>NC_134403.1:48882545-49240045 GCF_038048845.1 Mixophyes fleayi | reverse complement strand
TCAAGCTTTGTGCATCCGTAAAGCTGCGTGTTTTTCTGTCGCACCAATTCCACCAGCTACAGGTCAGGTGTAAGCGCTGATTACTAAGGATGACGGACGCGCATGCATGCTAGAACATGTGTTTGCAATCAGTAGCAACTGTACAAAAATGCATTTTATGTACATTAGACATTAAGAACATGCTAATAAATGTATTTTATAGAAGAAGAAATTAAGATTTTTTTTTAGGTTTTGCTATATTATTAGCAGGTGACATTAATAGATTTTTTTTTTGCATTCATTTGGTACTTTACATTCCACATATGTATTGGACATATCCTGCAGTGTGTTGTTTGTTACTTCATTTTAATTAAAGCAGAGAGGTGCTGATATTGACAGATATCGCTGGAACGTCAAGATTATCAGTGCATCAGTGAGAACTTAAACAACCACCAGCAGAAAACTATCTTTACACCAGGAAGGTATTAGTCAATTGTGCTAGATTATACTGAGCTGTATGTGCAATGGGACTGGGGCTGTGCAGTAAGACAGTAGATTACCAACACTAAAACATTTATTGGCACTGTCACGTTGAAACAACATATAAAAGCTAGCTTTGTCCATGTCAACTACTCATATGAGCTAGAGGCAGATTAAGACTCCATGGGATGGCAAGACACTTCAGCCCCTCACATAAACTATATATATATATATATATATATATATATATATATATATATATATATATATATATTGTTACTTGTATTATATAACTGTGTCATGCAGCAATGTATATGTATGTATATATATATATATATATATATATATATATATATATACATATACATACATACACACATGTTGCATCTTCCTACCACTTCCTGCCCATGCTCTGATCATCCGATCCACTGATTTCTTCCTCTGAACAGTTAGTTCTCAGCCTGAGTCCTCAGACACACACACACAGACACACGCACACGCACGCACACAGACAGACACCCACAGAAACACAGACACACACACAGACCATACTTGCCAACTCTCCCGGAATGTTCGGGAGACTCCCGAAATTCGGGTAGATCTCCCGGACCCCCTGGAGAGCAGGCAAATATTCCGCAAACGGCCTCTTGCCGTCAAAATGACGCGATTCACGGTGAATCACGTCATTTTGGCCCCGATACAAAAACACTGATTCACCGCGCCACGCCCCTCACGCCCCCCAACCACACCCCCTGCCTGGGATCTTCCGGAAAGACCTCTTAAAAGGTTGGCAAGTATGACACAGACTAGAGATGGGCGGGCTCGATCCAAACCCGCCCGAACTTTACCTATCCGAGTACCAAGCCGAGCACACTCAGTTTTCTCCCACCCGTTCGGAATCTAAATCGAGGCAAAACGTCATCATGACTTCGTCGGATCTCGGGGCTCGGTTCTCGCGATATTTGAAATGCATAAATACCCGCCTCCACAGCAATCCATCGCCATTTACAAGAGGGAGAGAGCAGGGTTAGGTCACAGGCTGTATTAGAGCAGCGACAGAGCAATAATTGTATACATTATTCTTTCAATTATTATTGCAATTCTGATACCAATTCTATTAGCAATTGTTAGAGGAGAATAGAGGAGGCTTTTTTTTTTTTCAATATTTTGCACTACAAGCACTTTGGGGTGTCCCATATTCCCCAATGTGATACAATCATTTTTCTGGCTGCCAAAAGTCATATTTAGTAGCAGTATCTATACAATATTTTGCACTACATGTGCTTTGGGGTGTCTCATATTCCCCAGTGTTATACAATAATTTTTCTGTCTGCCAAAAGTCATATTTAGCAGCAGTATCTAAAACAATAATTTGCACTACAAATGCTTTGGGGTGTCCCATATTCCCCAGTGTGATACAATAATTTTTCTGGCTGCCAAAAGTCATATTTAGCAGCAGTATCTATTGAATATTTTGCACTACAAGTGGTTTTGGTTCATTAAAATGGATTCAAAGCAGTCCACATATGAACAGAATCAGCAAGCAGGTGCTGGCACCAGTCCTGATGATAGTGTTGAAGCAAAAAAGAAGTGTATCTGAGGAAAAGTTAACTGCCGATAAAAAAAAAATTGCCAACATGCCATTCTACACACACAGTGGCAAGGAAAGAATGAGGCCTTCGCCTTTCTCTATTAGTGCTAGATCAAAAAATGTTACTGAGCCTTCTTCTTGTACGGTCACTCATGACCAAGCAAGACCAAGTAATTTGGAGTCTAAAAGTGGTGCACAACTACTGTTATGCGTCAAAGCCAAGCTGCAAGAAAACAGTAAGGCATTAGAGGATAATGTATGCTCAGAATCAGAAATGACACCAATCCCTGAGGAGAGTCCATCCACGAGTGGTATGTGTAATCGTGAGCATTCTGTTTGTGTACCCATAAAAAAGGGCCCTTTCAGCATTTCTGCTGATGTGTGCCTGAACAGCCCTAGTGTAGCTGGTGATACACCAAGTGAGGATGACACTTTGGAATTAGAAGAGGATGAGGGGGAGATTTGGGCAGCCGACGAGGGCGCTGATGAGGATGCGGTTGATTGTTTAAGTCCTGCACCAGTGGCAGCAGTGTGGCACCAGTGGCAGCAGTTCTAGCATGTGAGGTTCTGGCACCAATTTGCACTTTCCAAACACAAGCAGGGATGCCACAGGTGGCAGATCACAACAGTTTGACATCTGGGCTGGTTTGAAGAATTTGACAAACAAATGTGTGACCTTGCCCATAACTCCAACGAATCCTACTATTAACATGCAAAGCATGGTGTAGGGTCTAGCAGGGATTGAACTGTATTTTTCCTAATTTGCACTAATAAGGTTTGGGTGTAATATACACCCAAAGACGAGTGCTCAATTGCTAAGAGTCATTGATGAAGAGGAAGACAAGCAGGCTTGTCTGTAGAATTTGCAGGCAAATTCTACTGCGTTATATAGGTAACACCCAAAGAGAAGAGCTCCATTGCTAATTGTAATTGCTGAAATAGAAATAATAGGGCTGACAGTCTTGGTCTAAATCTGCAGTTACATTTTATTGTACCATACCTCACTCAGAAACAGGAGAGGTGGCAGGGTTTAGTGATAATCTTCCTCAAACAATACTAATTCATCCCACCATCATAGAAGACTGTGTAGTGTGATGTAATTGCCGATAATGGCCTTCCAAATGGAATTACTAGTTGATTTTAGGGCAGAGCTGTGACGATTTTTGCCCAATTCTTTTACAGCAGAGCAAATGTCAAAATGTTGTGCGGACTCATCTGCATCACCACTGGGTGTCTTGGGAAAGCAATTTTTTTTACAACAAGCAGTTGCCAGAGAAACTGAAGGAGAAGACGTCCAAACAAGATGCTGATAGCTCTTGGATCCTTGCGAAGCAAATTAAGTATTTAATCTACAATTAAAATATAGTTAGCACATTTACTTTGTTTTATTTCACACATTATATTTCTGTAGCTCCTTGTCAAAATGTATTATTAAGGCAATCACTTGACTCAAGCTAACCGTGTCTGCACTCTCTTCACAGGTGACTACTTCGCTGGACTAAAGTACATTCCCCTCAAATGCTAGTCTTCTTGCAGCTGCTGCATTCTCTTACATGCTGTTGCAGAAACCAGAAATTGTCCCTAAATTTTTCGGGACACAAACAGCATCTCCTGCATGTCATTTTTTAAAAGTTCTGTAACACCAAGTTGATTGTGTGAGCAAAACAGGAAATGTGATGGAATTCAACCCTGCTGTAATGCTTGAGCAATATTGGGGTCGTAATCAGAAATGACATATCCTCAGGAGAGTCCAAGCAGGATTAGCCATCTTTCAATGACATCCCTTAGTTTTTGGAACAGATTGTCAGCTGAATGCCTCTTACTGAAGCCGCTGATACACAGAGTAGCCTACTTCTGAAAAATGTGACGTACTTAGGTACATGCTGATGCTATCCCTACAGGTAATGGAGAATGACAAACCCAGTGGGCTGTCACAGTCATATAATCTTTAGTTTCCCCAATTCCGCTTGCCCACATATCTGTGGTTAAGTGTACAGTGGGTAGAATGCCATTTTGTAGCCCAATAATTAAAATTTTAGGAACCTTCGGGTACAGGTGGGTAATAGCTTTTCTAGTAAAATGGTATAGTGATGACATTTGCTAACAGGGACAGAACACCTCAATGAAATGTCTTAAACCAACTGTATTAATAGTGGACATTGCACGCAGATCTAACACTAGCATAGTACCCAGGGCGTCTGTGATCCGCTTCGCGACTGGATGACAGGTTTCATACTTGCTTCCTCTTGCAAAGGATTGTTTAACTGTCAATTGTTGGTTCTGGGGATATTGATGATGAAGGTGTTGGGGGGGGGGTAGATTGCAGGTGCTGGGATGTAGATGAGAGAAGGGAGGTAGATGATGCTGGACTGCTTGTTGTAATTTTTTTTAACCTGAGTTTCTGATTTTCCCAAAAGCTTTCCAAGAACTCGCTGAAAAATGACGTAACATGGATGAGGATCCCAGATGGTTAAGGTCCCTACCTCTACCGAGTGTGGCTTTAAAAACGCTACAAATGGCTAGACAACTGTTGTCAGGATTTGTATAAAAATAATTCCACACAAAAGAGGTGGATTTTTGGTCTTATGCCCAGGCATGACAATGGCCTTTTTCTTATCACTGGCAAGAACTGCTGCAATTTTTCTTTTAAAGTGTATGAAAATCATATGACCTAGAAGGGGGTCAAAATTGAATGGAAATGACTGGAAATTAGTGTTAGTGAGGTTAATAATAATGTAGGTACAAAATAGTACCTGAATTATGTTATTTTAGCCCAAAAATTTCATTTTTTTTAACAAATTGCAAAACAAAACCAAACAAAACCAAAACACGCAAGGGCGGTTTTGCCAAAGCCAAATCCAAAACCAAAACACGACGGTAATCCAGATCCAAAACCAAAACACAGGGATCAGTGAGCATCTCTAACACAGACACACACACTGCAGCACTGTACAGAGAGTCACTCTAGTATGTTTTTGGAGTGTGGGAGGAAACCAGAATTTTTTTCAGTAGCAGTCATGATCTGGTGCTTTATACAAAGGTTATCTATAAATTAATAATATTTTCCTCTTGAATGTGGCTATTTAGCCACATTTGGTTTCATCACAGCATGTACATTGCCTACGCCCCTTACTGTACATTGCCTACGCCCCTTACTGTACATTGCCTACGTGTGTTTGTCCTTTCCCCACAGCACATCTGCAAAACTTCTTCAGAGGATTCCCACAGAGTAATGTAATAGGCAGTATTTGGTGTTAGTATTGATGGCACTTAGCTGAGTGGTTTATCCTGTACACACAAATATGTTTTTTTTTCTATTTTTATATATTAGTACCATATTTAAAATTCTTTAAGTTACAAATAACTAGATTTCTATGGCTTATACTTAAATGGATACAAATACACTCACATTTACTCATCCCCATATGATAGAGGTGTTGTATGTGCACCTTTTGAAACATATTAGTACATTATTAAAACCTACCCATGATTTATGTAATAACTTCTCTTTCACTTCGCTTTTAACAAAACAGTATACGATCATCTCAAACTAACAGTATGGGTAACTAGAGCTAATCTCTTCATATATGTGTTTTGTTTGTGATTTAGCTGTTTGTGAGATACTGTGCAGAATGCTGTAATCCCCCCCCTGGGGTCATACATATGACTGCACTGATAAACCCACAGATATCTGCCAGTGCACACAGTGGCGTCCAGTTTTTGCTAATCTACTCCACGCTCTATAAAAACTAAAACCTTTAAAAAACTTCATAAAAGCAAAGTGACCAGCGCCTCACCTCTGTAGTCTGCATGCCGAGATCCGCAATGGCCCATGGGAGGAGCTGCTGCAGCTCAATATCTGTAATCTTGAAGCGCCGCGCTGAGGGATAGCTTTGGCTGGATCACCTGACCAACTAACAGGTGATTGGACCACCGGGGGGCAGGAGCAGGGGGCCCTCTCCTTAATCCGGTGGGTGTGGGGGCCTTAATCTAGATCTGCACTACAGTGGTCCAGCCCAACACTGGCGGATTGGCTGGCGGCAGTGGGCCCCCATATTTCGATGGGCCCCGATGCCTTGCACCGGCTGCACTGCCAGTAGTTCCACCACAGCTGTGGAGCCATCGCCGGGTCCTGTCTCTATGTGCATGTGTGATCTCTGCAGTGCATGTGCAATAGCCACACAGGGGTCAGATTCTCCATTCACTCACAGCGTTAGGCTTCCGGTTGAGACATTTTTAGGTAGTTTGGGAGACTGGCCAATGAGCTCTGGCATGGTAAAAACAAATGGCATTACATTTGTATGCAGCCACCAATGATAAATAGACCCCTGAATATAAGTACTTAAACTGTGGCATGATTTTGTCATCTAAGCTACAATAAACTGACATGTTTTCTTGTAGGAATGTAACTTTATACCATGGGAATGGGCATGGTAGAAGTGAGCACAGATGTGGTAACGTTGTGCCCTGAGTCTTTTGAGAACCTAACTAAATGCTGGCATATGTACACTCAGAGCCATATGACTATGTTCTAATCATCTGTGTAGGGGCCAAACCTAGCTGTGATAAATGGATGCAGTCACAAGCATCATTTTACCCTGAATAAATGTTCTGATCATCAACCATGCCCCAGCTATGAAGCCTATGGGGTTCGGTTATTGCAGGAGCCAGGCCTGGCAAACTTAGGTCTTGGTGGCAAGCAGGGGAGGGATGGCAAATTTTAGCCTGGGGGGGACAAGATTCGACTCAGCAGTTGGCTGAGGTGGCCTATTGACCCATCCCAAGGTAGCCCACTAAAGGACTGGCCCGGGGGGCAGGTACCCCCTTGCCCCCCAGCCCAGTCTGCTCCTGGTGGCCAGCAAAAGTAAGTGGTCCATGGCACCAACTACTACAATCTTGTTAATATCATTGGCTATCATGGGAAATAATGCAAACACCTCACCTTAAGATAGCCACAGAAGAATAAGAATTATTCAGGTTTAACAACAATTGGCTTTATAAATATTTCAAATACTGCACACATGTCTTAATCACATGTTTGATTCCTTCATACATTATAACATGTTTTATTGCATGATTAAAATACAGATGTTCTGCAAAGAAATACAATTTCATCACTTAAAATACAAATTTTAACTATCTGTCATCTACACACGTTTTGATTTTCTTACAAGTTGATTTAAATCTCATTTTAGGATCAGATTTTATCTTCTATGGCCAGCTTATGTCCCCATGCTTATACAGGTTCTATAAAGGGGGTTTCACCTTTACATAAGAGTATTCTTTTGGCTGATGCATGCACATCTGCAACTGTTACTGAATACCTGACTTATCTATAGACCTCCCTTGTCTCTTTCCTGCCATGCCTTTTGTCCACCAGGACAAGTTGTTTATTTTTGCTGTCCTTAACTTAAAACTGCTATCTGGATACAGTTATATACCAGGCAGACAGCACAGCAAACCTGTGTCATATCTCAGGGCAACACAAATAAGTAAATCTGCGACAAGCCAGAAAGGGAAAATAAGTTATTTAATAAAACTTATAAAAGCCATAAATTAAAAGTCAAGTTATTCAATGTTGGCTATTACTTTAATCATAAACCAAGCAGTAACTGTATAATACAGAGACCATTGGCTGTCATGGTTGAAAAATGGCAAAATTAGGCATCACTGCTCATTAACAAGGATGATGTGCTAGACAGTTAAACCACTTATTAGAAAATCGTATCACATTATTTAAAGTATAAGTCAACCTGTGTCTACTTATTATTGTTTTACATTTGAAAAATAACCCAAAGGGTCTATTTCTTAAATATAGGGCCTGATTCAATAAGGCATACAAAACTAATGTATTGTGTGTTTTTGTTTTTAAAAAAAAGCACCTAATTTGGGCATACACACGTCCATATTCAAGTACATGCGGATCTAAAGAAACGTCTCTTGTTGACTACGGGCGCAGACAGGGGCAGGCTGGGCTGGGGTCAGGGGGCTTCTGCCCCCCTGGTTGGTCCCATAGGGGGCTACCTTGCGCTGGGTCACTGGGCCACCTGCATTTTTGTTCCTTTAAAATGTTCCTAATAGGCTGCTGAGTCGAGTCTTGTCCCCCGGGATAAAATTTGCCAGCCCTCCCCTGGGTGCAGATACGCTCTGCTCTGACAGACACAATACACTGCAGGGTACGTCTATTACATATGTGGAATATAAAGACCCGGCAGAACGCACAGGAAAAAAAAAATAATTATCGTCACCTGTTAATAAAATAAACAAACACATATTCTAGCATGCATACACCGCAATATCACTACTACTCAGCACTTTCACCTGACCTGTAGCTGGTGCAAGTGATACCACAGAAAAACACGTACCTTTGAGATGCCCAAAGCTTGCATCGGGTGCTGCTTGATACGCCCTTACTGTACATTAACTACATGCATATCCCCATTCCCCTCCAAGTTCTGCACATTAATTTGTTGGCTGCTGTAAGCTGTCCTTTGCATTGAATTGCATGTACTTGCATTCACTGGCGTGTAGTCTGTTTTTGGGAATGCGCAGAGCAATTTAGCACAAAATACAGCACATATTGGCATTTATGTTCCTTAATAAATTAGGCCCTTAATCTCTGATCCTATATCATTATCATCATTTATTTATATAGCGCCACTAATTCCGCAGCGCTGCACAGAGAACTCACTCACATCAGTCCCTGCTCCATTGGAGCTTACAGTCTAAATTCCCTAACACACACACACACACACACACACACAGACACAGAGACTAGGGTCAATTTTGATAGCAGCCAATTAACTTACCAGTATGTTTTTGGAGTGTGGGAGGAAACCAGGGTACCTGGAGGAAACCCACGCAAACACAGAACATACAAACTCCTCACAGATAAGACTATGGTCGGGAATCGAACTCAAAACCCCAGTGCTGCGAGGCAGAAGTGCTAACCACTTAGCCACCGTGCTCCCTGTTGTCTCAAACAGAGTGTATCTAATGTGTACTTCTCCTGCAATACTTCCATTTTACTGAGGGGATGATCGTATGCAGCTCACTGTATAGGTCTGCCCCCCACCCATGTATCTAATACCTCATGTCATCAAGTTTGAACTGAGTAGCACAAATAGTTTTCCTGCACACATTGGATACACTCTAGAGCAGAGTGTATCTAACCAACAATTAGATGTGGGATAGGGATTATATTTGTGATATATATACTATGGTGATCATTTACGAAGCATAGTCAGTGTGCACAACAATCCTTCATTTAACACTGGTGCTCTTAGATGGCTCATCCAGCATACTTCACAATACAGGTCTACCCTTCACTCGCAGGAGACACCTCCGCAAACCACAAGTGCACAGGTAAAGCTGAGGGATCAAGAAATGAAATAGTTAAAAGAAATTGTTAAAAGAGAATGAGCCAACCTGCAAAAGAAACTCTTGTTCAGATCAATATAAATATAATTCCCTATAATATCCAGATTGCTAGTAGACATTCACACACATGTGCAATTGGGCAAAAAGAATAGAAGTGATAAGTGATATGTGCCAGCAGGGACATTTTAATAAACGGGCTAAATGAACATCTGCCCAAGGCACACCATCAAACAGCTTGGTAATAGAATATGAATGGAAGGCTTTAAAGCCTCTGTCTCAGCTCTTCCTTACCTATAGTTTTCCAAGAACGCAAGAGGCCCCTTGTTTAAAGGATGAAAGCCTCGTCTTTGAAGTTAGAGTTAGAAGAGTTGTTTGACCATGGTAATCTTAACCTCTCTTGGGTCAAATTTAAAACATTAACTTAATTGTATCACTATTCCTAGTTCTAACCCCAAGGCATAAAGTCAACTTAACTATGCTCTATAACTTAATGCAAACCTTCCCAAGCTTTAACGTTAGACTCAACTCTAGATGAGAATTCCAAAGTATCATCCAGTTCTGATTTTCACTAGAATTATGTAATGTGATAAGCTCCTAGAATCCAGATCTCTGTTGATATTTATAATTATCTAGAATAGTGGACATATGGCTGTTTTACTGATGTTGGCTCACAAATAGAAGTAAGCGGAGGGTTGTTAAACAAACGCCATGTTACGTTGCGTCAAAATGATGAGACTCCTGCCATAGGCCTAGAATTTGTCCCCAACTTCTAAAACTACCAGAAATACACATTATTATTTGTATTAGTGTACATGTAAAACGTGTGCATTTTTTGTGCCTTGAACTAGGCCTATTGAATGTTGCCCACGAGTTTTGGTGCCACTAATGTGATATTTGCTGAGAGTCCACTGATATCAGGAAAGACTGCGCACTGCACACATACCTCCCAACAGTCCCTACTGTGGTGGGCATGTCCTAATTCAAGAACCCAGAAATGGGTGTAACCTCGCGATAATATAGATGGGTTTAGATAGAACTGGGAGGGGTTTGGCTGAAATGGGTGTGGTGTCAGCAAAACAGGGGTGTGGATTATTTGTGCCCCTATTTTATTTTTGTAAAATGTTGCGAGGTATAAGTACAGAATATACCAGGTGCAGACAACTATAGAAAATGATCTGTGGTTCTGTTTCAGTTGTTATAGTGAATTAGAATCACTTTGTTACATATGTATTATGTGTTGTTTTGCCTGAACTAAAATTTTGAAAAATACAAATTTAAAATAAAGTGTAAAAACTGTAAGTAAAGTAAAAATATCAAAAAAAATAAAAATCAAATAGAAGCAGTTTATTTTCATATACAGATTGGGCAAGATCAACTTGTGTTTCTTATCGGCTGATTTATGTGACTGTTTCAGTGACAGATTTACAGTCATTAAGACCCCACACATTGCACTGTGCTGTCAGTGTTACTAAGATTGGGGGTCACACAGTTTTAAAACTGGCCATGTGACTTACCTTATATTTGCGTTCTTCTATAAAGCCAGCACTCTACTTCCAGGTACAAAAATAGTTTTTAATTTAGAAAGAATAACATTCCAAGTTTAAGATTTTCAATGTCAAACACCAGGACTGTCCTAGGAAAACAGGGACACATGGGAGCCATATTCTGAGTGAACGGCATTGTGGTAGCGAGCTTTCCCCATATCTTCTGATCGCTAAAGACATCTGAGAGCTGTGTATGGAATTGGTGTAATACTTTGAAGTCTGCTGTTTGTTCTTGTTTGTTTTTACATTTTGAGAAGTTTATGGGAATAGGAAGGATGAAGGGTAACAGGGAAATAGGAGATGGGGGAGGGGAAGGTAGGCGGACATCCACATTATGTAAGAGGAGTACAGTATATGATGTGACTTAGAGTATAGTCCATTACCTCTGTCTAGGAAAAAAAAATAATTGTAAGAAAAAAGTGCAATTACTAGATGCATATTCTTTCTGTAGTCTCAAAAATATTGAATTAATCTGAAACAATTCTGGATGATAATAACAAATTGCTCTAGGACTAGCTTATGTCATCTAGCAATTGCTGTGTATACATTAGCTACAAACTAGCAACTGCATATCTCTCAATCATCCAGCTGTTTCTGAGATAGTCCCTATTTACACAATCAAAAGGGGGAGGGGGCTCTCTCATAAAGTGGGTGTGGCTTCTCTGGGAATAGC
This sequence comes from Mixophyes fleayi, assembly GCF_038048845.1. Classification (NCBI taxonomy): domain Eukaryota; kingdom Metazoa; phylum Chordata; class Amphibia; order Anura; family Limnodynastidae; genus Mixophyes; species Mixophyes fleayi. Next base: position 49,228,398 of record NC_134403.1, on the reverse strand, counting down.
CGTGTCATGGTCCTATCAGGTTTTGGTATGATGGATCAAGGATGTGATCTAATTTCCCAGTCAGGAATGCTGAGAAATAGACAACTGTATATGTTAAAGTCAGTGGTAACGTCTCTAACTTTCATTGTGGGTAACAATAAGAGAAGTGGGGGGGGGCGGTGTATATTGCATTACAACATTGCGCAAAATGAGGGACAAAATTAACTTTTATTATGTATTTGTATACAGGGCCGATGCAAGGATTCTCTGCACCCAAGGCTAAGCTTCAGCCTACCACCCCTCCTCCCCCCAATTCCCACCTCCTAGCTCCTCACACACTTGACAGTTGTAAAATAAAAATAGTAATTCTTACCTCCTATTGGCTGGCTGGTAAGGCTGCAGTCCAGATGCACTGATGTCCTGATGTCTGATGCAGAATGCTATCCAGGCTTCACTGTTGTCCAGGAGCAAATGCAGGATATCTAGAGGGGAGGCTCCAAATCTTAGATTTCAGAACAAAGCAAAAAAAAAGTCACTCACATGTTACACACTGACATGTCCCCCGCTGCCCACCAGCTTATCTCACACATGCCACCCGTACACATCAGCTCTTGTCACACATACCGCCTCCATTCCACCCGCTTTTCTCACATGCCCCCCTGCCCATTAACTTTCATTTCATAAGCACCCCTGTCCTCGGCGCCCTATCAGCTTCTTTCACGTCTCCCTTACCACCAGCTTTTGTCACACATGTCCCTCTACCCCTGCTCACCAGTTTTTCTCGAACCTGTCCCCTGCCAATCAGCTTTTTTCTCACATGCCTCTTGCTCAAATGATTTTATTTGTAACAGCTTAAAGCTGTATGTATGTTATTTAGATGTACAATTAATTATATTAATAGACAGCAACAGGGGAGAGACAAATAAAGTGCAAATACTAATAAGATTAATGGTTGCTCAAACCTGAAGTTCCTTTAAAGGGCTCACCGTGTATGTTACCACAAACTTCACATCAACCTTAACTTTAAACCATAGCATGCAAATAAAGACACGGAGACCTGAATAAGTTATTAAACTTGGCAGGAATTTTATTATAAGGATTTTATATTAACTAACCTATGGTGGCGGAGAAAGAGCACTGCGGGACAGCTCACGAGCTGATCACACACGATTACTTAATGGACTGGCGCAAACCGCCGTAAGTCTGCAAAAAACACGGGGGAACAAATCCCTACATACATAGCGCTGAGTTGGCGTCAGAGTGACTGCCCCTTACAACTCACGCTGCCCTCCCTCACCGAGCCGGACAGGGACCCTCCTCACCGAAGGACCAAAAGGAGTTACTGTTACATCAAAGGGGGCAGTGACCTACGACCAACTACCTGTGCGCCCACTAATCAGCCGCTGAACGCAGTGCCTTCCTACCCCACCATATGACAAAACCCCTGACTAACTTGAGGGATGGGTGGGTGGGATCTCGTGCTGCAAGTGAAGTAAAGCAGGAAGTACATCCTGCTATATTCTATCAAGGTCCCTCCCACATGGGCCCCCATTGGTCGGTCCCCACCCCATGTTAAAACACACCAGGTCATCATTCAGCTTGTTACAAACCCTGTCGCCCTTTAAGTGCGTTCGTCCTAATAGCCTCACTTGTCATAAAGGGCTCACCGTGTATGTTACCACAAACTTCACATCAACCTTAACTTTAAACCATAGCATGCAAATAAAGACACGGAGACCTGAATAAGTTATTAAACTTGGCAGGAATTTTATTATAAGGATTTTATATTAACTAACCTATGGTGGCGGAGAAAGAGCACTGCGGGACAGCTCACGAGCTGATCACACACGATTACTTAATGGACTGGCGCAAACCGCCGTAAGTCCGCAAAAAACACGGGGGAACAAATCCCTACATACATAGCGCTGAGTTGGCGTCAGAGTGACTGCCCCTTACAACTCACGCTGCCCTCCCTCACCGAGCCGGACAGGGACCCTCCTCACCGAAGGACCAAAAGGAGTTACTGTTACATCAAAGGGGGCAGTGACCTACGACCAACTACCTGTGCGCCCACTAATCAGCCGCTGAACGCAGTGCCTTCCTACCCCGCTGCGCCCTACAGACGCCGCAGCCCGCCACCAACTAACCGAAACACGCCTCCACTACCCCGTAAATCCTGTCTATAAAGAAACCCATACCCTCTTCATTAAGGTGAACGCCGTCCCGTCTAAAAAGATGTGGTGCCTCTACCCCTAACCCCGGGTGGTCTATGACTATACCCCCCATGGACCGTACTATTTTCCGGATGGCACTATTTAGCTTCCTAACCATAGCCGTCATCTTTTTTATAGGAATGGCTGTCCTCCATACTAATCGGGGAATAAGTGCTGACCAACCAATAATGATGTCTGGCCACGCCTCGTGTATTTGACGCAGGTCCTCTCTGATTTTAACGATGAGATCTAATGATTTACCCTTTCCTAAATCGTTACCTCCCGCATGTACAACCAGAACGTCCGGTGGGCCTTGCTGTCTTATGAGCCTAATCAACCATGGAATAAGGTCCTGCCAGCCTAAACCTCTTTTGCCCCACCATCTAATCACCGTGCCGCAATTATCCGGGATACTTTTAGACCTGGGGTGGCCAGCGGCCCAAAAAACAAACGAATGACCGATGATCCACACCGTCTTAGTTCTAACACCATCACCTGAAATCAGAGAACCCATGTTAGCATGATATCATTGAATTGGGAAGACAGACAGGCGTGGTATACAGGTATGAGAAGGATACGTGCTTGTAACAGAAAAAACGTAACACGAAGGGGGGTAAGGGAAGGTAGATACAAACAGGGAGCAGACCACCCAGGCGAAGGTAAACAACACCCGGAAAAACCCCGGCTGCACACCACTAATCTGGACTTACGCCCAGGGAAACCCGGGTGAAAATCCCTTCGCGCCCCCGCGTTAAAGCGGCGAGCGGAAAAGCCCAGGGTAGCCCACCAAGTGGAGGGGAAGATGGGATGGGTAAGGGAAGTGGGATGGGATGGTTTGAAGGCTCAGGCGAGAAAGAAAGTGTGAAAAGAAAAACTGCGAAATCAAAACAAATTGATTAAACAACACAACATTCAATCAATAACTTTGTCAATTCTCACATAAGACTGGTAAGCCGTGGACTTCCATCGGCCCAGAGCTTTTATAGCTTCGTTAGAAGATCCCGCCAAGGCGGCCGATGTAGCTGCCCCGATCCTAAATGAGTGAGTCCCGTATAGGGTGCTGTTTAAATTAAGGGACTGTAAGGTCCGCTTTAAAATGGCCGCAAATTGATATTTAGTCAGAGGAATGCTATTACTGTGACACAGAAACAAGTTGGCCTGGGGTCTCTTACTCATAAACTGTGACGCCAGCCTAAACGGACAGATATGATGAAGCTGTTGAGGGGCTAACTGCACCCACGAGCCCTTCCCGCTCTGATCAGTCTTAGATCTAACTATTTTGCAGGCAAAGGTCCCTTCGCCCAGACTGACATGTTCTGCTCTCAACCCGGACTCTTGATGCCCTCTGGACCTGGCTACCAGCTCCGAAATGCGAAAAGCCCCAAAGAAGGCCATGGAAAAAGCCAAACTAAATAAAAGCTTCTCGTAGTCGTCCGAGGTAACCAAACCCACTTTCAATATCAAATCTTCCAAGATGTTAAGGGTAATTGGGAAACGAGCATCGCTATTAGAAGGACGGACTCTCCCCCAACCCTTCAAGGCCTTATTAATTAAAAAATGTTTGGTAACGTCCGGGTAACCCTGCAGCTTGGCCATAAATGATATACCGGCCAGGGTAGATGCCATAGAGGTCTTTGAATCCCCTTCGGAATATCTGTCCCACATAAAGGCTAGCATAGCATCTCTCTGACCTGCCTCGGATTGCTCTTTCTGCCTGCTGAAAAACGACCACCGTCTCCATGACGCCTGATAGGATCTCAGGGTGGAGGGAGCTACCGCTTGTTCCGCGAGACCTCTTATGCCGGCTTGATGATCTGCCAAACACAAGGGGGACACGGGGTACCAACACAGTCTGCTTGAGGAGCAAGGCTGCGAAACCTGTCCCAGTGGAATCGAGACAACGCATCTGCTAGGCTATTCTGCACCCCCGGAACATGCCTCGCCCTGAATGAAATGTCATTCTGCAAACTGCGCAACACTAGGTGCCGCAAGAGCAATATTGCCTGGTAGGCCGATGCACTCTGCTTGTTGATGGACTGGACCACCCCCAAATTGTCACACCAAAAAATTATGTGCCTACCCCGCAAAACGGGTGCCCACAATTCAATTGCCACCACAATCGGGAATAATTCAAGGACCAACAAGTTCCTAGTGATCCCATCCCTGTGCCAATCATCGGGCCATCTATCCGCACACCAGTGTCCATCCAGATAAGCCCCAAAGCCGGATGCCCCAGCAGCGTCCGTGAACAAGTTAATTTCCCCGTTTGTTACTGGAGGTGACGGCCAAATACGCTTGCCATTAAAACCCCTAAGAAAAATGAGCCATATCTGAAGATCCTCCCTAACCACTTTGGATAGTTGTATGACTGCATGTGGCCTACTCCTACCTGCTGTGGCTCTTTGGAGCTTCCTACAGAAAACCCTCCCCATGGGGATTACTCGGCAGGCAAAGTTGAACCGCCCTAACAGGGACTGTATCGACCTCAGGGAACTAACGTTTGCCCCTAGCACTTCTGTGATAGCCTCATACATCTTTGTAACCTTGTCTGCTGGAAGCCTGCAGATCCCTGCTAGCGTGTCAATCTCGATCCCGAGGAATGAGAGACATGTAGTTGGGCCCTCCGTCTTGTCTGCTGCGATGGGAACGCCTAACACCCTAAACAAGGCCTCCGTGGAAAAAAGCGTATCTCGACAAACCGTGGTACCAGGCGGCCCGATAACCAAGAAGTCGTCAAGATAATGCGCGATCCACCGACACCCTGTCCCGGCCTGAATGCACCAATGCAAGAAACCGCTAAATTTCTCGAACAGTGCGCATGAGATCGAACAACCCATGGGCAGACAGCGATCGATGTAGTATTCACCACGATGCCGGAAACCCATGAATTGATACGACTCAGGGTGAAGGGGCAGCAATCTGAACGCCGATTCGATATCCACTTTGGCCAACAAGGAGCCCCTGCCGCATTCCTGGACCAGCGATAGGGCCGATTCGAATGACTGATAACTGACAGAACTGAGATTAACGTCAATTGCGTCATTCACGGATTTACCGGCAGGATGAGACAAGTGCTGGATCAATCTAAACTTTCCTACTGCTTTTTTGGGAACTACCCCTACTGGGGACAAAATCAGATTGGGAATAGGAGGAAGTCGGAACGGGCCAATCATGCGACCCAAACCAACCTCCTTCCCTATTTTCTCGTCTAATACTTCTGGGAAAGCGAACGCCGATTTCAGATTAACCGGAGCTGCCGAGGAAACGCTACCTTGGACCGGGAGTTTAAAGCCAAAATGAAAGCCATCATGGAGAAGGGACCCAGTCACCTTATCATCAAACCACCCTAGCCACTTATCCAGCTCAACCAAATCAATTGGCGACGGCCCCTTGACTCGGCAGAGCTGAGCCAGAGCCTCTTCCCCGTCCCCCACTTCCACGAGCCTTTGCGCATTCGGTGGCAGGGTGATGGCCGTTACATGACGTGCAAATGTGTCTAAATCTGCAGGCTGAGCCTCTTTGACAGGCCCCTGCATTGAAGTCATAACACCTTCCTTTCGGGGGGAGGACATTCTGCGTCCTCCCCGGCCCTTGAAACCGCCTGACAGAGCTACCCTCTGCAGACTGACTGCTGGGCCTCATTAACTCCAGCCAGGTGTCAATGTCTTTCGATCCCAAAGGAAGTCTCTCACGCCCACTCATCCGTTTCCTGAAAAGCTCGTCATATGCCCTCCAAATTACCGGGCCGTCCTTTACGTACATCCCACTAATAAGGTGCATATACCTCCATACCTCCGCTTGTTCGTTGGGACGGGTCTCCACATATATTGTAGCGAAAATGGAGAAGGCATTAACCCATCTAGAGAAGGATCTGTATTTCTCCTCCCCCATTCCCGACCTCTCACAGGCTGCCGCCAGCGCCTTCTTATCTTCGCCGGTTAACGCGTACATATCCACGTACTTACCCCTCCTAATTCTATCCCGTACGCTAGGCCTTATGCCGTGTGTGATATCAAGGGATTCTACCTGCCCCAATTCGCTACGAGCCGCTGGTTGGTCTGTGTCTCCTGATTGGGTTGTGTGCTTACTCCGTTTTCCTAACAATTCTGTTTCTAACAACTTAATTAATTTTCTGGGCCTGTCCCCCGAGCCGGAGGACCCACTGCTGGTAGATAAGACAGGTGATGCCAACAAATGTGATTTATGTGTGTTAACGGAAATGGACTCACCGACAGGAGCAGCATTTCCAGCACCGCCAGACGTCTCCCCGAGTGCTGTTGACGCGACCTGTCCTCCAGACGTGTCCCGGACCGCATCCTCCTTGGTCCCTGCCGTCCTCGGATCACGAGACTCGGACCCCGAACGATCGTTCCGACCGACCCTCGTCTCCGGATTGGTAGCCGTATTCTCTAAAACGGAAGGGGGAACAGTCAGCTGAGATCTGGGCAAATAGTCCAAGCGCCGCCGCGCCGCGTTAATGTCTCTATCTACGCCAAACGGGTTAGGGACCGCTAAATGTTCAGGGCTAGGGAACGTAGAAAATTCCTCCCGCCTCCGTTGCCGATCGCTAAACCCGGAGGTGGCCCGCCCCCCTGGGGGGAGAGGCCCTGGACTTAAATTACCGCCGCTGGAGTGTTGATAATCGACTATAATATTATCGGACCTGACCCCGTGACCCCCATAGGTGAACCCACCCGCCACATTCCCCGGGGAAGAGACCCTTCTGGACATGTATGGGCGAGACGCCGGAGGTGACAGGCGATGCCGGTGTAAAGAGGGCCATACAGGCGCCTCGGACCGGTCTCTAAAGTCCATTGAAGCCCTGGCAGGCAATGTGTCCCACCCCCCCGCGTGGTGTTGGTACTCCCCGTGACCTGAGGTATGACCTTGTGACCTGCCGAACTCTTGATCTCTGCCATGATGTGACCCCCATGCTGATCCACCGCTACTATGGGGCAGGAATGGGCTGGGAGGGAAATGCAATTGGTGGGGTGCTGGAGGGTTATGACCTCGTGATCTGAAGCCCTGGGCTGCCACAGGAGGGGTGATGGGGCACAATCTGAAATGGGAATGGCTCCTATCCTCAACAGGGCTGGCTGAGAAAAACTGTGATGTGCTAGCCTGGGGAGGGGGGGTGCCGGCTACCTGCTGAGCCTGCCCGCTGAGCTCCCTTGCTGGCCTGCTGTCTGCCCCTGCCGCCACGTCCTCTGTACAGGCTGCGCTGCTGGATCCGGCCGGGCGCGATGGCGCGCGCGTTCTGCGCATGCGCGAACCGGCCGGGGGGAGAGAGGAGGGGGCGCCGCTGCGCCTAGTGGCGCGAAATGCTGAGGAGTGCCCGGGAGGGGATACCAAGGGGGGCCTGGCGTTATCGCCGCTTAGCGGCATGTCTGGAGTGAGGGCGAGGGTTGGTAGGGAAGAGGATGAGGATGGAAGATGGCGGCGGGAGGGGGTGGGGGAGGGGGACCTGAGGCGCGCCGGGCGAGGAGCATTTCTCCTGGGACGGGGCATGATGCTGTTAGGTGGTGGAAAGGCACTAATAGAAAAACGGGGGGGGGGGGGGGGGTGCCGGCGGGAACGGTGAATGAGGGGTTGTAGGGAGGGAGGGGCAGGCCGAATCTGATGCAGGTTTAAGTAAAGGGGAGAAGCCGATGGCTGGAGGTAAACTATAAGAGGGGGGGGGGAACGCTGACAGCAGGTGTAATTGGGCAGAAAGAACACAATAAAACAATGAGTAACCAAAAGAAATGGGACTTATCCGTTTCCTCGCTGCTGGGTCTCCCACTGGATCTCGTGCTGCAAGTGAAGTAAAGCAGGAAGTACATCCTGCTATATTCTATCAAGGTCCCTCCCACATGGGCCCCCATTGGTCGGTCCCCACCCCATGTTAAAACACACCAGGTCATCATTCAGCTTGTTACAAACCCTGTCGCCCTTTAAGTGCGTTCGTCCTAATAGCCTCACTTGTCATAAGTAACTCGTGGGTATTTCTGAACATATATAGAACAGACTTATTATTGCTGTCATTAAATAAATAAATAATCACATGGACAGCAATGTAAATTTGGCAAAAGGTCACATTTTTTATTTAAACAAAAATGGTGGCGGAGAGAGCAATGTGAGTCAGCTAACAACTAACAGCAAAACAAAACAGTGGAAGGTCAGATTGCAATTACACCACTGGTCCCAGGATATAATCATTTACGATGTTACAACTTCCTAGTAACTGTCATAAGCTTTTAGAACCAGCAGGAGAGGTCTTTACCTATAGCAGCTCCTTTCCCATAGCGTTGGACGCACTCACAGGTCCTCGGATGAACCTACAACTTAACGTAGTAAAAGTTTATGAGCAGGGACCGGTAGCACAAACATAGAAGAAATGGGGCCATGGGGCCAAGAGCACGCCCCCCATGTCCACTCAGGAGACAACAATAATTTAATTATAGCTGCACGCCTGGCTGCCTGTCAGTAGCCAGGGAGCAGTGGCTGTGTGAGGCGTCCCACTTGCCATGGCGTCAGATTGAGTAAACCCCTTCTTGGGGACCACTTCTGCTGCAAGTCTCAGGCAGTCCCCGTTACCCCGAGGTTGGACAAAGCTTACCCTGGGGAAATGATTTTTACGCCCTCCCTCCCACATAAATATTTACAAGTCCCCTGGTTTGATTCAGAAGGGCAGCATTACGGCACACAGCATATATGGAAAACAAGGTAGGAAAGCCCTTCTCTTGGCTACCGATAAATGCTCTGGCAAAGTAATGCGTGCATAATCTTTTAATTTTTGTAATATGGGCGCAGGCCACCTTAGTCTATTTACTTTTCAAAGTGTCTAACTCTATTCATTCATATCACTGGTGATCCAATGACCTCTGCCTGTTACTGTAGCTTCACTGTCTATGATGGATGCCCTGTTACATTCAAAATGTATTGTGCATCTAATATTTGAAATTTTTTAGTATGGGTGAAGGCCACCTTCTTCTCTCAGCATCCTCATTTATTTATATAGCGGCAAACTAATGAAAGCCATGCTCTTGACAACCAATAAATACTTTGGCATGGTATTGTGTGCCTAATCTTTGAATTTTTGTAGTATGGATGCAGGCCACCTTCTTCTCTCAGCATCCTCATTTATTTATATAGCAACAGCAAATTGGGTAGCTGTTTACAATTAGGTATCTACTTATCTAAATAACTATTAATACCTCTGTCCATTTAATGAGATTGGATTGTTACTGACAATTCACTCTTCATAATGCCTGCTGTATAAAGTTTCAAATTTAGTGAGTGCATAGCATTTCAATTTTTATCTCTTGCACCTTACACTAAATTTCTTTTGTTGTTTAATTTATCCAATGGGCTTGCTTCAGTTGGGGGCATGGCAGATTACATTTTTTTGCAGCTGCTGCAATGTTCTACATATGGGCACAGAATGTCGAAAATGCCCAGAAAAAACCCTCACATACAAACTCCCTTTTTTAAAAATTGAATTTAACTGAATGACCTTTCCAAAATGGACAAGTATTGAAAAATAGAAATATAATGACATTTAGCCTTTTTGGGGGTTGTGCAACTGCTGCTGAATCTCATATGCAAACACCCAATAATTTGAAAATGATTTCAGTTGTCACTGCCCCACACACAATTACTTTTATAAGCAAAAAAAAATGTATTTTAAAAGAAAGAAATCTGTTTGTTTTTTAGATTCTGCTGCTAATAGTCTGACAGCAAAAGCACAATGTTTTCCTCCGATAAATTAATATGCTAATTAGTTTAGAATGATATCTATCTAACTCAGTCTGTATATACAGTCATAGCCAAAAGTTTTGAGAATGACACAAATATTATTTTTCACAAAGTCTACTGCCTCAGTTTTTATGATGGCAATTTGCATATACTCCAGAATGTCGTGAAGAGTTATCAGATGAATTGCAATTAATTTCAAAGTCCCTCTTTGCCATGACAATGAACTTTATCCCAAAAACAACATTCCCACTACATTTCAGCCCTGCCACAAAAGGACCAGCTGACTTCAGATCAGTGATTCTCTCATTAACACAGTTGAGAGTGTTGACGAGGACAAAGCTGGAGATCACTCTGTCATACTGATTGAGAGTACAATACTGAGTTACAATAACAGACTGGAAGTTTTAAAACGAGGGTGGTACTTGAAATCATTGTTCTTCCTCTATTAACCATGCTTACCAGCAAGGAAACACGTGCAGTCATCATTGCTTTGCACAGAAAAGGCTTCACAGGCAAGGATATTGCTGCTAGTAAGATTGCACCTAAATCAACCATTTATCGGATCATCAAGAATTTCAATAAGATAGGTTCAATAGTTATGAAGAAGGCTTTAAGACGCCCAAGAATGTCCAGCAAGCGCCAGGACCATCTCCTAAAGTTGATTGACAGGATTGGGGCACCACCAGTGCAGAGCTTGCTCAGGAATGGCATCAGGCAAGTGTGAGTGCACCTGCACGCACAGTGAGGCAAAGACTTTTGGAGGATGGCCTAGTGTCAAGAAGGCCAGCAAATAAGCCCCTTCTCTCCAGGAAAAACATCAATGAAATACTGATATTTTGCAAAAGGTACAGGGATTGGACTGCTTATCAAGAATATGATCTGAGCTTATCTTTATTATATTCTTACTTCTTGGGAAGCTATTTTCTATGCATAGTTGCAGTCCTGTTCTGTGTTATGAAATAATATTGGATGCTATTTGCTAATGAAATTAAACACATTTTTATCTGTTTAAATCTGTGTATTGTGCTACTTGGTGATAGAGATAGAGCTTATGAACAAATTGGGTTTAATCCTGCTAGAATTCAAACTACTTCCTGACAACGCCTACGCAAGTTGTGTGACCATGTAGATATTAAAAGCGTTTTGTACAATTCAAGAAGAATGCAAATTGTTACAGGCTTTCCACAGTGCAAGCATTAAAGTCTACTAACATCTGTGTCTGTATATCTAACTATGTCAGCCAATGAGGATTAGTTGCAAACAGGGAAATGTGACTGCCTAGCCTAAATGCACCATGTGCCTCTTTATCTAGTATTACGCCCATTTGTGCAGACACCCACATGAGTTACTGCATCCAGATAAATCCTATAGCAGCAGAGTAATGGAAACTGGACATATCTGGGTGTTGCTGAATCAGGTCTAGCTACAGTAACTTGCCTGTATCTTGCGGACAAATGCAAAAATGGTTTTCATCTAGCTGCAAAATTCTGATGAACTTCAAAGAGGGGATGAGTGAGAATTTTCAGTGGGATTCCTATTTCTGTCATCTATACCTACTTTATATGGGGAGAGCATTTAAATGCACACATAGACCAAAGTAATTAAAATATACACATTAAATAGACAGCCCTGATGACCCCTTACTAAAGTGAATTATTTAAGACACGCGGGTGATATTTTAGCAGAAAAGTTTCAGTTAATTATTTGGTGGTCCAAACAGAACAATAGGCAGACCTGGCTGCCTATTGTGTCATGAATATGCCACTTGGTTGGACAACAGCACACAACCAATCCAATCAGTTGTTGCATTCATTATACTGTACACTTTACTGATTGCAGAATGGTATTGATGGCAGTAGTCCTGTCCGACTCTGACTGGCAGCTGTAAACATGCAATGAAAGGGGATCGGGCAGGGAAATCAGGTGAATAAAAGCAATACTTGCAGACACTATGGAGAACATCACAAAATATAATTCTAAAATAAAAATAGCCAAATTGTATTCAATCAATATCCAATTAAGTTCAGTTAATTAATGATTTAATGATGTTTATTTGAATAGTTAATTGGAATAAATTAGTAAAGGTTTAAATAAAGGGGGGTAATTAGAAAGTAGGCAGTGCCCCCACTCTATTTAACATCTTTGCACCTTGCACACAGGGGTAAACGTTGTGCAGAAAGCACGCAAATAAATGGCAAATTTACAAACATTGGGGCATGAATCTAATTGTGTGCTGTGTACAAATGTGCAGACAATAGTGCTAAAATAATTGTGTGAATGTGCACAGTTCTATTCGTTTAAACATGAACCCCTATGAAAACTTAAACAACGTTTGCACCGCTGAAAAATAATCCCCTATAAACAATTTTAATATACACTGCAACGTAACTGTCATTAGTATTTGTTAGTGCATTAGACGTGACTGTCAATGTCCCTCTATGTTAACCAGATAAAACTAATCTTAGCCATCGGGGGCTCCCCTCCCCGTGCACAGTGACCCCCCTATTGCATGTCACACACAAGGTAACACATGTCACTCTCTCCATGAACATCAAAAGCCTGTGTTGTAGGAAGGTGGATTTTCTCAAGGCTCTCTCCCCACTATGGAATTGTTAGCAGGACAATAGGGTCCTGTGTCCGTCTTGTTGGCACCAGATTTGTACAATACAGGAAACAGCGTTTCCTCTCTGGGCTAGAAATTAACTTGGATCGTGCTCTTCCCGTTTTATTACTAATGTGCACCGGGAAAACGAGACTTAAAGACCTTCAGAAGTGACTGTTGCCCGAGGCCCCGTGGGGTAGTAAAAATCAGCGATTAGCAGGCACTAAAAATAAAGCGCCGCAGATAGCTAGGTGGGGCCGGCTCTGCGCTATATATGTACATTTATTAGCTATTGTCCTAGTCCTATGGTCAGAATGAAATGGATGGAAATTGGATGCTGACGCGCAGTTCCTATGTAATTAACCCCTTTCCTGTGAAATGCTTTGCAAAGCCTAGGAGTAGATGCAGCACAAGGCTAAGCAAGGTCATCGAGGCCGTTCTTTAGGATCCGGGATCGCGATCTTTTTAGTTATAATTATGTTTTAAAATCGGTCCAAAAAGTAACCTAATATTTGGAAAATATAGAGATTATCATTTGATTTTCATAGACCGTTATGCAATTAACATACATATTAATACATTATAATTTAAAAGAGGCTAGACTATGATCCTAAATCGGGAAATAAAAGAATTAGCCAGGCAACAAGTCAGACTTAGACAGCCTGTGGCTCTCCAGCTCTTGTGCACCACAAGTACCAGCAAGCCCAGTGCAATAGTTGGACAGCCACAGGTTGCCTAAGCCAGCAATAAAAAAATAATAATTTGCGATGAAACTGATATTATCTTGTTGGGCGATAGATCGTTGTTGCATTAGCAAAAGTGCTCTATATTATTACACATAAATTATCCTTTTGTTGTTTTATGTATTTCTGTGTTTTATCAGTGGGTTTGTGTCATTGCATTGTTATAGTGTTATGCTAGTGATAAAACCTATACTTAACATAGAACACGTACAGACACAGTATACAAGAAGCTGTTACATGTAGTCATTGTAAACATTATTTTAAAATCCTTACAATCAAAAACTGTATATAAGGCACTACTACACGTATATTTATAAATACACTTATATATCCATCTCAAGAACCATATCCAACGGGATCATCCTGCATATAATTGAATTTTATGCTATTTTACAAGTTTACAGACTCACACAGTTTATTTTTTATACAAACTATTTACAATCAACATGCATTTTTGCATCACACCCAAAAGTCATGTTCTAAACTAAAACTAAAACATACCAGTGTTAATTTAGGACCATATAGGAACCTCGGAGATACAGTAGATTTGTGTCCTGTTCTATAAGTGTACAGATGTTGGTGCCTGCAGGGGAATAGAGAATTATTGTATAAGGTCTGTTTTTTGGTGCGTGTGACCCTAATCAAGTGTAAATTAAACAATGCTGGTACTGCTCAATCATGACTGTGCGGATGCCTAGCTGTCTGAGAACCGTGCGTCCAGCAGCTGTGACCAGTTAGTGACTGCATGTGGTAGGTTACCGAGAGGGCGAGCTGCTCTTATACCAGGGGCTCAGTGATGTCACGGGCAGGGAGTGGTCCCAGATGCCATCAGTTACAAGAGGTTATATCAGGGGTGTGAGAATTTGGCTGTGCATAATGAATGGATATGTCCCAGGGGTTCCAGCACTTTGTCCCCGTCCTCCAGGATATTCCTTCCCACTCTGCAGCTGAGGACACACTGCTGTGAACCAGCCATTCCGCTGCTAGCTGGTGAGGAGAGAGGACCGGGCAGTGCTGCTGGATAGCGCTCTTCTTCTTGTACAGGATAAACTTCCATCACTCGCAGCCTGGGGACCAGAGGGGACGCTCTTCACTCTCTTACTTGGAAGCTGAATAGCATCATTTTCCCTTTTGTTGCGCAGATTTGTGGGACCTAGGATTGCTCAGATAGCGATGTTAAGCTGTGTTACCGTGGCGATGCTGTGCCTGCTGTTCGGATGCCTGATGCTGACAGGTAGGTGCGGTGCGCTATACCTGTGCGATATTTAAAACAATCCTGTTGCACACTCCTGCTGGTTGTTTATTTGTGACTGTGTTTAAAATAAATGTCAGACAATTTACATTTTGCTGAAAAAAGGGTTATTAGGATTCTTGGGCTTTTAGAACAATTTCACATGAGAGTATAATTAGTTTCCTTAATTTGTCTTTTGTTTTCAGTACTGCATGTTCATTAATAAAACAGACAACACAATCAGGTTTTTCTTGTTTTAAGGCAGATATAGGTCATGTAACTACAAGTCACAGCATTCCCTGCCAGCTGTTGTGGAACTACAAGTCACAGCATGCCCTGCCAGCTGTTGTGGAACTACAGCTCACAGCCTGCCCTGCCAGCTGTTGTAGAACTACAAGTTACAGCATGCCCTGCCAGTTGTTGTGGAACTACAGCTCACAGGCTGCCCTGCCAGTTGTTGTGGAACCACAAGTCACAACATTCTATGTCAGATGTTGGGATTTTTAGTTCCCTAAAAGCTGGGAGCTAAAGGTTTCCCATGCCTGCCTTAATGCTTGATGCCTGGTGTAGTGGGAGGGCTACTTTGCAATACAAGATAGCACTATCTGTTTCACTAGTATAGAACATGTGGATAGTATGATTTCCAGTCTGAGTAACGTAATAATAATGCCATCATTATCATCAGCTGATCTGTAGTTACAGTCATAATAGAACCTATGCAATATTTAACAATTGGGGCATCTGTGTCCTTTGCCACTGGACTGTGTAATACAACTCACAAAATATATTGATTCTTGCAGACAGGGTAAGGAGAGCAGGAATGTATCACTGTCAGGAATTAGATGAATATCATGGCTTGTCTGACAAGACAGTGTTAGTTCCTATCACCATAAAAGCTACTGTATAACTTCAGATTGTGTCTGTAGCTGCCTGCTGCATGTTAGCTAATACATTGTATTCTCTTATTGATTATGTTGGTCTCATCTCGTAAATCATATTATCACCATTGCTTGGAGGAATAAGTATAAGTGTGTTGGCTTCATATCAGAGAGCTTACCTTAAACTTTATGTATTTCTAAAAAAGTATTGATGTGTTTGAATGATGTGTTGTTTGTTTTCTTTATTGGATCATGTTAGAAATATATGACATGCCTATATTTATTGTATATATATATATAACTACATATGTTTTAAATAAATATGTATAAATATAAATATATATATGAGTGTGTTAAAAAACCGTATCAGTAGGTATCTGTAAACTAGAGATTTTTTGCATACATCAGTTATGTATGTTTGCTAGATACTATACTATAGTATACTGTTTTATTATTTTATCATAACCCAGACTAGGGATTCCGTATTTTGGAGAAAGCCAAGTGAAAAAAATTGTGGTAGAACAAGTAAAAAACCTGAATATGTAACTAGGAAAAAAGGGGTAGGCTGAAAGCAAGGATGGGTTAGGCGTCCTCTCCCCATAGACCAGGCAAGGCAGAAAGCCCACCAGTAGAGAGATCAATGAGGAAGATAATTAGGGTCTCAAAATCCAGGAGACTTTGTACAGCTCTAATAAACTGCATAAATATCCTTATGGTTATAATTTAACCCACTTTACTTACGCAAACTTCATAAACAGGTGATGGATTTTTCTGAACACACACATCGCACCTCTTGCCGCACTCAGTAGGTCTACTAATAAGGACTTATAGTTGTGTAGTAAAATGTATAATGATGAAGCCACAAAATACAACTTATTCTAGGCTTATAGTGCCCCTGACTTTGTAAAGGGAATAAGTGCAAAGCCAATAACGTGCAACTGATGGGCAATTCCAGAACAGTTTAGGAAGCTACCCTGGGTTTTTTTTTCCTGGGAAACATAAAGAAGAGGAAAAAGGAAATCTTCTACACTGTCACAAGACTATTGGGTTGTGTGAGGTGTGATACAGGATAATATACTGTAGGCTGTATTATACCCCAGGATATCAGGGAGCCTGGATCCACTGGACGTATTAGCAGGAAGGTTACCCTGACACCGATTACACCAAACAAGCACATATTGTTATCAACATCAAATAAGCATAAAAACTATTAACCTTAAAATACAATGTGGTTTACAGAAAATAGTCACCATTACCTTCCAAAATATATAGGTAAATCTTCCAGAAGCCAGGTATATACAACAGGTATATGGGAGAAGGAGTACATCATGGATTACACATATAACGAGCAACACCATTGCTGGGGTACTTGTATTTCGCAGCCTAACTGCAGTAAAGTGAAGTGATGTCTAGTGAGGTTTAGTCATTCTTTGAGAGACAAAGACCCTCATATAGTAATTCCCAGATCCATCTTGTCAACCTAATAGGGCTTTACCAGATATATTGCGAACACAATCAAGATACAACATACCCATCACCGTTAAGAGTAGTATACACATGATATGATTTCATTGTTTCCCAAACAACAGCTATTTTTAATGTGATTGGCGACATCTGGGCATTCATCCGCAACCACCACTATCGGAAGAAGATCATTGATCTCCTACGTCTACCTATATCTGGCCAAAGTTTTGAGCTTAAGCTGGGTACACACTACAGAAATTTCGACTACCTTTTTATGCCGAGCGATTTTACATGCGATTGATGGTCCGATCGCTCGGTCCATGGACTGCACACACACTAGCCTTGTTTAGGATGAGAACGGGAAGAGCGAACCTTCCTTTAGCGACTTTTTACAGCCATGTTGTGATGAGCAATGACTGTAATTTTGTACTCACTGTTGTGGATAGGTCGGAAGTTTATACACACTACACAGCGGAAACGAGATTGGAACGAAAATATAAAATGGTACGACCAACCAAATGAGGCGACAATCGTCCATCTGGGCAGACTTTCGACCATCGTGTAACTGCACACACTGACCCGACTTTTGAACGAACGGTCGTATGTCGGCTGTTTCAGCCAATTATTGGACGAAAACAGTGTAGTGTGTACCCAGCTTTACACAGAGGGATAAGATGATTGGTGGATATTTTTAGGGCGGAATGAACATCTTTAATGATCAATTTTGGATCTGAATTGGTCTTGTCTTGACTATCCATACACCAATAAATGATCAATTAGATGAAAAATGTATGTATGTGTGTAACTTTAGCTTAGTCTGCAAATGACCTCCTTTCTGGAATGGTATATGAACAATAAGCATGGGACTCTTTAAACAGTGCTCCTCTACATTGCCTGGACAGTTCTAGATACTGGTGTTTGTTTAAACCATCATATAATATAAGAGAAATCGAAATTATTATAAACTATTTTAAATTTGGCATATTTTATTTCATAGGTATTAGTTGAAAATGTGGTTAAAAATAAATACAAATATGGATTAAAACAAATATCTACCCTCTTCAGAGACTGTGAGGCTGAGATGTGATGTCTAAGTTTTAAAAATGTAATTTATACAAGCATTATGCAAATCAGTTATAAATGAGTGTTGGTTTTGATCTTTAGATATTTACATATTGCAATAAATACATTTAAAAAGGAGCAATCTATAATAATTATCACTTTGCAGCAAATTCTTGTGCAGTCTGTATAGAGTAAGCTGTTTATCATAGAGATTATTGAAGCATAAAAATTACAATTATGGAGATACAATTAGCAAGAGGATAATGGTCGAAAGGACTGAATCTAAAATGTGATCCAGATTCAAGTAGGTCCCCAGATATGCCAATTTATGGCACATGGTAACTTAGAGAGTATCGAAGATCAGCCTATTTTGATGTATCTTGTGCAGTTTGTTTAGAGGAACTGAAGTTGAGTGATGAATTACAGTAGAAAGATGTTATAACTGTTGGTTAGATAAGAAAATGTCAATGACACATTTCTGTCCCACCCGGTGGACAGTGATGATCCTGGGATAACTAAGCGATATATTGACTAAATGTCTTGCATCCAAGTTCTAATGTAGCAACTATGTTGAGTGTTCTTAAGCTGAGATTAGGTATGTCACTTGGGTGTATATTTACTAAACTGCGGTTTGAAAAAGTGGAGATGTTGCCTATAGCAACCAATCAGATTCTAGTTATCATTTATTTAGTACATTCTACAAAATGACACCTAGAATCTGATTGGTTGCTATAGGCAACATCTCCACTTTTTGAAACCCGCAGTTTAATATACCCCCTAAGTCTCTATCACTCTATCACTTAGTCAATTACCATATATGCCTTTAGGCATTACTGCAGCAGAATAACACACAAATAATATACATAAATGTCATATCTGTGTTGAAAACAATCTTTGTGATCTGTGGATAAGTTCTAGATCTGGATGTGGTTGTTCAGAAGCATTCCATAAGCTGGGTATATAGTTATACACTACAGAAAAGTCATGTATTTATCATGTAAATCACACAATAAATGACCGTTTGGTCAGATATTGCATTAGTGTATACATTCCCACGATCATGTGTTATCGCACGAAAGCACATTGCATCGTTTGACTTGGTTTTATACAGTTCCTAAAAACCACGATCAACGATGGAACGACAAGGCAAATGTGTAAGTGTGTATGCACTCACCACCAGCAGTATAGGCAGATCTTTACAGAGTTTACAGAGTCATGATTTCAGCAGATGGTTATGACAGATGAAGAGAACAGATCATAAGGTCAATTGTGTAGATGTGTACACATGAATCTGTATACTCATCAGGACTTTCAGTCCATGGTAATATCATTACATAAATCACATCTGCAGTCATGTTCTGTAGTGTGTACCCAGCTGTACCGTTAGCCAATCACTTTTTACCCACAACATAATGCCAAATACAATGCTAGGAGGGGATTTTTCTAGTTATAACTTAAGAACAGGGCAATCTTCCCAACGGTTAAAAACAAATTAGTGTTTTTGGCAACACTGTAACTCCATGTGTTAGTACAAACATCTGGGGTAAGCAAGCAGCTCAGAGCTTACATGTGTTATCTGTCAGAGATGCTAGCTCAGGATCCCAGCATTGGATGCGTTACAGTTTGCTCAGTCAAAGGGAACATTGTGGTTCATTCCATGGAATTAGTTCATACAGTTCAATGAGCTGTAAGGTGTCTTTTTTGCCTAGCCCATTAGATCACATCAGTGCTTAACTTCCTGCAGTGAAATAACACAAATAAACATATAAAAGTATGTACTTTCCAATTGTGTTAATGTTTCCATGTAAATTGTATCATTGTATGCGTTTACTAATTAACAGCAGCCTATATTTGGTACATGACTAAATAAAATTGTGTAAATTGTGTGGCAATAAGTTATCTAGGTGAAAACTTTTAAGAAGTGATAATATGTCATCAATAAAGAGAAGTACAGTAGCTCCCACGTATTGTCCTCCAGATTACACAATGAGATATCTGTTTTAATGATGATGATGTTAAAGGCAGCAGTATGAACAAAGCATCATATTGATTGCTGTAAGAAGGGACCTCTTTGCTATATGCACTAATGTTATTTTGCAAAAGTACTATTTTTAACAAGCATTACCTATATTATAAAATTAAATAAAAAAACGTAATAAAGCCAAGTAGTACATATTAACGGATAAGTCCACTTTCTAATGGCTGCTATGTCACAGTAGGTTCCTATTTAATAGTGGGATAAGCTTTTCATGCTGTGGATCTCAAACCTGCAGACATCACCAGATGATGTGCCTGTGGGAATAGGCATGTATGCAATGCATATAGGTTAGATACGCCCAGCTACAGAGTGTATCCAACCAAAAAAAACACACAAGATAGGCAGAGGTATAATTTACAAAAATAATCATTTGTATCGATTAGATAAATAACAAATAAGTCTCCGAAAGTTGTATTACCATTTTTCTAAAATGCGTACAGTTTTTCATGCGTTAGGTATGTTACTGCAAACTGTTGGGTTACAAAAACAGACATATGGCCTTTATGACATATATTACTTTATATTGTCTGATTTTTACATAACTTCCCATCAGTGAGTCATGACCAGCCTCATACTCCAGCCACACCTCTGGTTCCGTTCTCTATAAACCTCTCATGTCACACAGTGTCCCAACTATTCCTCTATTCCTGGCTCTTCTACGCAAATGGACATCCCTGTTTTTCCTAATGACTTTAAATAGGCTTTTTCCTGATATCAAAGGAAATGACTTTCCCATATCCTTGGCTGTGTTCTTCCCAACTCCATACCTATTAATAGATCATCTACTTCCTCTTACCTGAGTGTATGGGGCTTTTGTCCACTGTGTGACTCCAATTTAATTTCCTCTAACACTCCATGATACTCAGACTTGTCTTCTTTTATCTAGTGTCTGAGCCTCACCTCACCGAGCCAGGAAGTCCAACTTCCCACCTATTTTGATCCCATCACGTTCTGTACATAAACTTGTGGTGCTAGTTACTTGTTTTTAGGTTTAACTATTATTAAATTAGGTAATTACATTATTTAATGCTCAGCACGACGTCTCCTTGTATTTGTCTCTTACTATATACTACAATCCCTATACGTCCAGGGTTCATAGCGTACATTTACAACTACTATCAATATTATAATCATTGACAAGAGGAGGGAGAGCTCAGTCCCTCAAGGCCTGGCTGGTGTGGATTAAGCAGCTGCGGCTACTATCTGGCCCACTTGCCTAGTGGCCACAGCCAGTGTGTTAATACCTTTAAAACTCCATATGCAGCCCTATTCTTCAATGCATTAATTGTTAGAGCAGTGTGATATCCTTTATTCTCTATAGTGCTCTCTGATTGTGAGTTTCAATTAAACAGGATAAAAATGTACATTTTGCATTCTCTGGAATCTCTCTTTATGCTTTATTGTTGGTCCAGATGTATGCTGTATAGCTGAGCTCACCTATTCACCGGAACTGCCGAAGGAGCAGCATATATACAGCTAGGAATTAGTGGATCCCAAAACTATATTTTGATGGAGCACCCATCCCCTTAAGGCACTCTCCAACTACCCTCCTTACCTAATATCACACCAACCTACAAAGATCTGCTGTATCCTAAACTAACACCCAACATTGCAAAGCACTTATAGCATCTTTACCAGGGGAGGGCTGGTATATTTTAGCCCGGGAGGCAAGACTGGACTCAGCAGCCTACTGGGAACATTTCAAAGGAAAAAAAATGCAGGTGGTCCAGTGACTCAGCCCAAGGTAGCCCTCAATGGGACAGGCCTGGAGGGCAGGTGCTCCCCCTCCCCTTGCTCAGCCTGCCTCTGATCTATACCAAGAGAGGTCATACCCAGAGATACTTTAACATTACTTAACAATACTTTTACCCTGAGTAGTGGGCAAGTCCTATATTGTTCCTATGCACAGTGGCCTAGTGGTTAGCACTTCTGCCTCACTATGTGGAGTTTGTATGTTCTCCCTGTGTTTGCGTGGGTTTCCTCCGGGTGCTCCGGTTTCCTCCCCACACTCCAGAAGCATACTGGTAGGTTAATTGGCTGCTATCAAAATTGACCCTAGTCTCTCTCTCTCTCTCTATGTGTGTGTGTGTGTGTGTGTCTGTCTGTGTGTGTGTGTGTGTGTGTGTGTGTGTGTGTGTGTGTGTGTGTGTGTGTATGTATGTTAGGGAATTTAGACTGTAAGCTTAATGGGGCAGGGATTGATGTGAATGAGTTCTCTGTACAGCGCTGCGGAATTAGTGGCGCTATATAAATAACTGATGATGATGATGATGATGATATGCTCTCATTGGCTACCCTTGTATAAAGATACAGATGAGAGGAAGAGACCATGACACTGAAAATTGGAGAAGAAAAGTTTGTCCTTTAATCACTCCAACTATTCATCTGAAAGTAGATTACTATTTCTAGATTTGTCACAAAAGAAACCTCTAGTTAGGTGATTAGAAGTTAATAAATGGCAGATGTTATATTACATTTATTACCTATGGATAACTTACAACTTGACTCTGTTTTGATCTTTCAAAGACCAGTTAGCTGTTCTATTTGTGTCTTGTTTTACTTTTATATAAAGTCAATTGAGCGGATCCAGCTTTTCTAACTGTTAATGTTTTCAGCTTACTTTTATTAGGTTAAATAGTATTGCATTGTTGGAGCACCGTATTGTTTATTGTTAAGAAATGTACAAGAGAAAAAGTGTTAGGATTAGTATGTAAGTTGGGCCATAACAAACCTTGAGTGGGATCAGGGTGTTTTTTGGCTACTGCGAAAAATGCTTTATGATTCTGACACCTTCATACCTTTATTGCAACCCCCGTCCCTAGTTGGAGACCCCGGGGCACCTACATGCGGCCAGTTTTCTTGGTGCTCTGCAGGTTGTGTAATACAGAGCTGACAAATCAACTTCGCTAACCACCTTTACATTGTAATGGATGGAATTGTGAGTAGGAGGAACAAACATGAGCCACAGTCTCTCAATTGTGTCTTGTGGTCGGTCCTGCTGCTCACAGATCTGAGCTTTTGCCAGTAAGAAGAATGGAAAGGACCAGGGCTGCTGCTAAGGTGGGGTAACTCCTGTACCGCTATGTTTTACTAGCTGGCAAAGTTGCGGTTGTAACTTCAGAAGAGCAACATTTTCAAAAAGTATTATGTAAAATATTCACTTTATTCCACACTTGACCTTGAAATTGGACACATTTTGCCTGCGGAATTTACCCGTCTTACCCCAGTCACACCGCGCCAAAAAATAAGTTACGCATATTGGTCCCAGCTTTACTTTTATGCTATAAATGCTTCAAAATGCAAATTTACAATTTACAATTTTAATGTGCAATGGTAAAAAGTGGAATTTGAAGATTGTGTCACCGGAGACAGTATTTAACTTATGTGAAAAACAGAATTCTAATTTGCACCCCTTGCATTGTCACATGGTTTTGTCCAGGAGACTGAAATAAGAAGTTTCTCAAGTTAAGATCCTTAGTGAATCAGGCCCTAGAATCTGATTGGTTGCTATAGGCTTCAACTCCAATTTTTCAGACCCTCAGTTTAGTAAATATACCCCCTTAAAGTTTGTCTTTCTTTATCAAAAAGAGGAGAAAAAGGCTTAAGACCTGGGTTCCTACATTACATTGTCCTGGAAAAAGAATAGGTCTTTGCATGTTTGGATATCCTATACAAGCCATTTTGGGTGGATAAAGTTTAACATGCATAGAGACTATAAAAAGTCCCCACTTCTATACCCTTGTGTCCTAGGTGACAGTATACCCATTGTTTAAAAGAATTGCAGAAAATGATCTGATCGGTGTGGGCGACATTGACAGCCCAGAGTTCTTCAGATACTTCTCTGGGAACATTTGAAACAGTTGAGTTTGAGTTCTAAATCCAACAAGAGAGTGTAGGAGTGATTCTAGCAAGCGAGACACTGGAAGTACCAGGAAATGTGGTATAACAAGGAAACTAAAAGCAGAACATTAATACCGCAAAGCCACTGTAATTAAAACATTATTTACATTATTATTCAAACAGGAAACACTTTTAATCATACATGTGTGTCATACAAATTCTCAAAATCTGCAGTTGTTTTCAGGCCAATGCCTCACAGGTTTCCATGTCACACAGGAGTGCTTCAGCATGACATGCAGAACTTTCAGAGATGGAACTATCCCATGGGACCAGGAAACAACATTTCCCCTTTCAATTCAAATGGGCGCATATGCAATTGTTGGCGTTACACGGAAAAGTAACGCGGCGTGCGCACTATTACCGTCATTACGGTAAGAGTGCGCGTAATTACCGTTATTACGGTACCTTTAATGCTGAATTTCAGGGAGCCGCGAGCTGAAATCCGGCTTAGAATTACCGCAATAACAGTAATATTTTTAGCGCCCTGGGAAACGCCAACAATTGAATATGCCCCAAAGTGTTATTACAGGATCGTTTTACACCTTTAATGCTCAATACTGATCTGGATGGCAAATTGCAGCGTTCTTCATGTGACATGACCCTACATGTTTTACACAGCAAAAAAATAATAATGGGTCATATGAAAACAGAATAGTGATACTAGAGTATAAAGAATAGAGAAACTAAACATGGGAATAGAAAGTGAAAGGTCATGAATGTTTTATAAATTTAATAATAAACACATAACATGAAAAATAACAGAATAACAATATAGCAAAATAAATTCATAAACAAACACTGTATTGGATGCCTTTGAGGCCACAAAGGAATTGTTAAACTGAAGATATATATTTTTCCTGCCATAATGCTCTTTGTTCCCTAACCGCACTCACATACATACAAACAACAATATATCCTATACAGTATATACATTTCACATATATACATATACAGTATATATATCCTATACAGTACATACATTTCACATATATACATATACAGTATATATATCCTATACAGTACATACATTTCACATATATACATATACAGTATATATATCCTATACAGTACATACATTTCACATATATACATATACAGTATATATATCCTATACAGTACATACATTTCACATACATACATATACAGTATATATATCCTATACAGTACATACATTTCACATACATACATATACAGTATATATATCCTATACAGTACATACATTTCACATACATACATATACAGTATATATATCCTATACAGTACATACATTTCACATACATACATATACAGTATATATATCCTATACAGTAAAAGCCCGAGTCATGCAACTCACCAATATTAATTATTTTAGGATAGGTAAAAATCATGTATGGTCATTAGAAAACTGTGCTGATGGACACCCCTCCCTCAGGGTAACCAATGTATCCAATAGGGCTAACTATGTGTTTGGACAAATTATATTTCTCCTTAGCTTAAGTCTCCTGAGATCTGCAAGAACCATTCCAAGCCCCTGTCGTCATCATCATCATCATCATTTATTTATTTATATAGCGCCACTAATTCCAGAGTGCTGTACAGAGAACACACATCAGTCCCTGCCCAAATAGAGCTTACAGGCTAAATTCCCTAACATATACACACAGACAGACAGACTAGGGTCAATTTGATAGCAGTCAATTAACCTATTAATATGTCTTTCATCATCATCATTTATTTATATAGCGCCACTAATTCCGCAGTCTTTTGGATTGTGGGAGGAAACCGGAGCACCCGGAGAAAGCCCATGCAAACACGAGGAGAACATACAAACTACACACAGATAAGGCCATGGTTGGCAATCAAACTCATGATACCAGTGCTGTGAGGCAGAAGTGCTAACCACTAAATCACAAGTCCCCCTGTCCCCCTCAGTATCCAAGCCCAAGCCCCCTCTGTATCCAAGCCCAAGCCCCCTCTGTATCCAAGACCAAGCCCCCCTCTGTATCCAAGCCGATGTCCCCCTCTGTATTCAATCCCATGTCCCCTTGTGTATCCAAGCCCCCCTCTGTATCCAAGCCCCCCTCTGTATCCAAGCCCCCCTCTGTATCCAAGCACCCCACTGTATCCAAGGCCAAGCCCCCTCTGTAGCCAATCCCAAGCTCCCTGCTATATCCAAGGCCATGTCCCCCACTGTATTCAATCCCATGTCCCCTTGTGTATCCAAGCCCCCCCTCTGTATCCAATCCCCCCTCTGTATCCAAGCCCCGCCTCTGTATCCAAGCACCCCTCTGTATCCAAGCCCAACCCCCCTCTGTATCCAAGCCCATGTCCCCCTCTGTATCCAAGCCCAACCTCCCTCTGTATCCAAGCCCATGACCCCTTCTGTATCCAAGTCCTGTACCCCTCTGTATCCAAGCCCATGACCCCCTCTGTATCCAAGTCCTGTCCCCCTCTGTATCCAAGCCCAACCCCCCTCTGTATCCAAGCCCATGTTCGCCTCTGTATCCAAGCCCAACCCATCTCTGTATCCAAGCCCATGACCCCTTCTGAATCCAAGTCCTGTCCCCCTCTGTATTCAAGCCCATGACCCCCTCTGTATCCAAGCCCATGTCCCCCTCTGTATCCAAACCCAACCCCCCGCTGTACCAAGCCCAACCCCCCTCTGTATCCAAATCCAACCCATCTCTGTATCCAACCCCAACCCCCCTCTGTATCCAAACCCAACCCTCCTCTGTATCCAAACCCAACCCCCCTAAATATCCAAGCCCAACCCCCTCTCTGTATTCAATCCCTTGTCCCCGTCTATATCTAAACAAATGTCCCTCTATGTGTTTCAAAAGCCATGTTTCATGCTGTGTAACCTAGCTCTATTATCTCTTTCCTTTAAAAGGGGAGAAAATGTGCTTCATACATTTGCCTTTGGACATATGAATGTAATTTCACCTCCCCCATCAGAGTTATTTAAGTCAACTATCATTGCATAACATTTACTTTTGGGTAACATTTGCATTGGATTTCTTTAGTTTAAGTGTCCTGAAGAACTCCTACAATATATACTTCAAAATGAGTGATTTTTTTAGCCTATTATAGTTTGTAAAGTTTTCTTTACTATAATAACAAAATTATAAAACATCCGATCATGTAGTGAATCTGTCTGTCTCAATCAAATACAAAAAAATAAAAACAATTCACTGATGTGAAAATGATTCTTCACTGTTCCTGACTATACTGTTCCCTAGCAATAGCAATACCAAGGTAAGGACGAGTGTTCACATTTCTAGTATGACCATGTTAGGCTATAGGAACCGTGTTGAGAATTTGAGACCTTTGCACTATGTTACATTAGTCATATCTGTAATTGTTGTTGTTTATCTTGCGTACTACAAGATCTGTCTGTGTAATATCACAGTAATACAACACAGCACACACTTGGAGTCAAAATATTTACCTTTCTTGCTAAACATACTTTACCCAAAGCTGCCTATTAAAAGCTGCATTATCACCTAACGTGGTGACTATTTTCATTCACCACTTTAAGATGACTTAAAAAGAGAGATGTGATTGGGAGGACCAATCAGAAGCCGCAATGGATGTGATTGTGGCCCTCTTACCTCTCTGTATGTCTGTATTACCCAGTATTGTTTTATTACTGTTTGTTCCCAATTGTAAAGCGCTACAGAATCTGCTGGCGCTATATAAATAAATGATGATGATGATGATGATTGTGACTTCTGATGAGGTCTGGAGTTTCCTCTGGACCAGCGGGTCATCTGATGTCTGCAGAAGCCCAGCAATGCTCTCCTTGCTCACTCCATGGTGGGTCTTTCCATAAAGACAGAGGGCCTGATTCATTAAGGAAAGTAAGGCAAAAAGAGAAGTATATTTTCTTCAGGACAAACCATGTTACAATGCAAGGGGTCCAAATCAGTTTATTATTTTGCACATAAGTTAAATGCCGGCTGTTTTTTCATATATCACACAAATACTTGATAGCTTTATTTTTACACTGAAATATAAAGTTGATCTAGGACATCTCAAATATAAATCTGTCATCACATGTTAAATTTACCTCCCCCTCCAACTGAACATGGTTTTGCCAAGATGCAAAGTTACTTCTTTTTTTGACTTTCCTTTACTTACTGAATCAGACCCAGTGTGTTATCGGTCTATATCATGCAAAGGAGAGACGGCTGCTCTCCTGCAGCCGTCTCTCCTCCTACCTCTCTGTACACTCCCTCCTTGATCCTCTCCAGTCTGGCTTCCGCCCCCGTCACTCCACTGAAACGGCCCTAGCTAAAGTCACCAACGATCTCCTCTCTGCTAAAGCCAGGGGCCACTTCTCCCTTCTCATCCTCCTCGATCTCTCTGCAGCCTTTGACACCGTCGACCACCCCCTCCTCCTCCACACCCTCCAGTCCTTTGGCCTCTCCGGCCCAGTCTTGTCCTGGTTCACCTCTTACCTTGCTGACCGATCCTTCTCTGTCACCACCTCTGGATCTCTCTCCCCCCCGTCCACCCTTCCAGTCGGAGTCCCCCAGGGCTCTGTCCTGGGACCCTTACTCTTCTCTCTCTACACCTCTTCCCTGGGTGAACTCATCAGCTCCTACGGCCTCAATTACCACCTCTACGCTGACGACACTCAACTTTACCTCTCCTCTCCTGATCTCTCTCCCTCTAGGGTGTCCGCCTGCCTCTCTGCCATCTCATCCTGGATGTCCTCTCGATTCCTCAAACTTAACCTTGCCAAAACCGAACTCATAGTCTTTCCTCCCTCTCACATCTCGCCCCCTTCTGATCTCTCTATCACTGTCGACAACACCTCTATCTCCCCTGTCCCCCAACTTCGCTGCCTCTGTGTCATCCTCGACTCCTCTTTCTCCTTTGGCCCCCACATTCTCTCTCTTGCTAAATCCTGCCGCTTCCAGCTGCGTAACATCGCTCGCATCCGGCCCTTCCTCTCCCAAGATGCCACCAAATGTCTTATTCACTCTCTGATCATTTCCCGCTTGGACTACTGCAACGTCCTCCTTACTGGCCTCCCCCACTCTCATCTCGCTCCCCTTCGATCTGTCCTCAATGCGGCCGCTAGGCTTATCTTCCTTTCTCGCCGCTCCTCATCTGTCTCCCCCCTCACCCTATCCCTTTATTGGCTCCCCTTCCCCTACAGAATCCTCTTCAAGCTCCTCACTCTTACATACAAGGCCCTCGCCAACTCCACTGCACCCTACATCTCCACCCTCCTCTCTATTCATGCTCCATCCCGCCCTCTCCGATCTGCCAATGACCATCGCCTCTCTTCCCCCCTGATCACCTCCTCCCATGCGCGTATCCAAGACTTCGCCCGCGCTGCCCCCCTCCACTGGAACAAGCTCCCTCCCTCTATCAGAACTTCCCCTAATCTGTTCAGTTTCAAACGGGCTCTAAAAACCCACCTTTTTCTTAAAGCCTTCCAGTCTCCCACTTAATTTCCTACCTTTTCTTCTAACTCTTCCCCTTCATTCCCCTTCCCTTATCCTTATATCTCCCTCTCTCCCCTGTGTCTCTCTGTCTGTCTACCCCACCCCTTAGATTGTACGCTCCTCTGAGCAGGGTCATCTCTCCTCCTGTCCTCACCACTCTTAACTCGGCTCTCCAGCTACCTAGCCCTCCTCCTCGAGGACCCTCTTCCCCTCCCCCCGTCCCCTCTCGCTCCTTCCTCTCCCCTCTGGGGGTTTCCCTGTCATCCGGGCCCTCCCTCTCGGGCTCAGCCATATACAGGACCTTCCCCTCTCCCCTCCCCCGTCCCTCTAGCCGTGCTTTGAGCTCACCGAGTTACTGTGCTTACTGTTTTCTGTACTGTGCTGTCTCACCTTGTATTGTAACTTTGTCCCTGTACGGCGCTACGGACGCCTAGTGGCGCCCTATAAATAAAAATTATTATTAATAATTATAATAATAATATCATGCAACAAGGGGATGCTTACTGTGCAGAAATATGCTGTAACTCAGGGCAACAAATAATATGCCAGTTTACAAAATAAATATC
This sequence comes from Mixophyes fleayi, assembly GCF_038048845.1. Classification (NCBI taxonomy): domain Eukaryota; kingdom Metazoa; phylum Chordata; class Amphibia; order Anura; family Limnodynastidae; genus Mixophyes; species Mixophyes fleayi. The sequence goes on along the minus strand of NC_134403.1, from coordinate 49,198,547 downwards.
TGATTGGTTGGTATGGGTTACAGCAACATTTTTTTTGCTCAATATGTGCAAAATTTAGAATAAAAAGTACTGGTCATATATAGCTGCTATTATTACTATCATTACATAATAAGTACAGCCAATGTAATTTATGCATTTGTTTTAATGGATTCTTATGCGTACTTTAGATTAAACCTCACATGGTAATAGTTGGTTCATTGTTTGATAATGTTGAGGGTTTAGTTTTGTTAAAATGCCATATATCAAATCAACTATTACAGCCAAATGCATAGTTGATAATATTTATAGATTTGTTATTATATTCTAAAGTTTGTCATGTTGTCTCTTTGGATCAGGTTTAGACAGCTCAGGGAGTTTCAACTGCTATAATTAATAACTTTTTGGCTTGCTGGATATGCTGGGGCTTGTAGTTCCACAATAGCTAGAGAACCAAATCTACTCCATAGATTTTAGTCACAGACTAAACGTCCTCATTGACATCACTAGATGTTACTAGGCTGTAAAAGCAGACAGACTGGAAGGGCTTATTTAGATCAGTCTTGAGTCTGAATTACTAATGTACATAGAGCTCTGTTTTCGGTGCACGGCAGTGCCATATGTAATATTTGGGTGTTACACATAACAGAGCTCTGAGTGGAGCCAACCGTTGCCATCTCTGAGGTGGCAGAGGATTTTGGTGCAGGTACGAAGGGACAGAGGTACACAACATGCCACATGGTGCCATGATTTTGCCCCTTCACTCTGCTCTGACTCCACCTCTGGCACTGCCCCCTAGTGGAAGGCCGTGTAATAGGGCAATCCAGAGGCAAATATGGGGGAGGATAGAGTGGAAATGTGTCACTCTTTCTCCAAATTTGCCTTGTTACTGAGATTGGCAATGTGAGCAAATCATTCTGAATTCCGTCTTTTTGGGTTAACTCACAAACTCTATCACTTTTTGTCTGAACAGCAGAATAAATGATCCCCATTCCTACGCAATATTTAGATCGCTTTGCTCACATTGCATACCCTTAGGGACATGGCATCTGCAAATTCTAACTAAACTGAATGAATCCCAATGCTGGAACCATATTTCAAAGCATCAACTAGAACCAGAGATGGGTGTTTTGTCTAGTGAGCTTTATTTCCAAAGGTATTAAGTTTTGTACAAGAAATTTTAAACTGTTTTATTAATTTCATTAAATATTTGGTAAATTTGGTCAGAAATGTTTGTTAAAAAAATTCTGAATTAGAGGTTGCTATTGTGAATTTCACACATCCATATTTTTTATACTCAATATTCAAATTTAAAGTGGTTCAGTAACACTACTTGTATTTTTCATGCTTTTGATTTTTTTATATTTACCTATTTGCCGATTTTCAACCTATCTGGTATAAAGCAGTCAATGAAGCCCATATTTCGAGGCCAAATTGTCTGTGCCAGCCCCCTACTGCCATCGCTCCCTTTTTTCCAAACCCCATTGCATCCCATTTGTATAAAATACAACACGGTGGCGTAGTGGTTAGCTCTTCTGCCTCACAGCACTGGGATCATGAGTTCAATTCCCGACCATGGCCTTATTTGTGTGGAGTTTGTATGTTCTCCCCGTGTTTGTGTGGGTTTCCTCAGGGGGCTCAGGTTTCTTCCCACACTCCAAAAACATACTGGTAGGTTAATTGGCTGCTATTAAATTTCCCTTAGTCTCTCTCGGTCAGTGTGTGTGTGTGTGTGTATGTTAGGGGATTGAGATTGTAAGCTCCAATGGGGCAGGGACTGATGTGAGTGAGTTCTCTGTACAGCGCTGTGGAATTAGTGGCGCTAAATAAATAGATGATGATGATAATGATACATTGGAAAGGGGTCAGCCCTACAGTAACCCATTTGTTGTCTGAGGACTGTGAAATGTTCCCATACATCCCTGAAATGGACATCATCACGATGACCATGCCAGGTGCTACGGAATGTTTGGCACCAAACAAATAAACAAAGCTGATTATGCCTCATTCCTGTGGACACATTACTCATTATACTCTAAGTGTAAATAGATTTTTCAGGACAAATTCAGCTTTCTATCTGTATCTCCCTAGAACTAAATTCATGTTAGATTATGATCAGGGCTGTTGAGAGGGAGTTCGGGTCCCAACGTTGCAGTTTCATAAGTATCCTGACCTCCCGCCTCTCTTTCCCGCAGCCTCCACCATATTTCCCTCATCCATCCCTCTTACTGATAGGATAAGAGTTAGGGTGGAATGGACGGGAAACTATCACAGACTGAATTCTCATTTGCGCCATCTGCGGTTCTGAATCCCCCCTCTGAAATACATCAGTAATGATGGCTCAAGTTACAGTTAATACGTGAGCATTATTCCAATCTTGTACATGTCAAGCACATACAGAATAAAAGTCACCGCAAATAAGCTTAGCTGAAAAAATTCAGCGGTTTGCCGTTCGTCTGATGAATGTGGGAAGTTTCATGTCCATTTCGGAATCAAACATCCTCTGCTATTTTTGGAATTCTTAGTATCAGTCTTACATGTAATGCATTACGTGGCTTTATCACTTGTAAACAGATTCCTGACAGCATTCTCATTCTCTTGTGATGGTCAGCATGCTACTTACAGTGGTTTAGGAACGATTTCAACGCTTTGGAATGTGCAGGCTTTTATTTCTTTGTGCCTATCTTTGTGCAGTCCTACAGAATACATGTATGGGTACGGAATGATTGCCTATGAGCCTTGCCTATGTGCTACCTGCATTCTGTAGGTGCAAAGGTGTCATCATTGCTTACCACTGTCTATCAATCGTTTCTCGGCCCACCTTTCATTAAATCAGTTTTACTAAGTTATTATCATTTGACTGCATTTTGGACCCTCATTGTTTAGTTGATGGGATTCAGAGCTGTGTCTCTTTATAATGATGGGATAAAGAGCTGTGTCTCATGGTAATGCTTATCCGATGGTCCTGTAGAAATGCAGGACAGGTGCTATGTGTGTACCTAGGTGCACATGTGACTTCCTATTGAAAATCCAAGTTAAGTCAACCACTTTGATGCACAGGAAGATCACAACATTAAGTTCCTCTGGATAACACCCCTTATTTTTTACAATATCAGGGTTGCAGAGCCACTATTGTATTGTATTGTGTCTGTGCCCTGCTCCATGTGCATGACATCATATAGATTTCAGGCTGTTTAGCTACAAACATCATCATCATTTATTTATATAGCGCCACTAATTCCGCAACATAGCCCAGGTATAGTGGAAGTCTGATTAATGAATGACTAATAATAATAGAAAGGGAGGTAACATAACGGGGAAGAGATAGGATGACATGGTGAGGTTTCAGGGTGTGGTGAAAGTGACAGGACAAAGATGACAGAAGGATTTTGACAGCTCAGTTGCACAGGTGTTAGTGCTGCTGCCTAACAGCACAGGGGTCATTAGTTCGATCCCAACCAGGGCACTATATGTGTGGAGCCTGTATGTTCTCCCCATGTTTATGTGGGTTTAATTCTACAGTCTAAAAACATAGTGGTAGATAAATTTGCTTCTGACAAAATGGACCCAAATATGTGCGTGTGTTTAGATTGTAAGCTCCAATGGGGCAGGGATGGATGTGAATGATTATATATTTTCTGTACAGCACTTGGTAATGTAATTGGTGACTTGCTGTACAGGTAACAGCGATGATATTAGGTTAGATAGAGGGAAAAATATTATTTTAGAATCAGACGCATTGATTTCCACCAGGTTTTTACTAATATGCTGGACATTTATTCCAACACTTGTTAGTAAATTACAATCTGTTGCAATAGACATCGGATGGTGTGCGCACAATGCTCTCCCATATTTATCACACCATTACATTATATACCCAATAGCAGTTCATCATGGTAGTTTTGCAATCTAGGTAAGGTTGCGACAGAGTACAGTAGAGATGTGTACAAGTTGCTTTATATAAAAGACTATAAGAAATCTGTGAAATATCTATAAGGCTAAAGCAATCGATTGCCAAGCAGCATTCATAATGTGTGTCATAGGCTGGAACAACCGATAGTAGTCAATCAGCATTAGAACCCTCACAGGACTCGACCAACCTGTAGACACTGTCCCTGAAAGTTAGGACTGTTAAATGGTCTGTATCTAAACCCTACTCTGACAGTCGGACTATAGTCATTGCTATGGTAGATCAAATATGTCCATGGACAATTCAATTTGGCAGCACGGTGGCTAAGTGGTTAGCACTTCTGCCTCACAGCGCTGGGGTCATGAGTTCAATTCCCGACCATGGCCTTATCTGTGTGGAGCTTGTATGTTCTCCTTGTGTTTGCATGGGTTTCCTCCGGGTGCTCCGGTTTCCTCCCACACTCCAAAAACATACTGGTAGGTTTATTGGCTGCTATCAAAATTGACCCTAGTCTATCTCTTCCTCCCTCTCTCTCTGTCTGTGTGTGTATGTTAGGGAATTTAGACTGTAAGCTCCAATGGGGCAGGGGCTGATGTGAATGAGTTCTCTGTACAGCGCTGCGGAGTCAGTGGCGCTATATAAATAAATGGTGATGATGATGATTTAAAAAAAAAAATCTATGAATCACCACCGTACAATCATGATATCATACTGTAACTGTGTCAATAGGAGACTATCTATATTTACTTCCTTATTCTGCAAGTTAATTTGAGAGAATCAGTCATGGAATTGTGAAAGAGTAATGTTACTAATGAATGTACTTTCTATAGTCCTTGTTCTCTAAAACCCAGGAATTCACATTTCAGGGAATAATGTATTTCTGACAAATTTGGTGGCTGTGTCTGCGCACAACAGACCCACCTTAGAAAAAAAAAGAAGCCTTATTTTAATTGTTGTCCCGAAAGTGATTCAGTGTTGAATGCAAAGACAGACCCACCAAGCTGGGGAAAACTTCCATCGCTGTAAGTGACCAACTGTATAACAGCAGTTTAAATCTATGTTCTGAAATCCTGCTGCAGCACGGGACGCTTTGTGGAAGTTAGAACAACATTTCCTCATTTCACCTTGTGACTGCCGGTGTGTTGCTGGCGTTTTCTGGCAGAGGGATTCAGCTCACTGCAGTTCAGTGTTCCAGATGCTCCGTGAGCATTGCATTCATGTGTGCACTGTTCCATGCGAGCCTCAGCAAATCCACTGATGTTGTTTTCATTTAGTCAGTATTAAGATTTCCTACTGCTTTGATCTCGACAAGCCTGAATAACACGTTGAACTCAGTCCCTGCTAATCTCTTTTCTAATTACTAATTATATATATTTGTGCACCCTTGATACACATAGTATGAGCCACTCTCATCGATCTACTGTATATATATCGGTATTAAACACCTTGTATACAGTAGCATGGGTACTTGCAATGTGGTATAAGTCATACCTAGTTGTCAACCATCTCTATTTCCCCAGGTCGGTACATGTTTTTAGAGATTTGACTCTGCAAATTACCTACATTTTTAAAATAGTCCCTCTGCACAGTACTATTCCTTTTAATGCTTTAGATCGCCACACACACAGCACACTCAATACTTTTACCTTTGCAGTCTAGCTGGTCCATTGTGCAATATGATGTAGCACATGCCCTTGTGTTTCTAACTCCCATTGTCCTATAGATTGTAAGCTTTCGAGCAGGGTTCTCTTACCTCTCTGTCTGTATGTATTACCCAGTATTGTCTTATCAATGTTTGTTCCCAATTGTAAAGCGCTACAGAATTTGCTGGCGCTATATAAATAAATGTTGATGATGATGATGATGATAGATCAGTGTTGGCTAACTTGCGACACTCCAGGTGTTGTGAAACTACAAGTCCCTGGGACTTGTAGTTTCACAACACCTGGAGTGTCACAGCTTAGCCAACGCTGCTTAGATTATGACCTCTCACAAAACAGGATCCGCTTCACCCTATTTATTGATTCGTTTTCATACATTCTCACTGTTTGATTACCACTTAAACATTGTACAGTGCTACAAAAAGTATTAGAACTCTGTAAACACTGGTTAATAGAAATCATGTAAACTGAATTCAGATCTCACTAATATTTGATGACAATTCTCCCTAGTTTGCCTGCAGACTGCACAGTGCCACTTCCCTTGCTCTGCATAGTGCACAGATGGGCTAGGGATGCTGGGCTAATCCATATACAGCGTGGTAATGACAACCTGCCATGAATGAAGCCTTACTGCAAATCACATTAAAATATAGTATGTTTGGATAATAACATAATTATAATACTATAAAGCACATATATTCTGTGCTTATCTACAAAGTGCATAAATCATACTTGGCAAATATCCAGCAAACGGCATCTTGCTGTCAAAATGACGCGATTTGCGGGGAATCGCGTCATTGTGCCCCCGCGAGAAAACTGCATTTTGTTGTGGGAGGCCGGGCCAAAATGATGTGATTCACCGCGCCCTGACCTCCCGCCCTCCAACCACGCCCCCCTGCCTGGGATCTCCCGGAAAGAAGTTTAAAAAGGTTGGCAAGTATGGCATAAATATGCTGGATCTTGCAGATTAATAAATGAACCCCGGTGTCTTGTTCATACTGTGAGGTCAATTTTTGCTGTTGGAATGTTTAAAATATGTAACTCTCTGAGATCAGACAGCAATCCATGACTTAGCCTGAATCATTAAGGAAAGGAAAGCACAAAAAGGAGTAACTTTGCACCTTGGCAAAACCATGTTGCATTGGAGGGGGAGGTAAATTTAAAATGTGGGGACAGATTTATAGTTGGGATAGGGCATGTCCTAGATCAACTTTATATTTCAGTGTAAAAGTAAAGCTACTAAGTATTTGTGTGCTATATGAAAAAATAGCCGGTATTTTCTTTATGTGCCAAATATTAAACTACTTTGCACCCTTTGCCCTTTGCATTATAGCATGGTTTATCCAGGAGCAAATTTACTACGTTTTTTTCTTTACTTTCCTTAATGAATCAGGCCCATTGTGTGTAGCTATACTTTAGTGTATAAGTCAACATTATTTCTCTTCTCTTGCAGGTCACAGTTCTAGTTCCAAGTTAAAAGCACCCGTTCTAAATATAAAGGGGAAGGAGTTAGTCATACGAGCAGGCCAGCCGATACACCTTACATGCAGGTATGAAATGTTTTACATTGTATTTGTTTGTATAGGCAGATTGGGTATGTGCATGTATACTGCTGTTTGATTGGAAATAAACAATTGGGGTAGATAAGTCCTAATTAGAACTACAGCAAAATATTCTCCTAAGGTAGCCGATGCCCCTAGCTGGGGCCCCGGGGGCTGCCGTATGCAGCTGCTTCTCCCTGTGGTCTGCCGGTTCTGTAATAAAGAAACCAGTATATTTTTGAACTGTGGGAGGAATCACCTGAAAACACGGGGAAGACATACAACACTATCTAGTCAAAAATATCTGTTACTATCTGTAAATATATATGTCTATAGTACAGACAGATAACAATACCATTAATTACCTTTTAACCATCAATCTTATCTGTCCATGTTTTACAGCGGAGATCTAACACTTTCCTGGAATTTCCCAGCTGCCTTAAGGAAAGAAAGTAAAAGATTCCATATCGCAGAAAACTCATGCCAGGGAGGCTCCAAGACAGTTTGCAGTAGAAATTTAACGTTGCACAAAGCTGAGTTAAATGACACTGGATTTTACACATGTCAGTACTTTACCTCACCCAGGGAACTAAAGACTGCTATCTATATATTTATTACAGGTATATTGGAACTGTTTCTTTTTTTGTGATGTTAACTTAATTATTAGTAATTAATGTTGTTTTTGCATAGGCAAGGTAAAAAATATATAGAAGGTTATGTACAGTTTTGGAGACATATTCTTGTTAGCTACTAGCATTTACTCAAGTAAGTCACAGAATGCTGGAGAATCTATTATGGAGCCTCTGTACCATCATGTAATGTCGGGTAAAAATAGTTTGGAATATTTGTAGATCTACACTATTTTTATTACTTCTCATAATCTGGGTCCTGATTCATCAAGGATCTTAACTTAAGAAACTTCTTATTTCAGTCTCCTGGACAAAACCATGTTACAATGCAATGGGTGCAAAATAGTATTCTGTTTTGCACATAAGTTATATACTGACTGTTTTTTCATGTAGCACACAAATATCAACTTTAAATTTCAGTGTACAAATAAGCTATCAAGTATTTGTGTGCTACATGAAAAAGCATCCAGTATTTAACTTATGTGCAAAACAGAATACTAATTTGCACCCCTTGAATTGTAACATGGTTTTGTCCAGGAGACTTAAATAAGAAGTTTCTTAAGTTAAGATCCTTAATGAATCAGACCCCAGATTTCTACTACTTTCACTTAAATCTCTGAGCTGTAATACAATTTTCTATAACTTTATCGACTCTCCGTTTCTCACACTACCAAAATGTTCATGTTCTCTTCCTTGACACTCAATACCTGTTGCTTGGTTCCCAAGCTATCATGACTCTTCTAAAACATCTCCAACTTATTTCTCCAATATGCTATGTGTCATTTCCCAGCAGTCTTCTAACACCAGCGATTGATGGAAAGACTTGTAGCCCTATCCTTGGAGCAATAATAATTTTTTATCTTCATTCTGGGCGCCTCCTCTTTTTAGAACTAGTATTTCCTTGTTTGCCTGCCGATGGCTAAATTACAGTCCTTGGCTGAACTTTTGTACCAATGTTTCATCCTCTGGAACTCCTAACTTCCTGTGGGCCAGACATCCCTATTGATAGTCTCTTCGGACCAGGAAGAAACAAGCTGAGGAGGATAAGTGTGTTAAATGTTATTCATGGGGCTTATATCTCCTAACTACATGTCCAAAGTGTGATGGACTTAAGGTAAAACTGGATAAAAGTATTTTCCTGCAAAACAATATTGGCTTTTGACAATTTGGCCATTCCAGTGGAAGGATGCGGAATCTTCACCTCCTCGTGTTTGATGGCGCCAACAGTTCCTGTGTTAATAATATATTCCAAGGTCTTCTGGCTGCGTTTGTGCTGAAAGGAAATTATAAACTTAATTAGGAGAAGCAAGTATGCAGCTTGCCATGATATGGGATTTACTATGGGTAGTCTTGGAATGGCTGAAATTGTCCTGTGTATTCTTATATTACTTCAGGATCACTGAAATGATCACTAATTCCAAAACCAGTCATTTTCATATATGAAGAATTAAGGTGAAATAGATCCCCGCAGCTATAGCAGCAGCCATAGCCACATCCAAAATCTTTAGTCCTAATAAGAGTGATAGACAACAACACACTTAAATGTCATTAATTTACATTTAAGCTACTGCCGTATCACTGACTATTCCCCTGTGTGTGAATTCACCAGTTCACATAGTATATTTGCATGTTTGAAAATCTGTCAGTCACACTCTGCTGGGTCAGACAGAGAAGCACCTCTGTCCTAACATGGCAACCTATTGTAAAGATGTGAAAGACGGCATATTATACAATTCAGTAATTTATTTTTTATTTAGTAATGTCAAAAATTGGCTAGACTTTTACTTTACATCTATCCAATTCATTTTCATGATTATTGACCATGACATTGTCTGTGATGCTCCACAAACAGCTTTCTGACATCTATATTTAAGCTATTTTTAAAGTGATTTTTCCTTTAACAAATTTTACTACCTAATAGGACAAAATATGATAAATAGATATTTTGGTTGGAGAGGGTGATATAAGATTTTTAATAAGACGTATTGCCTTATCTACTGTTGTTTTTTTGCTATTCTAAATATATTGGTTTTAAAACATGTTGCAAAAGATGTTAGAAATTACAATGTCACCTATACACAGTGCAGGTAGAACATGAATATAAAGCCCAATCATTCACTAACAGCTAATGGCATCCACAGTGAATGCTGCTATTCTATATGATGAACCAATATTTATGAATATGCACAAACAGATGCTAGTGAACCCTGCCCACATGATCTCATTGGTTCCTAGGTTCCCATAGGCTATATTCTCAAATCATCTACCTTCACTGAGTGTATGCAATGGGTGCACTTAAAAATTGACCACATTGCTCATTAGCTTGTCACAAAACTTTAAAGGGGACATATCTATCTATCTATCTATCTATCTATCTATCTATCTATCTATCTGTCTCTCTGTCTCTCTGTCTGTGTGTGTGTGTGTGTGTGTGTGTGTGTGTGTGTGTGTGTGTGTGTGTGTAGACAAGGTGATGTTGCCCATAGCAACACAAACAGGTTCTGTCACTTGTCTAAGTTTAGAAAGCGAGGCTGAAAGTTTGCATTACAAAAAATTATATAATTAATATTTTCTCATATGTCTTATGTAACTCGTAAAGGCTAAAAAAGAGCGAAGCCTAACAGCACTGAGTTAGCGTCCTTTAATAGACCTGGCAGCCAGTGGTGACATTATGTCTGCAGGGCAGTTCTCTGTACACCTTGTAGCGTTATCTGTGGTAGAATACAGGAAATTAGGAAATTGCTCTATAACACTTACAAAGTTTGGAATTGTTATTTTAATGAATGAATATGTCTCTTGGGGAACTGTAGTAATCAGTTCTACAGAAGATTAAAAGTATGGAACTATTGACCTCTTCGCACATCTACCAACCCTGGAAACAACAGGCTTGTTTTTCAGTTACATGACACAAGTCCGTCAACTTCCTTAAATAGGAGGAAATTGCATTGGCACTGGCTTATTCTGTACATATTTTGAAAATATTGATATAGTAACTATGGGACTATATGCTAACTGTATAGATATGGTAACTGTTGTTCTTATGTCTCAAACAAGTAATTAATTTTTATCTATGACATGAATTTCCTTCCAAGAAGTACAGATTTGGAGTGACTATTAAGGTTTCCAGAGGAAAGTCAAAGTCTAGGTAGTATATTTACTAAACTGTGGGTTTGAAAAGGTGGAGATGTTGCCTATAGTAACCAATCAGATTCTAGCTGTCATTTTGTAGGATGTACTAAATAAATGACAGCTAGAATCTGATTGGTTGCTATTGGCAACATCTCCACTTTTTCAAACCCACGGTTTAGTAAATATATCCCTAGATTGGCACAAGTACTTAGCTAGGCAACTGCATGCTGGAACTTATAGTTCTACAACAGCTAGAGAACCAGAGGTTACCCAAGCCTGTTTCAATAGCATGGCTTGGGCAACAGGGCGATACAATTAGCTGCGAGGATCAATGGTAACCATGCGGCTATGTTACTGCACAATGTGCTAGGTAATAATCTTCACTCACTTTTGTTCACAGCTCACAGCGGGGCAAGAAAGCAATGGGCAATTTATATTACTGTAATTATGGGATTTCAACACAGTAACATAGCCGTGAGTTTACTACGGAACCTCGCAGCTAATAGAATAGGCCCCAAAGACTCCAATGTGTGTCCTAGATAATTGGGTTCACTTGTTGGCTCTTTGTAACTCCCTCCAGCCAAAGATACCTCTATTAAAAAGCTATTTAATTTAAAGCAACAGTCATGGTTTTGTCATTAACAAAAGCGGTATTTTCAAATACAGGTCCCCAAAATAGAATAGTTTACAGTATGTCTGAGCTTCCTCTCTCATGTTACAGAACGATTTCCTCTCTTTGTTCCAAGGTTTGGATGAGCTGATATCATCCACCAATCAGCTCTGCTTTTGTGGGGGTGTGCACTTATCATGTTTACCCATTAACCAATCAGAGAACAGCTGCATTCTTTCATTCTGTAATATAAATGCATAAGGAACTGAACTGATTGACTTTAGCAATATTGTGAAATTGGATGAAATAATTCCTGCATTGAGGCCACCTTTCCATGTCCCCACCTATTTCTTGTCAGAATGCAGATACAGCGGACATAACATTTACTGCTCCATTAGTGTTTCATCTTTACACATGTAATAACTGTATTTTATATTTAGTTTATGTGGTTTACAGAAAATAAGGAAACCATGATGCAATTGAAAGTAATACATAACGCTATACTGCTACATATGAAACTTCCCCTCTTTGACACAAATCAGTGGAAAGTTTTCTTGGTAAAAACATGTGACATTGTGTTGCAGTCTTAAAAGTAATATTTCTCCAAGTTAAATATCTATCTAACTAACATTTACTGTAATTTATATATTTTTCAGAGGAGAACAGTGCGTTCGTAGAAATGCATGACATGGAACCCAAAATCATTGCCATAACGGAAGGAGAGCGACTGGTGATTCCTTGTCGGGTTACATCACCAAATATCACTGTCACTTTAAAAAAGGTACCGTAAGTAATGAAGACAAGTCCTATTTCAAAACCTACTCCTGTTAACTTTCCTTTTAACATGAATGTTATCTTTATGTTGATATGTAGAGCGGAATATTTCAGGAACACTTCTTTGGTGGCTATGTAGCAGACATTTTTATGTGTCGCAGATATTTGCTAAAGATGTCAATTGTATTTAGGGTCGTCAGATCTGTGTTCACTTCCAGTGCTCATTCAGCTTAGGAAAAAATGTGCAATTTTTTTTTTTAAAGCCCCCGTAACCTGATTGGTCTTTGGAAGGTGAGCATAGATCTGTTAAGGTGGTGAAATGCGTAAACCTTTAGTAAGTCGTTCCCTTAGTCTATACAAAATTAAGCTTTGTGTAGTAGTAAGAGACCTCTGGCCACACCAAATCCAATTAACTGTTGTCGTTGACCTACACCAATGTGTACTTTACAGCATAATGGGCACGGTGTTTAAGATATGTTTTCAGATGTAACTGCAAGGGCATTGTCATTGTTGTCATAGTTTTAAAGTTAAATGTTAATGTTCTTCACGGGTGGCAAATCAGACCACAGTCTTCCGCTAATAGGAATTCAGAACATCTTCTTTTTGATTTGTAATTACATTTAGCAAATCCTTGTTGAATCATCTCCTTGCTTCAAACACATTGACAATCCTTCTATTGTTACTTGTATTATATAGCTGTGTAATGCAGCAATATATATATATATATATATATATATATATATATATATTATAGCAATAAATTAAGTATCTATCATGCACAGGGCCAAATGTTTACACAATGTGACAAGGCCTGAAGTTCTTCCGAAAGCAGAATCACGGAAATAATTGCCAAATTTTAAGAAGGCGCATGTTTGCTGCTTTGTCAGAATCATGGCAGCCAAGCGGTCTTTGTCTGTTTAATTAATTTTGCTACATGAGTCACTAGCAGCAGTCTTCAATGTTTTTTTGGCAGGGCAAGAGGGCAGCTGCCTAGGGTCATCAGTATTTCCAATGAATCCAGCTATTCTTACATGTTATAACTTTAATTTGTTAAATGTTTATTTTTCTTTTTTTGCATAAGTGTAGCGTTGAAATTAGCCTGTAGGCAGGAAGGGATGAAGGAGTTATACAACTACAAAATAAAGTATTTCTGGAACAAATAACAGACAAATGAGCAGTTTCATAATTCTACTTTAGAGAACTATAGGAACATTAAGAAGATTTGCATTCTATATAAAGATTTTGGTATCACAGATAAGTTCACAGTATGTGATGCAACAATAGTTAATGGACATCAACGAAGATTATATATGCAACATCAAGATCCAGCCAATGCAAAAAATATAATCTTATTAAATAGTTGTCAGAGAAATAAAAGCTATACCTGTCTTACAGTTCCCTTTCCAATTAAATTGCTGTTTCTCTAAATTTGTGTCCAAGTTGATTAACTGAAATAAGTTGTGTACACAGTTACCGATAAGCAAATAGCATTCTTATGGCGTCCATATGACACACCTGCATTAAACTACTATCCATGTTTTACTCCTAACTTGCAGATCGTTAAATCCTGTTTTATTTCTAATTCTAGAAAGTCCAGGTTCTATTTATAGCTTGATAAAAGCCCTATAAATAGTATTTGTTATTGCTTTGGTGGTATACAAGTAATTGTTTGCGTAGAAAACCTAATGATTGTAAAGATTAGACCCTGAGACCATTTTTGGTTCCCATACAACTGATGTGTATATTTATAGGTATAGGAAGTCTGCTGCTTTCAGTCTTTTCTAGTTAAAGACATATGGTTAGTTTGCCCAGTCTGCTGAACTGTCAGACTACATAGGAAGCTGTTTGGAGTTGAGAGAATAAAAGCATGTCACTCTTCACAGCTTCCTATATATAAGAGGGTCACAGTGGGTCCCCCGTGCTTTCTGTTCACTTTTATTGCAACACTGGCAGAACATAGACAATGTGGACCTCATTTAGAGTCGGACGCAAAGTCCGATTTAGGCGCATCTAACCAAAAAACACTACCACGCATGTGCAGAAAGCTCCAAATCCGCCTGCATCTGGGACGCAGTCAACACTTGCGACAGCTTGTGACTCACTGAGAGAGAATGGGAGGAACAGGGAATTGTGGAGGCGTGACCATGTAAATACATCCTAGTCGCAGTGAGGCTCAGACGCAACACACGTCAAAACAGGGCTAAAGCTGTGCGGCAGGAATTAGGTGGCGCAAGCAGTTAGCTAGCTGCAGGAACTGCTCGCAGCTCCATAGGGTATTATGAGTGGGATGCAACTGGGGTTTGCTTGCAACTCGTAATACCCTACCAAGCTGCGGCACACCCCCACTCCTACACTCCTTACACGGACTTTGCGTCCGACTCTAAATGAGGTCCTGTGAGTTAAAGTTTACCGTTATATTCTGGCAATGTGTATATTTTAAGTAAAATTCCTCAATGTTCAGTCATTTGAATATATCATACTTTTGAGATCTCCCCTCTGAGAGGGAAGGTCTCACTGCCATGTGGGGGGCGTGACCAGGCGAGCTGCATCATTAGGCCACACCCCCTCTGGTAAATGACACAATTTTCGACCAATTGCAGTCTCACAACACCTATAGAGCCAGAGGTTGTCCAGGCCTGTTTTAAATGTACGCCCACTTTACATTCCTTGGATCCGCCCCTGGAAAAGCAATATGTCCCTTGCTGTGTGGATTCACCTTAAAATGGCCCTGGCGGACACAGTAAACCCACAACACTAATATCCAGCCTACTTCCACTTTAGGAGCACTCCCAACTTTAATTTAAACTTTTCTACTTTTGTTCTAACATGGTGCCTCGTTTAGCCGCATTTATAGCTTACAATATTCATTTGAGTGAGGGGGCAAGTTTGTTTATCTTTATTACATTTGTCACTTTTGTGTATTTGAAAGTTTGTATTACATTGGTGGCAATGCATCTGTTGGTGGTAAAGCTGCCTAGCTGCAACTGGAAGCTGCACATCACATCCCTTTATAAATATAGGGGTGAGATTCTGTGTGGAGGAAAAGGCTGTGCGCCCTCTCGCTGGCAATGTGCCCTCTTCACCCCCTTTACTTCATTTAAATAATCTCAGGCCTCGTTTTCGCTCATTTTTGCATGTTTGTGTGTCAACGTTTACTGTACATGAACTTTTATGTAACAACACATTCTCCGTTCCTTCTGCTAGAGCAATATTGTGCTTTCCAAACCGGGGGACAAGAACATTGTTTGGAATAGTAAAAGAGGCTTCACCATCCGAAAACCAACCTACAAGTTTTTTGATCTGATAAACTGTGAGGCTAAAGTGAATGGAGTTGTCCACACTACAAGCTATTTTCCAAGCAGTCACTGTGAGTAACATTGTATAACTGATGGCGTCATACTGCATTGTTGTTTTATTATCCACTCCACCTTTATACCGCTAATCCGCTGATCATTGTTTTCAGCCAGTGAAATCCGCAGCGTGCAGCTCAATGTTTCAGAATCCATCAGTCGGCTGCGTGGCAGTAGGTTGTCCATTAATTGCACCGTTACAATTGCCCTGAATTCAAGAGCTGAAGTACAGTGGACATACCCTGGAATGGTAAGGGACCACCTCATACCTTGTCCTCTCTATGCCACCTAATTACACTCAAAATACACTTTGGGGGGGAATTGAATTGTAAAAAAATCCATGAACGGTCGCGAGACACCTCGCGCTGATTATTTTTACAGAAGTAACGCTCATTTTTGCTTGCGTCCCATAGATGTGCCAGCAGTAATGAGCGTTACTTTTACCATAGCAACGATAAAAATGCCTACGATGTTCTAAGGAACATTGCGGCCAATTGAATCTGCCCCTTTGTGTAGTATTGTGATATTTGGGGTGTTTAGCCAGGTTTGCTGTTCCATAAAGCGAGCTATATTTCTTATTAATTCATGTCCTTGTGTCTTCTGATCATGTTCACGCATATAGCTAAGTTTACTGGTTTATGTCTTGTTTGTCCATTTAAAATGTTATAGGGTATAATTAAATTGTATACACCTTACAATACAAATGAACATGTTCTAGTTAATTGTGTATTTCCTACTTATTTTTCCTGCCTGCTGCCTGTGTCATCTGTACAACAAGACGAAGGAGGAGGCAGTGGAGGAGGAGGAGACAGTTTGAGCAACATTCTAGTAGTTTCAAAAATGTTACCCTGAAATTCTAGAAGATAAAAGAAAAAAAGCGATTGCAACAGTTGCTGACTATGTTTAAGGCACAGTCACCTAGGGGTAGACTTACTAAAACTTCTAAAAAAGAAAAGTGGAGGTGTTGCCTATAACAGAGTCTCAGAATGTGCTATATGAATGATAGCTAGAATCTGATTGGTTGCTAAGGGCAGGGCTGCCATCAGAAACTGTGGGGCCCAGTACTAATTAATCTGGCAGGGCCCCCCTCCCCATACATGTGCACCCCTCCCCATACATGTGCACCCCTCCATCTTCGCCATACATGCGCCCCCTGTCCCTCATCACAGTACATTCCCCCCCACTCCCTCATCACAGTACCCTGTTCCCCTCCCCCCAAAGTAAATGTCCCCCCCCCCCCAGCCTATCAGAGTCTGGGAGGCAGAGCTGCAGCATCGCGGAGAAGGTAAGAAAAAAAAAGGGGCAGCACGATTGGTGACTACAGGGCCCAGACAGTCCAGGGAGTCCGGACAGACGGAGAGGTCACACTTTAAGCAGCAGAGAACTCCATAAGAACAAATCAGCCAATCTTTATATGAGCCGTTCACGCCAGTCTCCATGCAGCTAAAAAATCCAGCAAAGTGAATATTTAGTTTTGTCTGTTTATTTATTAACAATATGGAATAGAATATGTATGATTGTAACATGAACACTGTAAACCTAATTTTAAATGCTCTTGTTATTTTTCTTGAATCGTTTATTCCCCAATGAAATACATATATTGTTCACATGGCTCAATCTCCAGGTTTCAATACAATATGAGCATGGGGTTAATACAGTGGTAGTGACTTGACGTGATAGGAAACCTATAGAGCAGACAGGACCTGTGTATTTCCAGAAAGAGCTTTTCACAGAGCTCTCACTCTCAGCACGTTTAGCCCCAGCTGGACAGACAGTAAAGCACCCATGCCAGTGCGTGCAGAGCAGTCATATAATCCTGTTAGCCAGCGCCTCACGGGTGACGTGACCCATCAACTGGATGGTTTAGTCCACATCATTTGCTTTACAAAGTGAAAGAGCTGTGTCAATATTTTGCCATGTGTAAAACAATAGCTACAAAAGGGTAATCTGCTGCTAGTTTGAAAACAGAAAATCTAGAATTATGTTTTCAGCAACGGCTATCAGCAGACGAGAAAAAAACAGAAACAATACAACATGCGATGCATAGAAAACAATTAATATATTCCAATATAAAACAGAAATGTGTATGTATACCAAGATGAGCCTGATATATAGATCTATACCATGTAGTATTTTAAAGGAGGTCCCCGTCTTAAACACTACCACTGAATAAAATTGTGCCCCCATATGCCCACCCTTTCTTTAGCTACCCCTCCTCTAGGGCCTGATTCATTAAGGATCTTAACTTGAGAAACTTCTTATTTCAGTCTCCTGGACAAAACCATGTTACAATGCAAGGGGTGCAAATTAGTATTCTGTTTTGCACATAAGTTAAATACTGACTGTTTTTTCATGTAGCACACAAATATCCACTTTAAATTTCAGTGTACAAATAAGCTATCAAGTATTTGTGTGCTTCATGAAAATACAGTCAGTATTTAACTTATGTGCAAAACAGAATACTAATTGGCACCCCTTGCATTGTAACATGGTTTTGTCCAGGAGACTGAAATAAGAAGTTTCTCACGTTAAGATCCTTAATGAATCAGGCCTCTAGTCTTTTTACTGGGAAAAATTGTACCTGGTAAGGGCCAAGTAGCAATTATTCAAATGAATAAGAAAGAAAGATACAAAATAAACAAGTAGAGTTATGTTTCTGCTGGTCCTGGACCAGTGCTGTCCTATGCATGTGCAAAGCTTGGCTATATGGTTAATATAGCCCTGGACCTTTATGGACAATATCATTGGCTGCCACCCTCCCTACTCGTCTAAGCATGTGATGCCCCTGCGCATACACAGAAGAGCAGAGTGGGGTCCTCTGGGAGGATGGACAGGCCCCCGTAGTGTCCACAGTCCCAGTTGTTCTACCACTGCAGTCTGTATATTATGACATGTTTTTCTGAGGTTTGTGTTTGCTATAGAGCATAATAAGCTGTGATTTGTGTTCATTTATATCCAAAAATGATCATGTTTTTGAACAAAGTGCATAATTTCATGACAAATCTTAAGCGTCTCTCTTTGTCCACTAATATAATAAGTCAAATGACCATCTTGTGCACCCTTTGGTAACTATAAAATACTTTTCACTCTAGAAATTTGGCAAAATTGCTTCCATAATGAGGCGGATGTTTTTTACCAACTCGGAGGTAGTGGTGCACAGCACGCTGGTCATCCAAGAGCTCCAGAACATCGACCAAGGGTTGTACACCTGCACAGCGAAGAATGGTCAATTAACCGAAACTAACACTACCACACTTCGTGTTCACGGTAAGATCTGTTATGTATGTTCCCATTAATACTTTTTTTTTTAACCATAATAGAATTACCTACTTACCACAAGACATCACTAACTCATATAATATTACTTGTTTGGAAAGACCACAATTAATAATGACTCTTACTATTAAAATTCAACATCTCCAAAAATGCCATTTATTCTTTTTCTCTCTCTCTATACATATAGCTGCACCATTCATTAATGTTAAACCGCGAAAGACAGGTGTATTAGAAGCTGTAGTTGGCCAGAAGTCTTATCGTATTGCAGTAAAAGTGAGAGCGTTTCCTTCCCCAGAGATTACATGGTGAGTGTAAAGTGCCATTGTATTTGTGTATTTGTATATTTTGTTGGTTTTTTCCCCCCCAAGATTATTGTTGCCCGTCTCTCACACTTTTATGCCTCCTTCATTATTCCTAAACCTAAAATGATAATTTTGCAGTGGCAACGAGACACTGTGTTACAGATCTTTTAATAAGGCCTCGTGGTGTAAAATATCTTATTTCCTTGCAATTTTAAGCAACAGGGCTTCCCTTCCATTACTTCAATGAGTCATGTCCTTTCACCGGGATCACTAGACTATATTTACACTCCTTCTTATTTTTCTATACAACGTGCTGATTCAACAATTTTTTTTCCCAGAGCTTTGCCAAGCCACACTTGTTCGGTTGAAACGCACAATGAACATTTTTTCCAGCCAGTTTTCGGAATAAGATCTACTTTACTATGTATCGTATTTAAGCAAATCTTGTTTTGTGCCGATTTATAAAGGCATTGAGATTGAGTGCAAGTGAATTGCACACACATGAAATCACATTGTGATCTTGTATATGAGACATTATCTCATACTTGCCAACCTTTGACAAGTGAATTCCTGGAGATCCCGGGCAGGGGGTGTGGTTAGAGGGTGGGAGGGGGTGGGACACGGTCAATCGCATCATTTTGGTCCCACCCCTGCGATGAAAAAGCAATTTTTTTTGCGGGGGGCGGGGCCAAAATGACACGTATCACCACGAATAGCGTCATTTTGGCAGGTAAAGTCCGGTATGCGGGATACTTGCCTGCTCTCCCGGGAGTCCGGGAGACGTACCCGGATTTCAGGAGTCTCCCAGACATTCCGGGAGAATTGGCAAGTATGCATTATCTGACAAACCTAAGGTCTCACCACCCACATTTTTATTACGTTTTAAAATCTTTTTCTAAACATTTCTGGCACGCATTGTTTGTGTGCAGCACTTGATGGGCAACCTGATACACTTCAAGGGTCGCACCTTATTCTTAATCTCAGTAAGAAGTTAAAACACAACATTTAATCATAGAAAAATTCATCTATCTATAATAACAAATCAGCAGGTATTTTAAACAAGTGTTACAAGCTATAACAAACACATCTAACATTAAAGCAGGAAAGAGCTGGGGGCCACAGACTAAGGCTAGGGAATACTTGCCTACTTTTAAATTCTCCCAGAGGAGAAGTCATGTGACCATTGCAGGAGGGGGGCATGGTAATGGTGACGCCGTCGTGTCACCATGACCATGCCTCCTGCTATGAAATGCCAACACTCACGGCATTGCATAGCAGGGCACGGGGCTTAATGGCGCAATCCCTTTTTTCCCTACAATGTACCTTTACTATTAAGTAGTCAATAGTTCATTTTGTTGGTGTTCCATGTAGGTTTTCATAAAGTCCAGAGTGCTTCACAATCCTAGACATTTATGAAACTTTGCTACAGTCAATGATCAGCTACTTGTAAAGTCTGTTGAGAAGACACCTCTCAGGCTCACTCTGGCAATTCTGTGGCACAGGCTTTCTGTATGCCGAACAATGTATGCATATATTGTACCCCACACGGCAGTAATAAGAACTAAATACCAACCAACCAAAGGCACAGGAAATATAACTGCTTAAACCCAGACCTTGAATTTGCCACTTAGCATTATTTAAGGGGTTTCCAACCAATAATTATATGTCATTTCTCTGTATTGTGATCTATGAGTCTCCTTTTGCGCTATTATATGTCATTTCTCTGTATTGTGATCTATGAGTCTCCTTTTGCGCTATTATATGTCATTTCTCTGTATTGTGATCTATGAGTCTCCTTTTGCGCTATTATATGTCATTTCTCTGTATTGTGATCTATGAGTCTCCTTTTGCGCTGAATGTCCTGATTTCTACTGTTATCACAATAATGATGTCCACCAAATACATTGCACATTACAGGGTAGCATGGAGGTAAGAGAACTGCATGCAAATGACGGTCTGCAAACCTGCAAATTTGTTTCCATGCAAGCTGGAAGCAGAGAGCGAAACTGTGATAGTGTTACTTTATAACACATTATGTGACAGTGTACACTGACCTATGAAACCATTCAGGGAACTGAAGGCGGTTTTATCAAATTCCTTGCTGGACCTCAGCAAGCTCTTGTCAAACCCGTGAATAGATTCTAGAGCAATAAAGTTCAGCCAAAAGCACCTGTATATTTTTACCTGCACAATACAAAATTAGGCTGTTGTAAGGTGTTGTGGAAGCACTAAACAATGGCTTCTACAAGCGTTAGCATTGTCATTTTGAATGCACTGCATATATATGTGTGTGTCTATATATATATATATATATATATATATATATATATATATATATATATAATGTAAGGTCACTAAATGACACCATAAAGTCACAGACAGTGCATGCTGTCAATAAGTGCTAATGATATTTTTAAATGGCGCTGCTCTTCGTCATCAGCATTGTGCAGTGATTTTCTTTGTGACTTACCTAAATTAACTATTGTAGTCAGTTCTTGGCAGGGACACAGAATATTCTAAAATTAAAAAGTAATATGCAAAACACCTTTACGGAACAATGCTATCATAAATCTGATCTGAATGTTAGCAGCGCTGCGACTGGCTTCATGTATTAAACCTGAAACAAAGGTTTGCGTGACAGATCTAATTAGGAAAACAAATAAAGTAAAGGGGAATAGCCTCCATACTTTCTGTTCCCGAAATAGTAAGGGAAGGCAATTAATTGTTGATCTGGCTCTAAGGTCATGGACCCTGTTTCCCATAAGGTTCGGCAGCAGTGAAGGTATTTCAGTTCACATGATATTATTTGTTCAAAACAATTAATGGGGTTTTTCTTGTCCTCCGCATAATTGAAATACAAGGGCTGCTGATGGCTTTATATCAAGGTCTCCTTCATGCCCAGCTTAATGTCTATTAAAGGATAGACATTATGTAGATAGTAATCTCTACTTGCTGGACTTCATGCTCTGATCTTATTGGGGAAACATGGTTCACCTTTATTCTGCTGCAGATAAGCTCTCTGTTTAGTTCGGCAGTCAGACCCAGGGCCTGATTATCCATTAGGCTGACTAGGCTGCAGCCTAGGGTGCGAGACTTTATGGAGTCATAGGCAAACCAAGGGGGTGGGGGGTTTCCTTGTTCCTGGGAACCCCCCCTCCCCGCCTGAGGCACTGTATAATTGAGGTGGCTGGACCCTGCCTCCGCTACACATGGCTCTGCTTGAAAAGGGAGAGCTGTGTGCACCTAACAGTATTGCATGCAGCATTGCCCATGTATATTATAGGGATAGGAAGAGTTGGAGAGCAGCCAAGCACTGTCTAATATTATAGACATGCCCCCATGCATGCTGGTCACGGCCACTGGTGGCGTGGTGTCGAAACCCCCCTCTACAAATGCTGTGTTTGCCCATGGGAGGGGGGGTTGGGGGGGGGGGGGAAAGTTTGGGAATGCAGAATTGCGACAGGGGAGGTATTAATTTAAATTAATTTAAAAATATAAGAGAGTAGGGGCTGAAGACGATGAGACATTCTTGGGCGGGCGAGTAGGAGGGGCAAGGATGGCGACAGGTGCAGACATGACAGCCCAATCCCACTTCAATCTCAGTGGGGCTCATTCATTCTGCTATATCATATACTGCTTATGTATCATATTCAGATAATGGTTGGAGGCCTTAGATGGGCCCACCACCAAAGTGGTACCCGGAGCAATGCTTATCAGACAGAAGATAAGACTTAAGATCAACCAATTACACACTATATAAACACTATATAAACACTATATAAACACTATATAAACCATTACACATTTTAAGCAACATGAAGATTTCTCCACAATGTAAGGCTAAATTTAAGCTATGTCACCAAGATTAGTTTTGCCATCTTCTAAATCAACACAGCTAGAATTTAGAAAAGGTTTAAATTGATAGACCGGTGTATTTCTTTCCAAACTCACTGTGTAATACTAGCAAGAACATGTCACATCAACTGTGGTCAACAAACAGCATAATAGGCTGCAAACCTCACTCTTATTTTAAAGTCTTTGGCAATAAAGGATTCAATTAATTACACGGAAAAATCATTTTTGGAGGATAGTTTCTGTTGAAGTCTGTTCATTGCGACTCTCGAGGGATAAAGTGTGTTATATATAGATCTCACAAAAGAAAATAAAACTCCTAAACTTGTATTCCCATATTTATAGCCATGAGTTATTTCCCATGCAATGAATGCAAGGGTCATGTTAATAAGGAAAGGGATTTGTGAAAAAATAAAGAGATTTATTTTCCACAAATGTTCTGAATTCCATGCTCTAAAAATATCCCTAGTTATTTTTATACATTTATATACTAAGAGTGAGTAAGTTCAAAGCGCAGAATGAAAGATGACTTGGCGGTTGACCTCTTTTTATTTTTATAAATTACATATTTTTCTCAATACCGCAGAGAAGCAATAAGCGTTTCCTAAACAACTGGGGTAACTTATGTCATGCACGTATAGCACGCCTCTGCCTATGTGCTTGGTGTCATGTCCCATGAAGAGAGTGTATTTACAAGTGTACTGGAATTTGGCTGGACAAAAATCATGCCCCTGCACTAATTTAATTTTGTAGCCATTGTTCTTCATGTCGGCAGTGTTTACCCCAAACAAAAATGCTGTAGAGTAGATTTATCAAGGAAAAGTGGAGGTGTTGCCCATAGCAACCAATCAGATTCTAGCTATACCTTTCTAGAATGTACTGGATAAATGATAGCTAGAACCTGATTGGTTGTTAGGGGCAACAACTCCATAAATATACCCCTGTTACTCTTCCCATGCACAAACTTTGTTGAAAACATTTGATTTGCACACGATACTGGAGCCTTAGGAAATGCAACACAATGCTAAATATTGTAGCAGTTTATAACATAGTAACAATTGCAAAGCATTATGCATAACTAATGTGCTCACATCTTGTTACAGGTGGAAGAATAACTTATTGGCGGCAGACAAATGTGCACGGTACATAATAAACAATAATATCCTCACTATTAAGAATGTAGCAGAAGAAGACGCAGGGACATACACTGTGGTTCTGCGACTAAAACAGTGGAACATTAAGAAAAACGTGACCATGATCCTGAAAGTTAATGGTATGTTTTATTTTCGTTCCCACTTTTCTATATACTTCCGACTATATTATTGTGCAAAGTGCTCTTGGCCCATCCATGACCTGATCAATGCTGATTTACTGCCACCTCTGTTTTATAGTAAAGCCCAAGATTTATGAGAAATCAATAGCAATCCAGGAACCACAACCACATCCATTGGGCAGCAGGCAAACTCTGACGTGCACAGTATACGGGGTTCCCCCCCCTCGAATCACCTGGACCTGGCATCCATGTATGCACAAAGACTCCAGAGCCAAGTAAGTATATTATGCATGTAATAAATA
Organism: Mixophyes fleayi; assembly: GCF_038048845.1. Lineage (NCBI taxonomy): Eukaryota > Metazoa > Chordata > Amphibia > Anura > Limnodynastidae > Mixophyes > Mixophyes fleayi. The sequence continues at coordinate 49,173,962 of NC_134403.1, read as the reverse complement.
AATAAATATATATATATATATATATATATATATATATATATATATATACACATACAACTGTCCGCAATAGCATATCGACAGGCGTTTTATAAGCTATAAGAGACAAGTCTGACAAAGCAGGAAGGAACTGGAAGCCACAGGTGAAGGCTATGCCCTAGAGCCGCCTGTTGCCCATCACTGGCCTAAATACAACAGGACATCCTTAGAAGTATGATTTTTTTGCATATGGACATGTGTCATTCTGTACAATGAGCTTTACTTCACTGCTATCCGCATAGTATATTATTAGTATATTATTACCCTTTTTTAAAAAAAGTATCAGTATTTTATTTCACACTGTACCGTAACTTGAGTTCAATCATTTAATTTTCCATGCCCCACAAAAAAATTAATCTCAGCCATAAATAGTTTGTTAATGTCAAGTTAACTGCATTTAGAGCAGGAGAGTTGCGTCTGGGCTGTCTTCCTCCTCCTGTACTCCAGAGCTCATGGGGCTCGGAGCAGAATGGGATTTGCGCTCGCTAACTGTTAATGTGATGATAGCGAACATGGGGGAAGACTATGATGATGTGAGCACTGGGCGGGTTCATGATGGAGAGCCTAGGCACTCTTACTCTACAGAACACTAGTGTAGTGTACATTAGAGTAGAAAGATAGGGTAGTCATGAAGTGAGTGTTTTTATGAAATAACAGGTTTATCTTCCGTATTGAATAAATATTTCCCATGCTACAAACAATTGTCATCAAAATTTGCTTATTTTACTCTTACAAAGTCCTATAATGGAATACTAGGCCCTGAAGCCAGTCAGTCACAGGACTCATTCTGGCATCCTTCATAATCTTGATAAATATGTTATGTCCTGCTGAGGAAATAAATGTCTTATTAAAACACTGGTTACTTTTCTAACTTTTTAAGATATTTCATGGACATAAATGAAATCACCAGGAAACTGAGTGTAAATGATAAATTTACTTTTATAGTTTTCTTAGCATACTCCGAACTATTGGGCCAATGTAATAATTATAATAGCTTGCATAAATAATCAATGAGCAATAAGTCAGTATGTCCGTTAAAGCGGGCATTCATTTTACATAGGTTATATTAATAACAGGTCAACAAGCTTTTGAGCAAGACGGTGGAACCAGGCTGCAATGTAGTTTTGCCATTCATTCTGTAAGGATAGGAGTTATTACAAGGCAGTGAAGGCAGGTGGCTGTCTAAGGTGCTGAAATAGAGAAGCTGGACTTCTCTATTACACATCTTTGCTGAAAAGTAAAATAGGAAAAAATGTGTAACCATTAACGGTCATCATCAGGCATCATCTCACTATTAATTAATAAAATCTAATCATGTGCAGTCTGAAAGACATTGTTTGCTAAATATATAAATATAATATCTAATTCAATCGCACTAGTCTCTCTCTTCCATTAAAATTAAAAATACTTTTTCAAGCACCTAAATAGTTGACTGAATGCACAATTTAAGTGTGCACTCAATTCTTTATTATAGTCTTTTAGCTACCCAACCATTTTCTATAAATGACGTGGTCACACAAAGGATTTTTGTATTGGTTAAATTCAGGTGGAAAATATCAACTTTTTAAAAGCTACAAAGGAAATCTTTTATATAGATTTGTCAATATTATTATTAGCTATTTATATAAGGCATATAATGTATTAACATTTCATGATATAGTAGTAAGGGGCACATTCAAGATCTTCCAATATTTTATAATTTTTACTTTTTCACTTTTTAGTGTAAGCACTGTTTTGAGACCCAGTACAAATATTTTTTTTTAATTTTTTTTTTTTTTAAAATCTTACAGGGTATAACTTTTTTTTTTAACTTCAATAGTATTTTTATTAATTTTTCAGAAATTATGGGGTACAGAAAGTAGAAAGGGATGGGGGGGGTAAGGAAAGGACACAAAAATAAAAATGGGAAGGATTGAAGGGGTACATAGTGGGGAGGAACACCTTAAACAATTCTGCTGTTAAACCACATTGAACACATGAGGGGGGGAACCCAATAGGTTCCCTTCCAATTCGTGAAAGTTACACTAGTCGAATGGTCACCAGGGGACTACTAATAGGAAACAAATATATATTTTAATGTATGCTTTATGTGTCCACCAAAACCTTCTGGTTGAGACAGTTGCCTTAATCTAACCTCTTTAAAGACACATCTACGACCGCAGGTTTATTTTAAATGACATATTTGTCACTTTTTTTAATACAACATATTATTATTATTCACCGAGTGTATATAAATAGGATGTATCTTTGTCTAGTAACCTCAGTACAACCGTGGAACGAAACGCGTTGAGAGTGTTCATTGCTGTGCGACTGTTTATCATTCAGGCGGCTCATTTATAATGCTGCACGAGCACTGTATACAGATGTCATGTAGTACACGCTTGCCCCGGAAAGGTTTTTCATTCAGCAGTTATAATTATACCCTTCTATTGTGTTTGGTCTGCTGTCTAGCAATGGCAGCTGAGGCTTTTAAAAATGGCTTAAGAACACAGGGAGCGATCGGAGTGAAGTAGCTGGAAGACAGTGTTACGGCCAGAGGTTGATAACAGTGGCCCAGTCCAGAATAGGCCATGGGAGCCTTCTTATCTCCCTTTGGCAGGAGGTGTTCTAGGCTTCCTGTGCGAAATCAGGAGCGTATGCTGCTTTCCTCTTCTTGTTTGGCTTCCTCCCCTATACAAGACCGTTCCCAGCACTGCTGTTATCTTTACATCTTCAAACATGGCACAATTTACTTCCTTAAAAGCTTGATGTATTCTTAAGGGTCGAGCTATAGCCCCCATCTCCGGCAATCTCGACATTAACCCCTGCGGGGAGGAAGAGATCCTCTAGGAAGTACACTTCCTCGGCCAGGTGAATCAGCTTTGTGCTCGTTAAGCACAGTCTAGTAGCACAAGCCGCTGACATGGAATAAGCCTTTTGGAATGTTGTGGGTCAAACACTTACAATGTCGCAGATTCACTACGTTCCTGGCACCAAAGAGTTAACGTGTGAATTCCTGGTGGAAGTGTGGAATTGCTCTAAGAACTTTGAAAAAATAATTGCAGGGGTTTCTGGCTTCCTGCTACTGTGCGCGGCCAGATTTATGTTCGTCTTCCTCCTCACCTCCTTTTTGGTTTATGATATTAAAATAGAAATGATGACTTGTGTCTATAACTCCTCATTCATAGCAAACAGAAAGAAAAACACAAGAGTATGGTCAAGGACAGGCTGTCATAAAGTCAAGGATAAATAATATTGAGCCAGATTCCCCCCATTCCCCCCTCCCCCTACAGTACTATTCACTAAAAAATAGAGTTTGCAGCAAGGAAGGAATTGCATTGGTTATCCCTATAATTATAATGAAGTGTGTAACAGTCCTGACTATCCCGGGCACTTGTGGATATAAAGCAATGATAACTATGATCTTAAAACTCTCATTGAAGTATTACTATTTTTCACTAGACTAAAACATGAGGCAAAAAAAGAGGAAGCCCTCAAATTAGGTGGTAGAAAGGTCCATCTATACACTTTACCACTGTTACTTCTATACTGCACTAATAGTACCCCTATATTTCACCTACCTTACTACGAAGAATTGGTAGAGTCATGTATAGCATATAGTACTTATCAGAAGTTGTCAGCTAAATATTTAAGTGGCACTTTATTGGATGTTTGCTGCACCTGACCAATCAGAAGCTACCTAAACTTCATTATTCAACAGACATTTGCATATTGGTATGCACTATCTGTAGACGGTGGAAATGATTAAAGCTATGAAGTTACAGTATAGAAGTACCTGTAGTATTTCCAGAGCACAGACCTCCAACTTTCTACTATTTTGTCCAGGTGTAATTTTGTACCCGTTAGCTAGATTTGCAACCAGTTAGCTAGATTTGCTGCTAACTCTGGGTCTGATGCTGAGTTAGTTGCAAAGCAAAAAAGGGAGTAAATTTGCTCCTGGACAAACCTTGTTACAATGCAAGGGGTGCAAATTAATTTATTTGTTTGCATGTATGAAAAATACTGGCTGTTTTTTCGTGCAGCACACAGATAAATGATAGCTTTATTTTTACACTGAAATGTAAAGTTGATCTAGGGCATGCCCTACATTTTAAATTAACCTCCCCCTCCAATGCAACATGGTTTTGTTTCTCTATGTGCTTGCTGCTAATTCAGCATCAGGGGCGTGATTCATTAAGGATCTTAGCTTAAGAATCTTCTTATTTAAGTCTCCTGGGCAAAACCATGTTATAATGCAAGGGGTGCAAATTAGTATTCTGTTTTGCACATAAGTTAAATACTGACTGTTTTTTCATGTAGCACACAAATATCAACTTTAAATTTCAGTGTACAAATAAGCTATCAAGTATTTGTGTGCTACATGAAAAAACAGTCAGTATTTAACTTATGTGCAAAACAGAATATTAATTTGCACCCCTTGCATTGTAACATGGTTTTGTCCAGGAGACTTAAATAAGAAGTTCTTAAGTTAAGATCCTTAATGAATCAGGCCCCAGGACCTCTGTCTTGATCCAGAGGTCCTACATTTGTAGGACCTCTGTCCTACAAATCTCTTAATATGTTAGCTTTTAATCCGATATATGATGATGAAGTAAATTGTCTAAATATAGCTGGGTGTTAAATGTACTTACTTATTTATTAATTTCAAACTATATTGTACTATAAGTTTATAGTCCTCTAGTCATACATTCTATTGACTTCATCTACTCAATAAGACATCCAGCAGCTCACCAATTGTTGTGGTACTGCAAATCCCAGCATGCCCTGCTATCTGGAGAACCAAAAGTTTCCTATCACTGCTGTAAGAACTAGTGTGGGACCTGGATGTGAAAGTAGTGCTTCTTGCTGGTACTCTTGGGACCTAAAATAGACTGTATGTGGTTGCTGCTGACTAATGAGTTGATGTGGCAGTGTTGGAAAGGACACTTCATTCCATTCATATGTGAAACCCAGACTCAGACCAGCCCTTCCTGGTAACTTCATTGTCTTTCCACCTGACTCCCAATGGAATCATTGGTGGAATTTCCATATAGCTTCCACTTCCACTAATTCCATTGCTTCCTACTGCTGACTTGTGCATTTAGCAACCAAGGGGCCACTGAGTCCAGTTCTTTTAACAGCTCGGTATTTGGACATGGGTTGTATTTAATACTTTATATAACTAAATGATCCCTTTGTTAAGACATTTATTAAGTGTTATAAAGTCAAAAATGTGTTTGAATCAGAATAAAATGATAATGGACCTGATTCATTAAGGAAAGTTCAGCGGAACATTGAGTACGTTTTCATACAAAAGTTTTCTGGACAAAACCATGTTACAATGCAAGGGGTGCAAATTAGTTTTTTATTTTGCACATAAGGAAAATACCGTCTGTTTTTTCATGTAGCGCACAAATACTTGATAGCTTATTTGTACATTGAAATTAAAAGTTGATCTAGGACATGCCCTACTGCAAATATAAATCTGCCATCACATTTTAAATTTACCTCCCCATCCAATGTAATATGGTTTTGCCTTACTTACTAACTTTTGCTTAACTTTCCTTAATGAATCAGGCCCAATAACACCAAAATATGCATAATATGATGAAACATTTAGAAATACCTAATTATATTAAACTTATTAATAGCACGTGGAAACCGTACCTGAAACGCGATGTGCCATGCTTTGTAAAATTGTAAATACTACTAATGATAAGACATAGTAATACATATACAGGTAGGATCTACAGGATCCATTATCCGGAATACTTGGGACATAGGTATTTCAGATAAGGGGCTGTTCTGTACTCTTTTACAGCATGCCTAAATTATATTGAATTACAGTTAATAATTGCACCTTTCATTTCTACCCTGGCCCTGAATTTGTTCATTAAATTGTTTAGCAGTGATAAAGTCACCAGTCACCAGTACGTGATGTGTCTAATTAGGAAACTCATCTAAATGGAGTTAGAATATTACCTTTCTGAACACAAGGGGTTAAATGTATTAACTAGTGATTCTAGTAAACTGCCAATATTCAGTAACTTTTCCGGCATAATGTTAGATAGCAATGGGTTTAAAGGGAAGTTTTGCCTTTAAACCCATTGCCGTTTTGTTTTATGCCGACAAAGTCGCAGAATATCGGCAATTTGCTAGAATCGCTAGCTAAAATTTTTATATTAACAAATCACCATAGAACTGGTTTGGATTACATGAATATAAAGAAAGACCCCGTAACAAGGGCAGGTAGAGGGTCTAAAAATACTCCGGGCACAGTGATGGGAACACCGACCTGCCAAAGTGCACCCAGATCTTACTGCTGTGCTACCCTCATGCATTGATGCGATACTAATTAATTCACGTGCAGTGTTGATATAATGTTGTTCATGTGTAATATATTGCTTTTTTTCTGTTTTGCACAGATGTAATTTCCACCCTGACAGCTCAGTTCCTGTAACCATGGGGAAAAACAGTAGCAGCCTTGGCAACAAGATTCACAGTATCATAGAACGCACACGTATGATCGAGGGAAGGAACAAGGTAACAAACATAAATATCATATAAACAATAAACAAAATAAATAGTTTACTGATGTTTCATACAGGGCCATCTTTTCTATTGGGCACGATGGGCAGCTGCCCGGGGGCCCCACGGGCAAGGGGACCCCATAGGCACGGCTCTAAATGAGAATAAATAATCCTGCAAAAGAAAAAACCTGCAAAAAAAACCTACAAGGGTCACTGAGCAAGTACATCTATCTATCTCTATCTCTATATATCTATATCTATATCTGTATCTGTATACATCTTTAATATCTATATCTATATCTATATCTAGGGGCCCCGGTGGACTGCTTTGCCCGGGGGCCCATAATGTTGTTAAGATGGCCCTGGTTTCATATATTGAACCGACCAACAATATGTATGAGACAGTTGTTATTGACATGATGAGGGCTGTATTTATGGAATCACTGCCTATTGATCTTTGAATATTGCAACAAATGTACATCAGTAATTGTGGAACAGTAAATATAGCTAGTTCCAATCAGAGACAGGAAAAACAAATGATGTTTTATTTATACATTTTAAGTAAAACTATGGTGTATTATGCATATATTTCTTTTCTGTCGGGGATATCAGGGTGGGTGAGGGGGAAATTTACCATAGGACAGCACACCGCAAATTAACGCACCTCTTGTTGTGCTGTTGTGTCACCTTTTCTCCTATGTCAATATTTATGTTCATACCCAAATTCTGACTTCAGTTTTCACTTGCCCAAATGGTTGTGCCTTTGGTTTGCACCGCAGACCTGTGAACAAGGGGCAAGAATTCAGTCAGCTGAAAACTCTGCCTTATTTTCATTTGCCCTTAGTAGAAATGAATTTACGCTCTGCTGTTTCCGTATGTTTTAACTTGTCTGTATTGTTTCAACCAACTGACCATCTTCAAATAGTGTCAACTAGTCTTCAAAATTAGAAAAAGACATATTGTCAAAGGGGTAATTGATGACTGTGTGTCCAGTCACACTATATTTGGCAACATGGGGTGGCTAAGCTTGCTTCCTATTCTCATATGGACCTTCAAAGCCTAAAAAAAATGAAATAAATCAATCAATGTAGAGTTACAGATACACTGTAATGCAGTAATTTTTTTTTTTATTATTTCTGCATCATATTGTTAATGTTAATTCTACTGTTGGGTCTTAAACCCTTCACATGTGCACAAAAAAGGTATATTTTGTAAAACTTTTGCATATATTATGGGGGGGGGAATACACTCATGCTAGGTTATACTCATCTGTAAATGCATTCTAATGTAAAATGGGGATTTTTACAAGGTACAAATTTGAATAAAGGTGTGCTTGTAAAGGTATGATTCAAGCACTTATCAGTTACGAATTTGTGCAAATAGCTTTGAATATTCAGGCCAACACTTTCACACACCTGAACGTAGTCAATGCATTTTTTTTTTCCATTTTTTTTCCACTTGGGTGTCCCACTAGCACTGAGCACTAGACCCATGCAGATCTTGTCAATGTGTCATTTTATAATAAAGTTGTCAGATCTTGAACATGTGTTGCCCAAATGATGGTTCCAAGCTCAAAATCCAATGGACCTGGATCTGATTAAAATGTTCTTACTGAATATCCAGTTCATGTGTATGGTCATCAGCTGGCCTCAAAATAATAGGTTCCTTTCTTTACTGTGCCATATGTCTGTCTGACCCTTTCTGGAACAGCTGAATCTGCACATGTGTGGCCAAATTGTCCACAGATTTGGTTGTTAGGCAATCATTCTGGTAGACTGATTTTCATTTGTTTTAAAATATCAAATGCTGCGGTTTCACCTAATATTACATAGTGCGCTAAATCAGCCTTAAGTTTAACCTGCAGTAGATGCTTGTGATGAGGACACTTCAAACATTCACATAAATTATCAGTGTGACATCCTCTATTTTGAAGTGTTTTCCTTGTGGATGTTGAATTTATGACCTTTTCGCTGTTTACTGTGCAGCCATGAAAAACAACTTTGCACTGGTGCAGGCTGAAGTACGGGAAGTGTGTCCTATTATAACGAGCTAATTGAGCCCACACAGGATCGAGAACTATAGTGTTATAGTGAGATTTCCGTTGCGCACTTTCTTGGGGCGCATTGATGTATAAAGTGGTATTATTGAAATAGTCAACGACACAAGTGTTAATACTTACTCATAAAAGATCCACTTCCACTTTTCTTCACTGACTCACTTCCCACACCCAAAACATTTTTATTCTCACGTCTCAATTCTGTTAATCTTTTCACTTTTAATGGAAGCTATTTTTGTGTCCAGTGAATACGTGACGAGAAGTGTATTGTCTGTAAATCATAGAATGAACATATGTGTTTCCCTTCTTCTGTTCCACATCTGCCGAGACTAGGGGTCTTAAGGGTCAAAATGTGAATCCAACCTATCGAACGTTATTCATGTTAACATGTTCTTTAATCTGAACATATACATATAAATGCCACATAGTATTAACCTATTTAAAGAAATAAACATAGTCAGCCTTCTGTCTAAATAACTAATCTGTCAGATTTGAATTATTAATTATGGGATAGCTTTAAATGTCTTGCTTACCAGTTCTAATGTAGCGACTATGTCCAGGGCTCCTAAACTGAGATTAGTTATGCCACTTAGTGTGGCTCCTGTTGACCCTGTTTTTCCAAATCTATTGTGTACTATTAGCTAATGCACTAATTACTACATATTTATAGATTTTATTTGCATATTTATGTATTTATTATGATTTATTTGCATAGTGACACCATGCTAAATTGTTCTACTAGACAAACACACGCACACGGCTCAAAAGCCAAATAATCTGCCACACAGATTTCGATCAATTCCATCCAAAGTCAGTTAATTGATTTATGGTATAATATTATTATGTTGTCTAAATACTAATCATATATTTTAATTATTATGATTATTATTGTTCCTAATTTCTTGTGCATTATATTTAAAAAATAAATATGTGCTTAAACATGGCAATTATTTGGAAGTTCATTATCAAAGAAAAACCGAACTATGGGTCAACGCACCCATCTCATGAAATACTCTTGACTACAAAATTTTTCAATCCCCACTCACTTTAAAACTTGGAGTACAACAAGGTGCTTTAACCCCAAACACATCCTAAAAATGTTAGACTGTAGTGTTTAATTCTGGATGGGGAACAATTTGTGGACTAATATACTTTTTCTGTTTCAGACTGCGGGGATACTTGTTATAGATGATTCCTCAACATCTGGCGTTTACACTTGCACTGCCTCCAATATAATAGGAAAAGAGAGAAGGGATATACACTTTTATGTCACTGGTAAGATCGCCTTTGCACTTTTTTCTTTTATAATAATAACAAATTGCAAGCAGCAAAATGCTCCGGGTGTAACAGTTGTTTATAATATACATTTGTTAAATCTACTGGTATTTAACAAATGATTTTTATCTTATAGAATTTGTTTTGCGAGAAAACATTTTAAAAGGCAGTTGTTTTTTTTTTAATTCTGAATCTTTTTCTTGCCCCCTATTCACACAATACTAATACCATCCATGATATTAATATTTATAGACTTGACATTTTCCAAATTGTCCCACTTATCACTAATCACATGTCCAGTATGCAGCAATGCACTTTGATACTGTAGATGTTACTCCTGCACCTCTTAGAGGCATAGAGAAAAACAAGTCTCACATCTCACGTTGCTGTGAGAGTGGAAGGTTTTTCTTTTGACTGAAAATTGCTCCTTTCCGCTGGATATTGATGTTTTGACTGCCTTACCCTACCCCAGCGTGTGCTCCGGGACGTGCCTTTGTAGGTGGCCATACAGCAATCTATTTCGAGTTACTGTCAGGCTGTAGTACAAGACAGGATTCACAATAGAACCGGTATTTAAAGCACAGCTGAATTGTTCACTCTCTACAGCATTTCAGATGGATTGGCTGTCCAAGTACATCAAACTAAAGTAACCTGCGAGTTCTCCGTTCTTGTGTATGTGCTGGCACACAGCAGGACGGTGGGTGTGTTTGCAATTACCTAGAGTGAAGCAGGAACAGCGCAGCCTTATCTCCTTGGCTTCCCAATGTCACTAAACTGCATTTTATTTTGAGATTCCTGGTGGTGCTTGGCAAAGATAAACAGCATCTTCCATCAGGAAACCTGGGAGCTATTTCCACAGGAAGTTTCAAATCACTTAAGTAAATAAAACTATTCTGCATCGTTGCAGCCGTGTAGCTAGGCATTACATTGATGTCTAGCTTTAGGTGTAATAAGCCAGAGGGACTGGGATTTTTTTGGGTTTGTTTTTTTAAACATTCTTTGAATTGAATCCAGAACAAGGTCGACCTGGATTCCAACATGTGGTCAGAACTAGGAGATCTACTTCGCAGTAGATGTACCATTATTTCTCTTAATACAACATGGACCCCTGAGTAAAATAATGTGTTATGTTTGATTTAGTGTTGCTTCCTCAATTCTACCTGCAAACAATTGTTCTTTTTCCAATGAATAAAAGGGATTGTCCACCTTGACTTTAATGTATGTGCTTATACATGGCATCTTGCGACTTTTACTTTTAGAAACATTATAGATTATATTCTTGAGAGATGGAAAAAATAAATGTATTTTAGTAAATGTTGCAAGAGGACATGTACAAGCCACTAAGTTAAAGTTAGCTGAAGGTGGGAAGTCCCAGTAATATAAACTGTTCTTTACTATTCTATGTTGTCTTTTTTTAAAAATGTGACCATTGGAAAGAAATGTTATCTGATGGGCAGCTATTATTAACGGATGATCTTGTTTCTTCTTCTGTATGTGAAATTAAGGGGTTGGGTGCGCTTTACCGATGTCCACCACTGCGACATGGAGAAGGCCTATAAAGAAAATCCAAAATTATGAAAAAAACGATTGGAAAATAAACAGACTTACCTTCAACCCGACGCTGGAGATCTCAGATGGGAGCACCATGCTGACGGCAAGTGATTCCGATTGGAGAAGTGTTTGGCAGTGCAGGCTGACGTCATTGCGACGTCTGTCAATAGAAATTTAAAACGGCAATGTCGGGTTAAGTGTTTAAACACTAAACCTTAGGGGTTCCCACATTACCGTTTTAAATTTCTATTGACAGACGTCGCGATGACGTCAGTCTACACTTCTCCAATCGGAATCACTTGCCGTCAGCATGGTGCTCCCATCGGAGATCTCCAGCGTCGGGTTGAAGGTAAGTCTGTTTATTTTCAAATGGATTTTTCATAGTTTCGTATTTTCTTTGTAGGGCCTCTCCATGTCGGAATAGTGGTAATCGTAAAAACGGTTACCACCGAAATTAAGATGGCATTGTGAAAAAAAACATATTCAGCTGTTATGCAGGATTTATGTAAACTCGAGTTGTCTGTTATCCCTTGCAGATGTACCAAATGGATTTCACATAAGCGCGGACAAGGTGCCCAAAGAAGGCGAAAACATGACATTAACTTGTTCGGTTAACAAATACCTTTACACAAATATTAGCTGGATTTTACGCAGGAGAGTTGGGAACCGAACAATGAACCACAGCATCAGCAAGCAGAGAAATGCCGTCACGAGAGAGTACTCTACGGTGCTGACAGCAGTCATCCAGAACGCCACACGTGCCGATTCTGGCATCTATGAGTGTAGAGCAGTAAACGTATACACTGGAGATATCATTTCTAAAAGCAAAGAAATCACTATCGATGGAGAGAAGTGCAGTCGAACAACTGATTTGTCACGGACCTCTAAACAGAGAAGAAGAAATTGTCCATCAGAAAGTCGTGTAACACAATAAAATGACTCCAAAAGATTGTAATAAAAAAATCGAAGGTACTGAATATGCTTCCTTGAAGGATTGGAGGGTTGGCTGCGGATGTATGAAGCTGTGGCTGTGTGCCAATGCAAACTACATTCTTATACTTCTCTACTGTATTGGAAGCCATTAATCTCCCCGAGATAAACCAGTCCAAAGACGGAAGATAATGTTACAAAGATTAATCTACAGATTTGCTCCAGCATTAAAAATACACAGGCTTGTAGTTGAATATAGTTCTGAGGAACAAAGTATTTTAATTCATCTAGTTGTATTTTTTTTGCATCTAGATTAGATCAGATCAGACCTTTTGGACATTATTTAAAGAGTATGGTTTCTTTTTTACCATGTGTGTCAAATCCGAGCAGTAAAGACGTACATAGTGTACACAGAACAAGATGAACGCTAAAGTCCTATTTTAACAACTTGCTTTTGGTTCAAGCTTCAGGTTTGGAAAAAAAAACTAGGAGAAGCAATATTTGCTTTAAACCATTTACTGAAAATGAGCAAAGTTATGTTGAACATGAATATGAAATATTATATTTAAATGACAGAAACTTGGTTCCCGCATGATTTAACAGTCATTCCTTTCCTTGGCAGCTATAATGCACCTTATTAATGGAGCTGCTATGATAACGTGTCAGTGCAGAGAGGACCTGCCAGGGTTTGCCTTGGTGCCGAGTGTGTCAGGAATATTCTCTAGAGGGTAAAGGAAGGTTAAGTTTGAAGGTGAAAGTATTATAGTTGAATGGATAGGAAACCGGTGCAAGATTTCGGGTGACTTGGAACCCATTGTCAGGCAATGGCTACAGAGCTATATAGGTGAACAATATTAGGTAGCAGGGGTGTGTCTGAAATCAGGTAACTGAGGCAGCATGTTCAGGGAACGACATTTATTAATTAATTCATTTTTTTTATTTAAACATTTTTTTGGATGAAAATGTATAAATGAGTGATATTTACCGTGAGGGTAGGTCTATTACTTCTGACACATGACAATATTTCTCTGATGTGTACGCAGCTCACATGCAAAGGTTTATGACAGCAGGGGAGGGGTCACCAGTAAAGCTAGACACACCCCTGGCAGTATTAAAATTATTATGGAGTTGAAGTGATTGTGTATGATATGCCAGTTTCTAATAAATTATTTTGTGCTATGAAATGTAAGGCATTAAATAGTGTTCCCAAATCAGCCATTTAAACCATGATTTTATGGTGTACAGTAGCAAGCATACGGCACGCATCTAAGCTCATTTCTAACTTTCCTTAAATATAAGAGTGAGTTAACCATCAAATCTATTTCCAATGTGAAAATATTGTTCCTTCCAACTATGCACTGAGCACAATTGTAAACATTACACGTTCAGACTTCTACCACATTAGAACTCTTTTTCTAATTTGTTTTCTTTAAAATACTGTTCGGTTTAGTCCCCTTTATAGTTTTATAACTATTTTTTTTTACTTTGCTTGAAGAGCACCTATAAATGCAAATTCCTGCAAAGGTGTAGCACACATCCTGTTAATAGCATAGGATGGGATCTGGGGGTAGATTTACTAAAACTTCTACACAGGAAAAGTGGAGGTGTTGTCCATAGCAACTCCCATTGGCTGATGCAAATTTCCGCTCCTCGCCAAATACTGCCATAATTCTCTGCACAATTGGGCACTTTGGCAGAAATTTAGATGCAACAGAGCAGGTTGCAGTGTGTGATGTCACACAAGAAGACGTTGCACTGCGTTACTTATATTGTGTACCATGAATGAGGTTCATAGATAATACTTGCCGACTTTTTTTTAACCCCCTCCACCTCCAAGTGCAAGGAGGGGGGGGGGGGGGGGGTGACACGATTCTCACCATCACTGCTCCGCCGCCCTGTGCTAGGAAAGTGCTAGAGAAGTTCAGGAGTCACCCAGACATTCTGGGAGAGTAGACACGTACACCATAGATGACGTTTTGCTTCTGGTTGTTTGGGATCCTTTTGAGGTGCTGTAGAATTTATAGTGTGGTCTGGATTGGTAAAATGAACTTAGCAGTATCTAAGCAATGCTTATCCACTGGGCATTGCCAGCTAGAACACATTTAGATATACACCTTTCAATACTGGAAGTTATTCAATTCTGGAACATGGTCATTATGACCAATATGTAGCAGGTAAAGATGTTATATATTTATATATAACATATACAATACATCTTAAATCTCAACAATCCTCAGTAACAGGTAGATTGTATGTTTAACAGACAAACCATTATCAAATATATATATCATCACCAGTTATTTATATAGCGCCACTAATTCCGCAGCGTTGTACAGAGAAACCACTCACATCAGTCCCTGCCCCATTGGAGCTTACAGTCTAAATTCCCTAACACACATGTACATAGACACACACACAAAGACACTAGGGTCTATTTGATAGCAGCCAATTAACCTACTGGTAGGGGTGTGGGAGGAAACCCACGCAAACACGGGGAGAACATACAATCTCCACACAGATAAGGCAATGGTCGGGAATCAAACTCATGACCCCAGTGCTGAGAGGCAGAAGTACTAGCCATAAATATTGAAACTACAGTGTTTTGCAACAGGAATAGTCTGAAAGGTTTTATATATTAACTTTTAAATAACACCAATTGCACAGCGCTATACAGTGAATATTTGTCATTCACATCAGACATGCTCCATTGGAGCTTACAGTTTAAATTCTCAATCACCCACACACACACATGCACACACACACACACACACACACTAGGGTTATGTCACAAGTCAGCCAATTAACCTACTAGTAGGTTTTTGGAGTGTAGACGGAAACCGGAGCACCCGGTGGAAAACCCACGCAAACACAGGGAGAACATACAAACTCCACACAGATAAGGCCTTGGTCGAATCCAACTTGTGACCCCAGTGCTTTAATACAGAAATGCTAGCCGATGACCATTCCTAGGGAATTGATAGGCTGCAGTTTCCAAAAAATGGTTCAGCTCACAAAATAGCTGCATCAGTTGTGTGTAGATAGTGAATACACCTTATCACGAAATAAGTAGTTTTCCCATCTTAAAATATTCTGCAAATAGCACCCAGACATATTCTTTTATTTCAAATGACTAAAATTTTGTAGCTCTCCCTAGTTTTACAGTACAGATAAGATGGCTTATGATAATATTGGCCATCAAATGAAATACCCTCGAACAGTTTTCATCAATCTCACCCCGATGCTTATAGATATATCTCTAGATAGGTAAGTTTGTCTATAATGTACATAAATACATTTTTTGCAGCAGTTACTCAAAATCTGCATTATTATTGTACTGTAAAAAGTCAGCAAATATTTAAAAAGAAAACTATACTTTTGTATGTGTTGGACAATTGTACATAATATTTTTTCTCTTAATATGTTAATATAAATTTGAATGAAAAATAAATCATTGGAAGGAATGACAAACTTACTGAAGATAAAGGGCTAGATTTACTAAACTGCGGGATTAAAAAAGTTGAGATGTTGCCTATAGCAACCAATTAGATTCTAGCTGTCATTTTGTAGACTGCAGTAAATAAATGACAGCTAGAATCTGATTAGTTGCTATAGTCAACGTCTCCACATTTTCAAACCCGCTATTTAGTAAATATGCCCCAAAGTGTGAAATATGCTGTTTTCTGTCTTTTGCTATGAGACAAACTCAGAGAGCCTCAGTGAAGCTTATGCCTGAATTTATCAAGCCAGATTTTGAATCTCTATTTCAGCTTGGCATGAATAATGGGTACTGCGACTTTAGATATCAGTATCAGATCTTTTCTACTTGTTGGCTATAGAGAAAGCTAGGGCTACTGCTTAGTAGCTGGTAATGTCTGTCACTGGTTTAGTTTGTTGTCCAGAATTAATATCAGGGAGTTTTATCTCTGAATTACAGATTTCAATCTGATATTCTGAAATGTCCAGTGGTATAATACATGGCACAGTTAGCTTTCAGTTTGTCTACTGCTTCTTTAAATGGGATGTGTCACTTAAGATCAATATTTTAACCTTGTTTCACTTGATTGTTTACCTTTTTGGCAAGAGCTAGAACCAACATGTAGCTTTGGTTGCCACCTTTTCTCCAAAAAATTCCAACCTTTCTATCACTGTTATGTAATTGGCACAAATTCCCATTTTAATCGGCAAGGTGGCAATCCAAACCACGTAACAAAATGTTCGCTGGTTAAACCAACCTCTACTTTAGATTAGATTAGAAAAGTGGTAGAATGTGCACATGGCCTTAGAATGTTCACATGACCAATCAGACTGTTAGAACATCAACACGGCCAATCTTTTGCCAACAGCAAAAGAACTGGCAACAGAGTGTGTGTGTATCAGTGTAGCCAATTAATGTACATCTATACTCTCTGCTTTTCTCTCCATATTTGTATTGACACAGAAATGGTCAGGGGCAGAACAGTGTATCATTGGGTCTCATATCAAAATTTTGGTAGAGACCCTGCAATACCGTTCTCACCTCCCGATCCAGCGCATGCTATTTTGAGAAGAGAGGAGGGGAATAGGTGCCTCAGAGGAGGGGTCGACCTCTCACCTCTGGGCCCTGTAGCAGCCGCATCCCCTATATCTTCACCTTTGCAAATGGTATATGTCTGATTTGGAGAGCTGATGACATCAGTCTACTAATTTCAAAGTTATTTTCAAAGTGGCACATCTTCTTTAAGTATGCTAAGACTTTTAGACTGACTGAACCATGGGGAAATCTATAAATATCCCATACTTAGCTTGTTTTCAAATTGATTTAGTTAAGGCAGTAATCCAAAGTAAACAAGTCCTTAAATAGAATATTTGTGGAAAGAGGACAGGAAGAAAAGGATTGACAGAAAACAGAAACAGCGTAGACACACAAGATGGAATTTTTCAGAAATCTGCAGACTCGGGGGTCGGGGTGGGGGGGGGGTGACTTAATGTTTTTACAATTTAATAAAATAAACTACTTTGTCATCAAGCTCTAGAAACGTGCAGCATATGCCGAAAATATGAATTTGGTGCACGTATATATTTGTTTTGTGTTGTAACAGAAAGACCCTGATCTGTAGCCGATCAGTTCACTGTTTTACAAAACTTGTACCACTAACATCAAAGGGTTTTTTTTTGTATCAAACAAGAGCGAGGGGGGATACAAGATTTGCTTATACTGACTATAACAAAATATATGGATACCCCATCATTAGGTGAAAGAATAAAGAAAGGTTCTATTAACTAAATCTGAAACTCAAGAATGGAAGTGCCTTATTGTAAATAGTATTACATATTGCTGATATTAATTGGTAAATGCACAAGATGTCAGCACATTTTCTTAAATGGGTGCTAAAGAATGTTAAGAGATCGTGATAATGTGACATTGATTTTTGCATTCGAGCTAAAAGTTTGATACACAAGGTAAGGCCTAAAATTGCTTTTAGTGGTACAAGAGTTTTGGCTATATTGATAATGGAATTTATAACAGAAGTTGTGGAATGAATCCGTGCACGGGCCTAATTCACAAAAAAATTATACTGTGATACTCAGTTTAAGCCCATATAAATCTATTCAAATTCACAAATCAGATGATATCTGCTCTATGTATATTGCCTAGTATTGGTCCAGTGTGCTCTAACTACTTGAAATGAAGTATAGTTTGCAGAAGTGAATTCAATTCACATAAAATATAAAAAAAAAAAAATGATAAAAAAAATTAAGTTAAATTTCTAATGCAGCGTTAATGACCCGTGAACCTTACACTGTGAACTGGAAGGAAACTTTCCATTAAATTAATGCAGTTGTTTATATTCATTCCATATAAACTCATAAGACAATATATAACTTATTTAATGTCAGATGTCTGAAAATGCTTATTTATAGAGTGAGGACAGTCTTAAGAGATATTCCTTAACAGTGTTATATGTCAAATGTACTTATTTCAGGGTCTTCTTTTTGCAATACAACCTATGTAACATTTTTTTGTTATTCAGTGGTAACATATTCTATATAAATATATTGTATATATTTTCATATTTTAAGATGGCATTTTAATAAATATTGAAAAATTGTATTAACAGTTTATAGAATATTCCTATTTTTGCACGTGTCTGTGGTTTTGATATATTAATTGGTTTTGTAACCTGGGTTTCTGAAGATTACATTTTGATGACTGTTATTAAAAGTTGCGAACTGTCTTCCTGCTGTACTTCTGTGTTCATTTTCCATTATTCGTTACACAATAGGCGACAAGGTTTCTTAAACAAAACAACAGGAATAGTAACAACACAACATATGTCTATTTGGACGGAGAGACAACAATATGACACCAAAAAACTTCTGGTTGGGAACCCGCAAAGCAGTTTCCTCCTATATGATTTTTAGAATAAGGTCTCACGACACCACTTGTCTTTCACGTGGGAATTACCTCTGCCAATATAACCAGTAAACAATGGCATTTCCTCTGAATTGTACTTTTATGCTGAATACATAAGATGGGAAACAATCAATAATGTGAAGGCTATTAGATTGCAATGAATTATATATTTGGCAATATCACCTATAACCTATTAGATCACCTTTTATTTATTTGTTTAAGGGTTCTAATGTGCTAGTTGAAAATGCAATAAATGGTGCAAAATACAAGTCCGATGAGTTTAAAAAACAAAGTTCTGCAAAATAGTTTATACTCGTGGGTCATTAAGGAGAGCAAAGCATAAAAAAATTGTAACTTTAAAAAACCATGTTGCATTGGAGGGGGAGGAAAATTTAAAACATGGGGACAGATTTATAGTTGGGATAGGGCATGTCCTAGGTCAACTTTAAATTTCAGTGTAAAAATAAAGCTATCAAGTATGTGTGTGCTACATGAAAAAGCAGCCAGTATTTACCTTATGGGCAATATAATAAACTAATTTGCACCCCTTGCATTGTAACATGGTTTGTCCAGGAGCAAACTTACTCCTTTTTTGCCTTACTTTCCTTAATGACTCAGGTCCATGGTGAGTAAACCTGCAAAGTCTGAGAGTACATCTGGATTGAGGATGATTGAGACACCTCAGAACAATTAGTGAATTTGCAGTGATTTGAAAAAAATTTGTCTTAAAGAAACAAATAATAATGTTTAATATACATTTTGCACATAGCTAACAGTTTACATTATCTCTGTTTAGAGCCACTTCCAATTTTTGTTAACCTGCTAGTTTCCCTTCTGCCATGGTTACAATAAAGCATTTAGTAAAATAATGATTTCTCCAGTAAAGCTAAAAAAGTCATCCTGCTGCTGACATAGGCCACAAGACAACATAGAAAATATATCCATGACCCCAGCACTGTTTATTCTCCAAACATCTGCAATGTTATACAAGTCTCAATCAAAATCTCATTCTGAAGATGTAGCAACGTAGATGAGCAGCCTTCCACCCCCTTAAGTCATCCGAAATAGCACCTGGAGCATTACTCCTGATCCCTCATCCAGTCACCGCTGGCTAACAAAATAATAATGACGTTAATTACCTGTGATTCATTCTACAGTTAATACATTAGCAGATCAGTGACTGACTAGAGTTGTAAGCACTTGAAATAATGCAACAATTACATGAGGAAGTGCACACGATTGGTTTCACACTTCACTCTCTCCAGTGGACTGTCGACCCTACAATAATGTCTCATTTGTGGAACAGCCTCGAACCTGATTAATCATCACTGTTCCTCTGATGCTTTGGAATATCCTTGTCTAGAGGAGTTGTTCAATAGTGGTGGCACACAGAGTGATACATCCTTGGGATAATGTGCAATATATTTGAACACTGAACTATGTTTTATTATTACAGTTGATGTACAGAAAAGTGGTTTTATGAAAATGTTTATCTTATTGTTTTAATCATAGTTTACATTTGTAACAATATTTGTGAAATAAACATTGCTAGTTGGTTTCTATTACAAGTCATGTTTAAAGGGCTAATGCTTTCTATCTACTTATAAACATAACACTCTTTTATTTTACATAAAATATCCTCTTTGAATTACGCCATAAATTTGGGTAAGGGTGCACAGACTGTTGGATTTGTTTACGTGTTTGGATCCTGGAATGTTGGAGGCCCTATTTGCAAAATAAAAAGGGTGCATGCAATTTAGAAAACTCCAACCATCTCCGGCATCAAATAAATATAGCACCCACATTTAATAATTAGGCCTCCCTCCAGCCCTAGAATTAAAATAATAGATAAATTGTATAAAATAATATTTGATAAATCTATTTCCCTCCAACTAGCCAGGACATTAAATTAATAGTATTCCTATTTTATAAATAAACCTATTTCCCTCCCTCCAAGCAACCCCAGCAATAAATTAAATTGCTTCACCATCACCCCACAAATAAAATAACACCCATTAAATAATTATCCCCCACCCACACTCCACCATTAAATTAATAGCCTACCTCCCACATTATATTAAGACCCCCCATTCCCTCAAACATACCTCACGCCTGAGTGTGTGCGCCCGATTGATAATAAGCCACTATACAACCCCCAACCAGGGGCGGGCTGGACCATGGGGCAGGGGGGCATCAGTCTGACAGCTGTTTTGGGCCGGCCGCCCGCCCCAACCCCCCGTGGATACAATATTTCCTGAATATTACCGGCGGCCGCATCACAAGACACTATGCGGCCACGTCAGCGCACAGGCAACCACATCACATGACACACGATGCGGTCGCGTCATCAATGACGCGGCTGCATCGCATCTCATGTGATGCGGCCGCCTATGCGCCCCCAGGGCTGAACTTTGCCTGCCCCCAACTCATATTATGCCACACAGTAGTGTCCCCAAATCATATTGTGCCATATAGTAGTGCCCCCAAATGACAATATGCCATACATTAGTGCCCGCAAATAATAATATGCCATACACTAGTGCCCCCAATAATAGTATGCCACACAATAGTGCCCTCAAATAATAATATGTCATACATTAGTGCCCTCAAATAATAATATGCCATATAGTAGTACCCTCAAATAATATGCCACACAGTAGTGCCCCCAAATCATATTGTGCCAAACAGTAGTGTCCCCAAATCACATTATGCCATACATTATTGCCCTCAAATAATAATATGCCACACAGTAGTGCCCCCAAATAATAGTATGCCACACAGTAGTGCCCTCAAATAATAATATGCCACACAGTAGTGCCCCCAAATCATATTGTACCATACAGAAGAGCCCCCAAATCACATTATGCCATACATTATTGCCCTCAAATAATAATATGCCATACACTAGTGCCCCCAATAATAGTATGCCACACAGTAGTGCCCTCAAATAATAATATGTCATACTGTAGTGCCCTCAAATAATAATATGCCATACACTAGTAGCCTCAAATAATAATATGCCACACAGTAGTAATCAAATATACAATACATGAATCCCCCTGTGCTTAAAAACCAAGAGCTGCCTATAGTTCTTATCAACACTATCCCCTTAGTGCAAACAACAAAATGTACAGACAATAAGAAAAGAACCAACTGGCGCTATAGGTCTTAATCATATAAAGACAAATGAGTCCCGCACAAGTCCAATCCAAGTTATCTGCTCAACAGATTTTGATTTTTCTTTTTTCAATTAGTTTGCATTCCCATCATAGAACGATATATAAAGAAGAAAAGAAAAAAGGATAACATCATAGTGCAACCTATCTATACGTTCCACTATGATGTTATCCTTTTTTTCTTTTCTTCTTTATACATCGTTCTATGATAACTCGGATTGGACTTGTGCAGGACTCATTTGAAGTTTGTCTTTATATGATTAAGACCTATAGCGCCAGTTGGTTCTTTTCTTATTGTCTGTATGCCACACAGTAGTGCCCTCAAATAATAATATGCCACAGAGTAGTGCCCCCAAATCATATTATGCCACAGAGTAGTGCCCCTAAATCATATTATGCCACAGAGTAGTGCCCCTAAATCATATTATGCCGCAGAGTAGTGCCTCCAAATCATATTATGCCACAGAGTAGTGCCTCCAAATCATATTATGCCACAGAGTAGTGCCCCCAAATGATATCATCCCATACAGTAGTGCACCCAGGTCAAGAAAGGTTGTTTAAAAAGTAATCAAAAATACATTGCACACAGGAAAATATATATTTTTTAAAAAAAGGTTTTTTATACAAGGTCAAACAAATATACAACCAGAATGAATTAATAAACAGAAACCAGGTGATACGACCAGTGTAACGTCAGGATAAGTCCAGAGCTGAGGAAGGGGGAAAATGAAGAGGTGCAGTGAAGGACTAATAACCATTTAGTCTCAGCTGAAAGGAGATCTAGGCTGGAAGAACGGAACGTAAGCCATGGGTCCCAAACCTTGGTGAACGATTTGGAAGATTTTTTAAGAATACTAGTCATGTATTCTATCCGTTGTGTCTGCCATACTCTGTTAATAATGGTCTGAAGGGATGGGGGAGACTACTGTCGCCAGTCCGTTGCGATTTGGCCGGTAGCTGCCGAGAGAATATGTTTAGCCAGGTTGTTCTGGTGCCGAGTTGCCGAGGGTGCCCATAGAGAGAGGAGAAAGAATTTAGGCTCCAGTGGTCCGTCAACCTGGAGTACCGATTTAATCAATTGTTTAACTTCAACCCAGAAGAGTGTTAGCTTGAGACAGGCCCACCATATGTGGACGAAGGTACCTTCATGGGATTATCCCCGCCAACAGCGGTCAAAAGAGTCAGGGAGTGTTCAGTGGAGCCGGGAGGGTACATAGTACCACTGGTATAACACTTTGTAAGCATTTTTTGTTATTCTGACACAGATGGAATTGGAGGCAGTATTCTTGTGTATCTCTGACCATTCTTCATTTAATAGGGTTTCACCAAGATCATGTTCCCAGGCAAGTTCATGAGGGTCTCTGAGATCTAGAGTAGGCAGGACAAATGCATAGTATAAGGTGGAATTGAGGCCTTTCATAGATGAGTGACAGAGACAAAGATTTTCAAAGGTGGTTAGAGAACGGGACGACAGGTGAGCTTTTACTGTATTATGAAAGTGACGGAGCTGTAAGTTTTGGTAAAAGTATTTTGAGGGAATGTGTAATCGGGATTGGACATCGGAGAATTGAGGGAAAATTGACTTGGAAGTTAGGTCATCTAGAAAACGGACTCCCCGTGAGAGTCATGGCTGAAACACTTTGGAGGAGAGGCCCGGGGAAAACTGTGGGGAATAAAATATTGATATCATTGGAGAGGGGTTGGGAGAAAGGTGTTATTTTTGAGAGGGTGAGTTCCAAATCGTTAAGGAATGTGAAATGACCGGATGACGCTTGGAGCATTTCGGGCAGCAAGCCCATGGGAACCAGAGGAGAGTAGACAGAGAGAGCATTCTCAGACCTTCCACTTTGATATCGAACCAGACTCTGAAGGATGTTGAGCTACACCAGAGAACACATTGTGCAAGTTGGGTGGAGAGGTAATAGCGTCTAAAATCTGGAATTCCAAGTCCCACTCCCCGCGAGGGTCTCTGTAGGAGCTTGAAATGGACCCATGGGTGCTTGCCTGACCAAATAATTCTAGAAATATGGATGTGGAGGAACTTGAAAATGTAAGGGGGAACACAAGTGGGGAGGGTCTGGAAGAGGTAGAGAAGTCTGGGGAGAATATTTATTTTAACAGCATTAATGCGGCCTATCCAAGAAATATAGAATTGTGACAATGTGTTGAGATCTGTTTTGATTTCAGCCAGAATGCGTGGAAAATTAGATTGGAAGAGCTGCTGGTGCTGTTTGTAGAGATATACTCCAGTTAAATGGGAAGGGGCTCTCGAGCAGCGACTTATCGCTTGGGGGAACACAAAAGTCTAAGACCTCTGTCTTGTCTGAGTTGATTTTATAGCCCAAAAGTGACTGTAAAGGTCCAACGCAGCCAAGAGGGAAGTGACATAGTTGGATTAACAACCATCATTAAGACATCTTGTGCATAGAGTGCTATTTTGCGAGTAGAGGAGTCCACTAATATGCCCTCTATCTGTTGGTTAACCCGGATCCTGGTGGCCAAGGGCTCTATTATAAGGGCAAAGATGAGAGGGGAAAGGGGACAGCCCTTTCGTGTGCTGTTGGAGATAGTAAAGGGGGCAGAGGTCAGGCCGTTCGCTGAAATTGTAGCCAATGGGGAACGGTACAGGGCTGAGATGCCAGTCATATATGTACTAGGGAACCCCATCGCTCCCAGCACCCCGACCATAAAAGACCAGGAAATGTGATTGAATGCCTTTCAGCATCGAGCGACATGAGTAGAGAGGGAAGCTTGCCACTATGGATCATGTGAATCAAATCTATTACTCTCCTACTATTATCAGGGCTTGGCGCCCTGGTATAAAACCCACCTGGTCAGGATGGAGGAGGGAAAGGATGAGGGGGTTCAATCTAGAGGCCAAAATTTTTGCATAAATTTTAAGATCCACATTAAGTAGTGATATCAGCCTATAGCTATAGCATAAGGAGTGGTCCTTCCTCGGCTTCGGAATAACAATAACATTAGATCTGGGGGTAAATGTATCAAGCTGAGAGTTTTCCGGCAGGTTTGAAAAACCAATCAGATTCTAGCTAACATTTATTTAGTGCATTCTACAAAATGATAGCTAGAATCTGATTGGTTGCTATAGGCAACATCTCCACTTTTCAAACCCGCCGGAAAACTCTCAGCTTGATACAATTACCCCCTGGTAGTGGCGGGGTGGAAGGAACCCCCTTCCAAAAGTTTATTAAAGAATTGTGTTAGAAAGGGGCCTAGATCCCCTGTAAATTTCTTATAGTATTGTGGGGTGAAGCCATTGGGACCTGGTGCTGAGGAGGCTTTTAGAGATTTAATGGCCACCAGGGTAATCTCCGAGTTTATGGAGGATCGGTACAATGGAGTAATTGTGGGAACAGGTGTGTATGCCAGGTACTCCTCCAGTGTAGGTACCAGGGGGACTCCAGAAAGGAATGGGGGTGGGGAAAGATTATAGAGAGAGGAGTAAATGTCCTGGCACTCTTGGACAATCGTTGTCGGGTCATATGTGGTGGCACCCATTCGTGGGTGGCCGATTTTGTCTATGTGACCCAAGGCTACTTTCATGCAAAGCTTTCTAGCATGGGGGTCATCTAGATGCAACCTACTGCGCTGTGGCGGTGTTACAAGAAATATTTTAACATACCTGATTATGGCATCATGTGTTTTATTTTCCTACCGGGAGCACCAGCGATGAGGGATCGCAGCTATCAGCTCAAACAGGCAGTTGGAAGCAGGAACAGAGGAAATAAGAAGGTGAAGTTAAGGAAGAGGGGAGGGTGGGGATGGAAGAGCCCTGACCCGCGCGGCTGCAGCACATGTAGTAAGGTGGCTGGTTCCTGGGGAGAAGCCAACCACCAGGAAGCCTATCAATTTCGGGTTCCGCCCCCATTAGCTCTCAGGTCCCGGAATTGTGGAATGCCAGCCGCACCAGCCCATCTAGCCATTGGCCCTTCTGGAATTTGCCAGAATTGCCAGATGGCCAGTCCGCCCCTGCACATGACCCAATTCATTGTAATGGGAGGTAACGCTAAGAACATCATAAAAGTTTAGTCCGACCGCTTAGTTCACAAAAACACGGCTTACCCCAAACAGTAATTGAGGCAAATGAATATTTTTTTATTCACTAAAGATTGGATAAATCTGATAAAAACCTTAAATTAATACATTATGTTATATACATTTATTTACAGTATATCATAAAAGTGTAGTGAACACATATTTATACACCAATAAATTAGCATTACACTGAATGTATGACCAATACATATAAACAGTGTGATACAAGTCATTGTTTCTTCATAGGGGTTGGACACTTTTAGCAACCTCTTCTTAATATTATCTGCACCAGGGACATACTCTGTTACCTGAAGCTCACAGCACAGTACTCAGTTCAGACGATTATTTTCATGGGATGCTCTATGGGAGAGGACTGGATGGATTTTAGTACTTGGTTGTGAGCTGCTCAGAGTTGAAAATGAGCAGACTCACAGCTTCAGGTAACAGGGAGGATCCTTGGGGCTGGGACTAGGGACACTCATTGTCTCTATTCAGGCAGGGTATATGGGGTTTGATCAAAAGTGGATAACCACTTTAAATGTGCATTAGTAATATAAGTCCTATATCTATCAATCGTATCTATCTATCTATCTATCTATCTGCACAATGTTTACAGTGACAAATGTGACCAGATTGCACGCATGTAACTGGGTATAAACTTATGAGCAGGCTTGGAATCACTTACACATTTCACACTCTCTTTCAACAGTAAGGGGTATATTTGCTAAACTGCGGGTTTGAAAAAGTGGAGATGTTGCCTACAGCAACCAGATTCCAGCTGTTATTTAGTAGAATGTACTAAATAAATGACAGCTAGAATTTGATTGGTTGCTATAGGCAGCATCTCCACTTTTCCAAACTCGTAGTTTAGTAAATATACCCCTTAGTCACTTTGAACACTCTTTCTGTCAGTAAGACCAGAGATTGACTTGTATATGTCTACAGAAGTTTGCAATTTGTCACTTGTGACTTACCTTTATTTTTCTTACTTATCCATTCCTGTATAGCATGCAATTTGCGACAAATATCTCCTACTAAATTCTATAGGAGTCATTAACTGTGCTCAGAATATGCATTTAATTTTGTGTAGGCGTGCTGAACAATGCATGTACATACATAGGTGCACGTCCACCTACAAATCATTCATGCTACAATGTAAGAAGTACCGTGCACTGGATCATATGTGATGAGCAGATATTCTCACGGTAGTTTTCAGTCAGTAAAGCCTGAGATTAAAACACTTCTTTATAGCTTTCACATTGATAAATAGACGTCTCATACATGGACTTTTTACAGTAATACCGCTTTCATACTGCCGCCCCGGCAATATCCCGGGTTTTTCAAGCCGGGTTTTTGCCGAGGCTCGGAGCATCCCAGCTCAGAAACACCATTCATACTGCACCTCGGACCCGGGAATTTCCCGGGTTGACCCCATTCATACTGCACAAGTCTGTGCCCTGGCAATTTGTGGGAGTCATCACCAGAGCAGTTTTCATTGGCTGAAAAATGGTGATGCCATTGAAAGGTGACTGGTTTTTTGACGCATAAAGATGATGCAAAAGTGGGTGGTGAAATAAAAGCAATTTTCTCCAACAAACTCCGATTCTGCTTCAGCTTTATCTGCACTCCACCATCCACCATTTCTTCTAAACTCCTTCTCGAATCTTCCACGGGCTCCCATCGATGACATCATCCTCCAGAGACAGGCAGACAGCCAATCAGCTTGTTTTCTGTGCAACCCGGGTTGAAAAACCCGGGTTGCACCATTCATAGTTCAGGCAACCCGGGTCCGACCCGGGATTTACCCCATGGTAAATCCCGGGTTGAAGACCCGGGATTTTTGACTTGTACCATTCATACTGCACCAAGACGACTCAAGTCGTTTGAGCTCGCCCCGGCAAAAACCCGGGATTTTGGTGCAGTATGAATGGGGTATAAGTGTAGCGTTTCAGCTGAGTTTAGCTCCATTTAAAAATAGGTAACATTATTTTGCATTTATAAATAGGTTTAAGACTTGTTTAATACGTTTGGTATACTGTACATCCTTTCCTATTTTTAGGAGCAAGAAAAAATTTAAGTAAATGCATCTGGTCACGTCTCAAGCCACAGAATCTTGCATCATGGCCTCAGTTGTGAGAACCAGCCTGAAAGTATGTTATTTTTGTTAAAGCATTCAAGGAATTTTAATAGAATTCTAATAGAAATTTAAAGAACATCTTTGCAGCTTGGATTGGATTGAGTCCGCAGGGTTTAATGTTATAACATGTGATTCCTATTAGTACATTAATACAGAAAGTAGTAGGTTATTGTGAACCAAGAGCTTTTGGTTCTTTTTAATCCTGCCTTTTTTCCTTTAAAATAGGCTTCTAAGTTGAGTCTTGCCCCTCGGGCTGATGTTTGCCGGCCCTCCCCTGCCTGTTGCATACACTCTAGGAGAGATTGTATCAAACTAATGGCTTAGGCTAGCTAAGCAGTTGTATTTGCAAAATAGAATCTATAGGTTGACTAGATTTAATAATTAAAAATTACACAAAGATTGCATATTCTTATTAAACAAGGTAGGTGTGTATGTAATAGACAATGGGATTCAGCCAACAGTCATATGGCTCACATTCATTGCCAAAACAGTCACATTCTTAAGCCACATCTATGTGCAATTCTTAGGAGTTGCAAGGGAAAACTATTGTTGCAGGGGTAGCTGCTATGGGACTCAATAGCCGAGGGACCTCTCAGCTACCTGGCCTACCGGTGACTTCCTTCCTTATGCAGTCTTATGACCTCTGAAACCACAAGGGACTTGCGGTGCTAGAATGATGTGCGAGCGATTCAGCGTTCTGGGGCCCCAAAATTTAATTCTGCTTGACAGAAACGGATCTATTTGAGCAGAAAGTGAAATGTAGAGTGGCACCCAGCAGAGGAAGAGGCCGTAGGCTCAGTAAGTTAAATGAGTGGTGGGTAGGGGAGGAGAGGAAGGTTATCCCTACCTAGATACCTTCAAATTGTTACTATGGGTCCCCTAAAGTTCTAGTAACAACCCTGCAAGTAGGCATTGTATCAAGTGAGTGGAAACATGTCCACATAAATTTGTGGAATAGTCCTTTTGCAGCACAGACATCGGAAATGATGCACTGGAAGCAGAGCTATTGTTTCAGCAGAAAAGAGCTACTCTATCATTATTATTATTATCTTAAGTTATTTATATGGCGCCACAGATTCCGTAACAAGAACTGTACAATCAATTAAAAGTAAACAGAAAAAAAAATAATACCAAGAAGTAAGGGACAAGAGAAACAATAGAATCAGTAAAAATCAATAGAAGAGACTATATAGAAAGCAACTACATTAGAAGACACAACTAGAACAAAGGAAACATTACAAAGAGGATGAAGAGATATGTGGGAGAAAGAGCCAAATTTGGAGACAATGGAGTTGGAGTTAAATGGGCTGGTGGAGCGTGAGGAGGGAATTGTCTTAGGATGGGGCTGGTAGGCAAGTGTAAAAAGCTGAGTTTTGAGGGAGCGTTTGAAAGATTCGTAGTTGGGGGCTTGTCTGACTGGTTGGGGCAGGGAATTCCAACTGTGAGTAGCAGTGTGAACAAAGCCCTGAAGGCGGGAGTGTGAGATGGTGATAGGTGATGATAGGTGATGAGGATAGTCATAGGTCATTGACAGAACATAATGGGCGGATAGGGGAGTATTCCTCGACAGGGTTGGAGATATAGGAGTGGGGGGCATTAAAGATGACTTTATAACTGAGTGTAGCAAATTGAATGTAATCTGGAGAGAATGGGCAGCCAATGGAGGGTTTTGCAGAGAGGCATAGCAGAAGAGGAATGTCGGGAGAGGAAGATTAGCCGCAATGTTGCATTCAGCACAGATTTCATGGAGGACAGACATTCTTCAGGGAAACCAGAGAGGAGAAGATTGCAATAATCTAGACAGGAGATGACGAGCAGGAATGATGGTCTTGTTGGTATCCAGGAAGAGGAAAGGGAATCTTAGCAATATTTCGAAGGTGGAGGCAACAGGAATGGGCAGGAGACTAGATGTGGGGAGTCAATGATGACCCCCATGCATACACCATCAACCTTAAGGGAGATCAGAGGGGGGATGTGACGCTAGGTGGTGAAAAGATTAAAAACTCAGTTTGGATATGTTGAATATGAGGTAGCATCCAAGCAGGTGGAGATGGCAGAAAGGCAGTTGGACACATGGAAGAGGAGGGAGAGAGAGAAGTTAAGGGAGGAAAGGTAGATTAGAGTGTCATTGGCATACGTGTGATATTGGAGGGCAAAGGAGCAGATGACCAAGAGAAGAACTGTAAAGAAAAAAAAGTGATGGGCCAATAACAGAGCCTTGGGGAACCCCAATAGATTGAGGGACAAGAGGGGAGCAGGCATCAGAGGAAAAGACAGTGAAGGAATGATCAAAGAGGCCAAGGAAGTAAAGGGTGTCAAAGAGGAGTGGATGGTCAACTGTGTAAAAAGCGGCAGAGATGTCAAGGAGCAAGAGCAGGGAGAAGTGGTCCTTCGACTTAGCAAAGAGTAGATCATTAGTCATATTGGTGAGCGTAGTCTCGGTGGAACAGAAAGGGCAGAAGCCTGATTGTAAGGGATCAAGGAGGGAGTGAACAGTGAGAAAGTGTTTTAAACAGTTGTATACTATCAGTTCAAAAAGGCGGTAGCTGGGGAGAGAGGCAGGATCAAGAGATGGTTTCTTGACACTGAAATTGATGAGCACGTGATGCCTATAGAGAGAGATAGGTTGAAAAGGTGAGCTAGGTGACTACAAGTGTTAGAGGAGAGAGATTGGAGAAGGTGGTACGGAATGGGGTCGAGAGAATAGGTTGAGGAGGGAGAGGATGGAAGAAGTGAAGAGCACATGCTAGGAGAGAAAGTGGACAGAATGAAAAACGGCTTTAAAATGGTCTGGGGTGAGGGAAGGGAGAACTGAAAGGAGGAGATAATATGGCAGATGGAGTAAATTTTCCCCTTGAAGTAAGAAGTCGTATGTGGTGAAGATGAGTGAAGTGGGTGGAGGCAGGGGGCAGCGCAGGGAGTTGATGGTGGAAAAGAGGCGATGGTGGGTGTTGGACTAGGAGAAGATAAGGCTTTTCAAGTATTACTGTTTGATAGAAGAGAGAGCAGCATAATAG
Organism: Mixophyes fleayi; assembly: GCF_038048845.1. Taxonomy (NCBI): domain Eukaryota; kingdom Metazoa; phylum Chordata; class Amphibia; order Anura; family Limnodynastidae; genus Mixophyes; species Mixophyes fleayi. The sequence goes on along the minus strand of NC_134403.1, from coordinate 49,142,825 downwards.
GATGACAGGATGAATTTGAAATGGAGAAAGTCTACGTCAGAGGCTGGGCTTTCTCCAGAGGTACTTAGGGAAATGGGAGCATCTCTGAAGGTAGCGAGTGAGCTTGGAGTGCCAAGGTAAGGCCTTAGAATGATGGAGGTGAATAGTGGTGGCAGATCGAGAAAATGAGCAATCAGCGCAAAGTTTTATAACAAAGAAAAACTATTAATTTACATGCTGCTGTGGAACTAGCAATCCCAACATGCCTTACATACTAGAAATTATTGCATCAAATTTAGTATGCCTTTATCTGGAGGTCACATCTGTCTAATGGCTCCCTGTGTCATTTTAAAAGCACCCATAGGCTTTGAGCTTTTGGTTCTTTTTAATCCTGGCTACTATGGGTTTTCCTCAGTGCTGTCATGTTAAATCAGCTCTGCTTTATATCTGCAAACATAGTGAGGGTTTATTTACTTCCTCTCATGAAAACACTCCCCGACAAGTCATAACATGGGCTCTATTAACATTCTCAACAGTTATCTTCTCATTGTTGGGAAAACAGATCAGATCCGTCTGAATGAGTAGAACCAGAATCTGAACGCAAGCAGCAGCTTTGGGGCATTAATGCTATGGATGATTATTTCCCCCTCCCTTGCTGCATATTGTTAAATGCTGTATATCTGGGAACAGCCAGAGTAGCTGTGTCTGTTTCATAAACACTTAATCCCAGGGGCCGATGTCACATGTCACATGCAGTGGGAACCTGGTTTACTATTGTTAACAATATGTATTATCTGCCCAGTGTTAATAGGACAGGAAAACAAATGAAACAAGTAAAGGAATATATACAATAATTCCTATTACGTGGGGCACCTAAAACCATTTGGTCCCAGCTTCAGTGACAAACCCATCACTTTAATGTCTACTCATTAGGCCTTACCTTACTCATTCCCTGGCTACATTCATCACCACGACAAAGGACAACGGACTCAGGTTAAACAAGGACACCAGGTGCTTCCGCTTAACTAGCTGTGCCAAGGAACCCAAGCGCACTGTGCATGTGGCCATCCTATACTCCTCACTAGAGGTGGGCGGAGATGAGGCTTAAATTTGCAAGAATCGAATTTCATGGAGGGACCAGCCATTAGAGGTGCGAGGATCTGGCAATAGAATGTTTCAGTAGCTCTTTTGATTTTTGTCATTTCATGGAACGGCATTCTGCGCAGTTTGGTAATTTCCTAATATTGCAGAATTAATAATCATCATCATCATCATCCTTCGAAATCCTCTCACAGTCCAAAGATATAATTGTAGATTATTTGGTTGCTGACATAAATAGACACGTGTGTGTGTGTGTGTTTGTGTAGTTGAGAATGTAGACTGTAAGCTTCATTGGGGCAGGGACTGATATTAATTCTTAAAAATTCTCTTTAGAGCACTATGTAATATGGTAGTTTTATAAAAAATAAATGGCAATAAATTAATATTAATGAAACCTAGAGAACATCTAAATTAACTGATCTAGGGTACAGAGTGAAGTCAGGGATCACTTTAAAATTGCAGCTTTGTGGGTTAAAAGTAACTTATACCAGAACATAGAGTGTAAAATAGTCTGTCATAATTTCATTCCATGCAGTAGATAATGCACACATTGAATCCTAAAGGTAGGGTTGTATTGAACTTTTAATCAGTCTGTGCCCAGACTTTAATTGTTGCCCATTTCCCCCACCTCCCTACACAAGGCAATGCCCCAAAGGGTAGCTGCTAATCCATGCTTGTTTAAGATAATGAAGACATAAAATGTAGCAAAATGGTATTAATAAAGAGAAACCAGTGGTCAGAGCACCAGAAAGAGGGTCTAACGCGCCAAGCCTAACATAGACTCACCAAAGCTATGTTTAAGTGCTCTGGTTGACTAGTGCCTCGACAGCTAGTCGCATGCATCAATTTAATTTTTTCCAGATCAGATTACATTTCTATACAACCACATTAGTTCACAACTGAGGCACGCAGGTGCGGGCCAATTGCTTTTAATCTAATTATTTCAATCAGATTGTAAATCAAAAAGCGATTTTGTCAGAAGAAAAGCCTAAGGTCAAATAGGTCAATGGTAGATATTGGGTAAGTAGGTGTGTGAACAAAGTTAATGTTTGAAGATGGGTGGTAGTATTGGTCATGGTTGTGGTAGGGATGTTAGCAAGTAGCTCCTACTAGTTCCTGTAATGTTTATAGATACAGTAAGGTGGAGCGTGGTAACGTGGTAAACAGCTCAAAGGTGGGCAGAGTATATAAACTCAAAACCTATACTGTTTCTAAGGCACAGACAATCTGGATAAATAAATATTTATTAAAGTATATATAAGTGTTCTTTTGTAATGGAGAATATAACATAAACCATTCAACTAACAGAAGTTATAGATTGCATGGAGTAATTGCATCAAGCTGAAAAACCAATCAGATTCTAGCTGTCATTTATTTAGTAAATTCCACAAAATGATAGCTAGAATCTGATTGGTTGCTATAGGCAACATCTCCACTTTTCAAACCCATCGGATAACTCTCAGCTTGATACATTTACCCTCATAAGTAGGGTATAAGTGATAATTTCTTTACAGTTCAGAAGATAATGTCCAGAGTTTATTTGTCTCTATAAAGCAGTGTTTGTAGTTCATTAGAGATTTTTTTTGTGTGGAGAATAAACCCCTTTAACAGAAACACATTTTCATGTGCGATGTGGGACAGTTGTAGGATAATTAGACATTAGTTATACAATTACAAGACACTCACTTCAATTGGCTTCAATCCAATCCTTGTGATTGAAACTGAAAGCAATTGGTTATCGATCGATTTGGTCGCCATTTATTCACATTGGATAGACTGCCAACCACACATGTTAAATCTTTATGAATTTGATTATAAAAAATGATTGGATTGAACGACTGGAATGTATCATATGTGGCTGATCAAGTGATGGCTGTAATGGCGAACTTAGATTGTGATTGACCCACATTTATTAATTATTGATTCTGTTGCAAAAAATATCCTATTTTGTTCAGAAAATTTAGCTAAAATGATTCAATAAGCAAATGGAATTGACCAATTCAGAATTTTCAGAAGTTTGGTAGATACTTGCATCTGTGTCAGTTTGCTTGTCTTTATAGTTGGATCATATGTAATAGTGCTTTGAATAATTACAATGGAAATGAATCAAAATACCTTACTTGTCCACGGTGGAATGACAGGGCTTCCAATTCATAGATTCCAATCTTACTGTTAGAGACTTACCGCTCCAGCGCCGTCTCTCTCTGCGTTCGGAGCCGCACTTCCGGGTATTGGCGGTCACATGACCGCAACTCAGGGCGGGGAATTCAAACTTGCTCAGGTATTTAATCTTCACTCTGACTTGGTTAGTGTCAGAGCAACGTGTATGCTTCCTGGCTCCATTCTCTTTGTGGATTCCTTGTACTACTCGGTTCCTTGCCTGTCTCCTTTGTACCAGCGCTGCCTGTTTGACTAGTCTGGTTCTCCTGCGTCCTTGCACTGACCCGGCTTGCTGACTATTCATTGCTGACTCCTTGTGTACTAGACCTGGCTTTTCTGACCTTGTAATCCGCCTCCTGCTTTTACCTCTGCTGCCTGATTGTGTACCGAACCTGGACCCCACTCACTCAGAGAGTGTCTGCTGATTCTTTATCATGCCTACCGATTGTATACCAGATCTGGCTTGTCTGACCACGATATTTCCTTTCCACTACATACTTCTTCTACTTGCCTAATCTCTGCTAGTGCTACATCTGGAGGCAGGCCAGTGGGCCACAACCTGCAAGAACTCAGCAGCTAAATCCATCCCACCTTGCGGCGGTTCTTGGTGAATACCGGGGAGCTCATTAGACGCCACACCTCTGGTTGGCCAGCGACAATCTAGATTAGAACCAGATCCTATAACCAGCGTTACACTTACTAATGCAATACAGGATCCTCATTGTCTTTTTCTACAGAGTCCTATCTGAATTGGAATTATTACTGTCACCTGCAGAAGAACAGGAGAGGAACCTGCCCATAACAATGGCTTCTCTGCCTTTCTGGTGTTAGACTCATATTTGCTCTGTAAGCACTTTAAATATTGGGACATTACATTTTTGGCAAAGGCATCTAACAATCAGTTTAGCACGGTTCTTGCATTATACTGACCCCTCTTGCTTTACAATTACTTGTGGAACCAATAGCTGCCAAATACAGAAGGGTGGGCAATCATTTAGACATAATGCTTCCTAAGTATTTGCTTCCTTTGTAAGTATCTGTGTGCAGAGGTACTTGTTCTGTTATATTATTCCAGTCACTGACCTGTTCCTATTTCTCATGCCTATAATAGAGCCCTTACACATTCTGTTAATATGCACATTGTAACACATTAACATGTGTTGTGATGGGCATACATTCCCATGTTAAGTGTTATGCTCATCTGTCTTTGTAATGTAAAACGTATTTTTATTAAAAGGTAAAGGTAGGATTTGGGCACTTAACATTCTGGATTTAAAAAATGTAAATATAGTTTTAAATTTGCATTTTAATCTATTAATAAATATGTCATTTGCATTTATAAAACACAGCTATAGACTAAATTTAGATTATTTTATGCTTATATGAATGTGCCCATACTCATAACCTGATTGGTTTTGTGCTAATAATTCCTAGTGACATCAATTTTGAGTTTGCTTGAAGATAGCATGCTGAATCTTCCTATCCACCTGACCTTTCTAAACTTCATTTAATCGGTTACTCAAACTTTTTCTATCAGAGTTCTAGGGCCTTTGGTTATTAAGACATGGAGACGGAACCTAGAGGATTGAAAGTAGAGACATTTGCTAAAGGCAGAAGAACACACAAATGAGGCTTAATTCCATTTCCATTTCACTTTAAATGGTTTGGGTGTCAGATTTGAACTATCATAGCCAAACTTTTCAAAGATAATGTCATTAAAAATATACTTACAGCTTAAAAAAAATCCTACAGAGTAAGCAGACTTCAATAAACTAAGATAGCAGCATGCTGACCACTGCACCACAGAGACGGCCGATGCCTTGACTGGAAGAGAGGAGTCTGGAGCATAGATAATGTTGAAATATACACCAAGATCTAAGAATTTTTTTATCAAATGTATATTTTAATATGTTTTGGTTGCAGAAATTCTGGAAAAAAAAGTATTTAGGGTGCACAGCTCCTTGATATTTTAAAATAAACTTAAATGCTATAAAAATTACTTTAAAAAGATATAATCACAAACTTGACTAACTCTTGAGATGTATAAACTGGGCTTGTGGAAGGGTACTGGGACCCCTAGGCACCCCTCCCCCTCAGGTGACACCCCTCTGGCACTGCGCCCTCTGTGTGAAGATGGGTGCGACAGAGAGATAAGGGGCATCACAGACATATAGCCTATTAGTAGTGCTGGCCCTATAGTAAAAATCAGTAAAATTAAGATTGACAGATTAACTGTCACCCACCCAGATTAACTGTCACCCACCCACCCACTTCACCCACTCACCCACTTCACCCACCCTTAAGATGTAAGCTCGAAGGAGCAGGGCCTTCTTCCCTCTTGTCTCCACACCTGTACTTCTACTCCGCCTCTACTGCATTGACCTAACTGGAGTTTCTGAAGCATTGGTATTTTTGTTTATTGTTCTGTACTGTTATACCCTGTATAGTCTACTGTTTGCTTTGTGTACGGCGCTGCGGAAATCTTGTGGCGCCTAACAAATAAATGATAATAATAATAATAATAACTGGAATAGAAAAAAAAGAAAAAAAAAAAGGCAATGAACAGTAGGAAAAAGTTAGTATGTTAATAGAGGTATAGAGACATTATACATAATTTGATGTCTCATTTTAAGATATTTGCAGCAGTGAAAGGTTTTCTCCCTATAATGAGAATCATATGAAAATATATATTTGTACACATAAATCATGTAAAACAGTCTTTATTGTCAACTTTTCTTTGAGTCAATCGCTAGAATATTATGCATGCTTTCAGCAAGTGGTCAGGCAGCATGGAGTTAATAGTTTATGAGCACGGCTGGCGAACACATCTGGGATGGTTCCAACCTTCACATAGCAGTTACCAACCAATTGAATTTTTGTATGGGAATGATTGAAATGGCTGGATTTGAACTGTCATCTGCAATCTTTGCTGGTTGTTGAGTCTAAATTGATCATTGCATGACAAAATTGCAATGTGTGTGGTCCCCTTGTGTACTACTAATATTTCAGCTTGGCAAACTGAACTTCATCTAATATTAACTGTTAGGACTTGGTGGAGTTCTTTAACAAATTAGTCTCAATCCTAACCCTTACATTTGCCCCAGGCACAAATTTGACATATGCCAAGAATTAATTATTTAGCTAACATTAGCCCAAATCCTAACAATAAACCTAGTTCGAGATTTAAAGCACTAAAACTGAGTACAATAAGACCACAAATCTTGCTTCTCCAAAGGCTACTAATGTAAGAAATGTGTAATTTGCAGCTGTGAAAGGTGTTTTTTAAAGGATATTGGGACCCACAAATAGTCTTAAGGTGACCACGTGCAGAGGAGGAGATATAGATGTAATGATGTGGGTCTTGGGAGCATTTTCTGCATGAAATAGGTGGATGCATTACTAGAAATATTTTTTTTAATACTGATGACACTATGGGCTAGATTTATTAAGCTGCGGGTTTGAAAAAGTGGGGATGGGATGTTGCCTATAGCAACCAATCAGATTCTAGCTTTCATTTACTTAGTACCTTCTACAAAATGACAGCTAGAATCTGATTGGTTGCTATAGGCAACATCCCCACTTTTTCAAACCCGCAGCTTAGTAAATCTAGCCCTATGTGTACACCACATAATATTACTGGGATTGTGAAACTGATATAGAGTAGTTTGGAAAGAAAATGTTTCTTACACACGGCAAATAATCTTGGCACTTTGTCTGGGAGCACATTTCAAAGTACACGTATCCGCCATCAGTGTAAATTGCACTGTATACATTCATTTGGCACACTTACATGTAATCAACAGGCACTTGGCTCCAACACAAAGCGCTTTGCAGCTTGAAGTCCTTCTAATCTCCCCTCATTTACTCAAGTTGGTATGATAGTAATGACTGTTTATAATGGGAAAACTATTATCTGCTTCCTGATAATGACTGGGGTACTACAATCTTGTTCCCTAACATCATTATAAGATAATGTTTTGTGAAAAACAAAGCAATTAATACTTGGCACGGGTTACGTGTAGACACCTATGTTTCACCTGTTCACTATGTGGTGTAAAATCTGCACCTGGATAATATTTTGTGCTGCAAAAAAAAATGAGTCAGAGTTTATTAGGGGCTCGGTTTATCCGAAATCTTAAATACACTGTAAAAGTAGAGTCTGCCATTATGTGCGTGCAGCATGCAAGAGTATGACAAGTAAATCATAAGCTAAACGTCCCTAAACGCAGATGATAGGGTTAAGGAATGATACTTACCTTTTTAACTTCTCTTCAATTTCCAGCCAATAGGGAAGTAGCTGGGAGGTTCCTTCCTGCAGAGTATATATCCCTAGGCAAAGCATCCTGGATCCTCTTTCCCTGCTGGAAATTCACAGGAAACCATCAGACAGCCTCAGTATCTTTAAGAACTGCGTTACTGTTGCTGCGTTTACTGTTCCATACTTCTTGTTTTTGTCACCCTTCTTTCTCATCCTGTCCTTTCATCTCTTCTCTGCTCACACCCGTTCCCCTGTTTTTTCTTTCACCTCTCTTCAACCCCTTCCCTTTTTCTCGCCACTACCCCCATCTCCTCTGCCATGCCTCATCCCTGCAGAAATGCGCCCCCCCTTCCCGCTTCTCAGACCCCCCCGCCATGTTACCCCCCCTTCCCCAGCCAGAGCAAACCACTGAAGCCTTACCAAGTTCGTCCTGGCTGCTCAGGGGACAACTGAGTGACATGCAGACCTCTCTCCCTCCTAACGCGAGGACGGGTCTCAGTTTCAGTCACGGGTGCGGCGCCTGCACGAGTGTCCAGAGGACCATTGCGTGTGCGCGGCGGTCAAGAGCTCGTCTGTCTCTGGAGCAGCTCAGAGGCAATCCAGCAGGCGGAGGGGAAGAGGGAGAATATCTCCCTTTCGCCCCTCGGCATGCGTTGCTGGCCTCACTGAGCCACCAATGATTGAGCCTGTCTGTTCCCACTGGCTCCAGTATGTTTCAGCCCCACACAGGGAGCATGGTAGTTTCCTCATGCTGGCCTCCTCCAATACAGGATTGTCCAGCACAACGGTTTCACAAGGGGTTTTACCCTCTGCCCCACCAGCACCGTCCTTTGTAGGGTAATATTTTTGACCTCTTTCACCTCATGCCATTAGCCGGCCTCCTCCTTATGCTCCTATGTCTGTCAATTCATCACAGTACTTTCATGGCCCTTACCCCCTTCTTTTTTCACAAGACTCCCTCTCCTTTCCCGCCATTCACCTCCAATCGGCCACTCAGCCAGGGCACGTCATTGCCCCCCCTACTTGCAGCAAAACCAATTTCCCCCTCCCTTGATGTCCATTAAAACTTGCCCCGCTTTATACAATAATAATGTGCTTCGTTCGGACCATCCAGACGCTTGGCCGTTTTCCCCGGCTGCATTTGCATATTTGCCACAACCAGGGTCTTATAGTCAACAAGGGTTACGAAAGTCCCAGATGCAATGGACGGCACCTTATTCCCACCCACTCAGTAGTCTTTTTCGCCCAGCAGCTAGTTCTTCCCAGTCATCCAGCTTTTGGGAACTCCCCGACTCACTACAACCCCTGACGCTATCTGCCACACACTCCCACAACAGACCTATTCAAGTAAGCCAACCCCCCGAGTCTGACGGCACATTTAGCTTGCCACCCACCCCCCTTTCTCCGGTCAGACAACAATAGCCCCTCAATTCTCCACTTTTCAGGAATCAAGATAATTCTTGTGATTTGTCAGCACAACAGGTACGCAATAAAAGGTCGACTGATACTTCCCCTGGATTGAGCCCAGCAGCGGTGAGAGCAGATCAAGAATGAAACAAAAAAAGAAATCTAATCAGGCGCTCCACTAGGGTATGCAGCTATATCAGTATCCAGAATATCCACCAAGTACTCTAATAAACTATATACCAAAAATAAAATGATACATACACTTGCGCTCCCCTTTTCTGCACATTAGGGTAATCCTCAACTTGAATTCCAACTTTCAAATCGATTTTTTTCTCAAATGAATAAATTCTCATGTCCTTAGGACTCACATGTAAAAAACACAATTGACAACATAGTGCAATATGTCATATAGTCATAAATGACAACAAGTCCACCACCATTTGACAGATGCCCTCCTCTTTTCTCCGTGTTTGATTCTAATTTCCACTAATCCCCTTCAGGGTACATGCTTACAGCCATCCATAGAATCATGCGCCTTCTCAAATCTCCTTATGGGTGCCGTTTTCTCACAGGTTCCTTGATATCAAATTCTCCCATCCATACTCATTGTTCATATAGCAAAGTAGAGATGCAAAAAGGGAGAGGGACCTTGTGCATTAACTTGGTAACCAATTGTTATTCTTTTAATACAATCATAAAAACAATGATAAAAACATCAATCATGACATCATTGATGGATAAACTCGTACCAGAAGTTCATATGTCGCATGTAGGAAAATGATCAAACGGACAATACTCCAGAACTAGGCCCTCCACTAATCATCTCTCCGGTAGAGGTAGTTCCAAAAAAAGCGTCTAGCAAATATAGACATTTGTCACACCCCCCAGGGAGCTCGCTTAATGATGCCATTGATCCCATAGACAGCTCTGTCATAATAGAAATTCGAGTCAGCCCTGGACATAGTGAGATATTTCGGTAAAGGCGCTCTACTAGCAAAACTAGACATTGAGTCAGCTTTCTGGCTCCTGCCCCTTCATCCAGAGTCATTTAAGTTCATGAGCTTTCTTCTGTCAAATAGATATTACATTGACAGATGTCTGCCCATGGGTTGTTCCGTATCTTGTGCCTTTTTCGAACACTTAAGCTCCTTCCTGCACTGGTGCATTAAGGCAGGAATGGGTCACAGAGGCATCGCACACTATCTTGATGATATTTTATTTAATGGTTCAGCCAACTTGTAAGTATGCACAGATACTCTTAGAGCGGCAAAATACTTATTTAGAATATTGGGTGTTCCAATAGCACAAGATAAAACTGAAGGTCCCTCCCCCTGCCTTTCCTTCCTGGGCACTGAAATAGACACAACACAAGGTCGTTGTCGGCTGCCCAAGGACAAAATAGATGAATTACAAAAGTACATTAACTCTGGCCAGTCAGCTCGCAATCTGCCTTTACGTCAGGTACAGACTCTACTTGGTTCGTATAATTTTGCATACAGAGTGATTCCCATTGGCAGGGTTTTTTGTAGAAAGCTACAGTTAGCCACTGTGGGATTCACCAGTCCACATAGTTGGATAACCCTAAAAAATGAAATCAGAGGAGACTTGACAGTTTGCTCAGAATTTCTCTCTTCGTTCAGTTGCGTACGGATATGGCCTTCGGAACCCATCTCGTCCCTGACGCTGGATTTTCATAACGATGCTGCAGGGTCCTGTGGTTTTGGTGTTTATTTCCAAGGCTTCTGGTGTGCTCCACGCTTACCTGAGTCCTGGTTTATGCATGGTTTAGTAGCAAACTTATTAGTCCTAGAGCTATTCCCAATAATTGTTGCAATAGAGCTTTGGGCCCCACGTCTTAAAGGGCGAGACATTATCTACTGGTGCGACAATTTGGGAGTAGTACAATGCATAAACAAGCAAAGGGCATCCTCCCCTCAGGCTATTAACCTCCTTCGGCACCTGGTCCTTAGGTGTTTAGAATATGACATTTCTTTTAAAGGCCTTCGCGTCCCAGGAGTTGACAACAAAAATGCTGATGCATTATCACGCTGTCAATGGCAGCGTTTCGTGAGCTGGCACCTCGTGTTCAGCTCACGGGTACACCATGACCCCCTTATGTTTAGCAGATCATCGAGTCGGCATACAAGGATTGCCAGAATCATTCTTAGCCCCTCATACCAGGAGAGCACCGTTCAGCATGGCACCATTGGGTCACCTTCTTAGAATCCAGAGGAAGTGCTTCTGCACCCCTTACAGACGACATGTTAGCAATCATATGGCTAAGTACCGGGCCGCGCTGCGGAATCAGTGGTGCTATATAAATAAATGGTGATGATGATGATACACCCCTTCCACTCTCCTGCTGTCTTACCTGCACTCTGATTGGTGGATAGTTCCAGCCATTGACCAATCTGTGTGTGGAGATCTCTTAGTAGTCTGATTGGTGAATGGCCAGCTCAATTCACCAATCAGGGTGCTAGCAGTCATCTACTGGGTCATACCTGTGGCCGCAAACTACATGGCTGCCTAGAATGCTGCCTGGTTGCTCTGATTATTTTTAATACACAATTGGAGCAGCCAGGGAGCATCCTTTACCTGCCTCTCGCCCATCAGGCCCCAAAACATGAAAATTGTAGTGGCCGGGGGAGCGGATGTCTCTCTACCCACTGGCCCATACCGCTCCTGGCAGTCAGGACATGGCTAAACATGTTTGTTGCTATAAAAATATAATATTTCCCCTTAAAACCAATGAGGGATTTAATCTTTGCTTAATAGGTTGCAGACATGTAAATTATTCCTTAGATGCCCCTTCAGCTAGCTATAGACTACTGGATTGATACCGTATGTACAATCCGAAATGTAAAAGAAAGTAGTTACCAGGGGTGGGTGGTACAAGTACAGACTTGTGACACCACAAGTACTTATGTGCATGCTGACACTTGTAGTGCCACAAGTCTGTACTTTTAATGGTGTCCCCATCAGGAAATTTTAAGTGTTGACATATCATAAAAATATACATATTGCCCCACTGCTGATGAAATAGTAAGCCACTGTTATATATATAAAAAAACACATACATTTAATTTATAATTACTTTTGGGCCACTAACTTATTCGTAAAATAAATTGTCCCCTGTAAGAAAATTAATTTCTGCCCCTCTACAAAAAAAAGGTAGTTTATTGACACTTCCATTGGGCCTCCTGTTATATTAACATTTCCCTGCAGTGTAACAGTGATGATGCCGATCTCGCCTATAGAAAGCAGCGTGTTGTAACTGGCAATTTTGAATTCAAATATCCGGCAACTTTGCATGGGAAATTTAAAACGGTAATGGCTTTTAAGGCAAGTTTTGCCTTGAAAGTCAATACCGCCAATTTTAAATTGGCGACTTGCAGATTCTGCTGGTTAATACATTTACCCCCAGATCTGTTCAAGCTGATGGTCAAGCAGAAATTAAAGTATATCTCATTGTATTTTTGTCAGTTAATGAAATAAATTTATGTATCCAGGTTAAATCTAAGTAAGCTTGAAGACTGAATTTAACATTTGATGACTGTAGAGGACAATCCTATGGAAAGGATGCAAACATGAAGGAGACAGGAGGACTCATGGAGAGTTTTCTGCTTTTGCGCCCCGAATATACAGAGGAAAAGAGGCACTTAGGGGAAAAAGATCCATCTGTACAACACTAGCATTGTGCCAGCTGTACGTCATGAGTAACTGATGTGTTACTTACGCCACATGATGGCATACAGAGGAAGAGCATAGATAGTGCAGAGAATGTGGCTTTACCCTATTTGTGCACAATATAATAATGTAATGAAGTGTCAAACACACCACAGAGAATAGTATTGTGACAGTTATAAAGGGGAAACTCACACGTACCCAATAAAATGTCATTCAATCCAAATTAAATGCATCTACTTTTTTCCCTTTTAAAAATCCAGTGAAAATATTCTTTCCTGCAGTAGTCAATGCCAATAGACTGACGTGACTTTATGTATGATAGCCGCAACACTAAGGATTTACTATCAGCTGGAAAGGTCAATATGCAATCATCCAAAAGTTGCCAATAGTCATCATTATTTCATAGTGTTGCACCAGTTTCCAGCACCTGGCAGAGATACGCCTTCTAACCGGTGTATCTACGTCTCCTTCCAGTTATACTTAAGTCGTGTGAACATGTCCTTACTCGGGCTATGCTTGTCAGCCACTTCCCTCCTTGTTCCACCTCTCCAAGTGCAACAGGCACGGGGGGATTCAACTGTGAAGTGACATTGGTGCCTCGAGTGATGAGACTCTGCGGGATGTTACATTACTGATACATTGCTGATTTTCAAAAATACCTGGAAGTGAACAGAGGCGAGTTTCGAGTGTACGGAAATGCATGACTAACGCACACAGAAATAGACATATATCCAACATGAGCCTCAATGTGCCCACCCGCTGCAGATAAATCCTATTGCTATGTTTGTACCCTGTGGCACTTACACATTGGGCCTGATTCATTAAGGAAAGTAAGGTAAAAAAATGAGTACGTTTTCTCCGTGACAATATCATGTTACAATGCAAGGGGTGCAAATTAGTTTTTTAGTTTGCACATAAGTTTAATACTGTCTGTTTTTTCATGTAGCACACAAATACTTGATAGCTTTATTTGAAAACTGAAATTTAAAGTTGATCTAGGACATGCCCTACCCCAACTATAAATCTGTCCCAACATTTTAAATTTACCTCCCCCTCCAATGCAACATGGTTTTGCCAAGGTGCAAAGTTGCTCATTTTTTGCTTTACTTTCCTTAATGAATCAGGGCCATAGTGTTTAGTTGTTGCAGATGCCTTTAAGCCACTGTGGGATGCTGCTGTTTTTGAGACATCTACAGAAGGTGAGAACATATTTGCTTCCCCTACACAAACATAGGCTATCTTATGCAGGGCCGGAGTAAGGGAATGGAGGCCCCTGGGCTAAGGGGGCCTCCATTCCCCTGTGAGGGCCCCCATGATCCGTGCTGCCCAATTAACCAACTTATAGTATTACAGAGAAAAATATTTCTAATAATAATATATTAATAAATAATTGCTGTTTTTCTATAATGTCACACGCATAAACATGATCACCCAGAGTTTTAGCAGTGCACCATGACGTTCCCTAAAATTATGTTGCGGGAGGTCTAGTGTCCAAGCGGAATGTCAGACATGACTGGTGTCTTAATATGACATCATAAATTGTAGATGGATGACTGTCTGTCCACCATTGTTTCACAGTGCAATGTGTCATGTGAAATTACAACAAACCATTCTTCATTAACCAGGTTGTTTATACATGGCCTGATGTATATTTTGGAAGTCTTTTGTCTGTGCCTTCCCTACCACAAGTCTGTCACACTAGGCAATCACATAGCTAACATATAACATCTGAAAAAAGACATAATTTAGAATTAAGTAAGGAAGGAAACTGTCTACTTGTCTATTTCCCCCCTGGAAAAAATGACTTGTCTTTACCGTGCCATAGATGAAACAATGCATTATTTTATGGCGTATAGTGAAGTGGCGCTGGGTTATAATAGCATTTTAGAAAGAAAAAATAATATGTATAATTAGGGGATCAGTGTTTTGTTAGCTTCAACCCAGAAATTAAGTCCTTTATAGTAATCTGAAAATATTGAAAAAATAAACGTTACTGCCACTTTTCAGCCAAAGTTGTATGTGATGTGGGTGTTATTCTGTCATCATTCCACTGAAGTGTGGGTAAGGAATAGAGAAGAGAATGTTTGGACTATGTCATTGGAAGTTTGAATCATTCCATTGCCCATAGCTTTGTGGTAGATGTTTTGATCAAGAAATACAAGGTATCAGCACAAGTCAGTAAAACAGTAAGAAGAGTTAGTATGCAAGCTACATTCCATAGTGGCAATAGGCAAAAAAGCTGTTTAGAAGGAAAAAAACAACAACTGGGTAATGTCACCAACATGGTAGAAGCTTGAGCCACTGATCTTTTAGAGAATGACCCAGGCTTGTTCATTAACCTACATTATTTGATAGCTGTAAGGTACAGGAGCTGTCGCAATCCCTCCAGTCAAGCCCTCTCCCTAGGGATAGAAGAAAGTGAACCATGGAGTTGCCCACAGCAGTGGCGCACGCAGGGGGGGGGGGGGTTTCTGAGTCTCTAGAAACCCCCCTCTGCGCTAACTAAGGGGCCACTGTCCTATACAGCAGCCACGGCGCTGTCAAAGAAGCGTCCGCAGCGGTGCTGTATTGTATTGTATACAGCACCGCCGCAGATGCTTCTTAGACAGCGCCGTGGCTGGTGTATAGGACAGCGCTGGCGAAACGGAGCTGCTGCTCTCTCTCTTTGTTTTTTTTTAAGGTCGGCGGGGAGAAACCCCCTCCCCCCACCAACAATCCTCCGTGCGCCCCTGCACAGTTGTAGCCAATCAGAGTTCAGCGCTTGCAGTTGCACACAATGATGGCCCACAGAATGGTATGGATATTGGGAATCCCTTTCCTTCCTTTGAGGGGTTCTTTGTATATCACTGGACACTTTTTTCTGTCCACTTTTATGCCCCAGATGAAGTTAATGACGATCATTGTGATGGTTCTCCAGACTGTAACCAGAGGAGACCACGCCTGGGCTGTGTACTGCAGAACAGCCTAGTCCTTTACCTTCGATGGTGAGGCCAGCGAGGCACCTTAGCATGGCTCTCATTCCAACATTCAGGGAAGCCACTTCACCTGAACACCAAACTCCCAGAGTGTTGATGAAGTCAGGTCTAATTGTGAAGGAGAAAGTTGACGACAGTTGTTACTGCCCAAAGAAGATCGTTTCTGACTTTCCCCAATTAGCCATTGCTCCCAAAGCTTGCTCAAAGTCTTTGCAGGGCTGTATGAGTGCTATGATTGAATGTTTGTCTGCGCACATCCATGCAGAGGGTGATGGGCACGGGATGATGTCTGGTCCTGGTTTGGTGATCACTCTGATCTCTATGTTCCATCCGATGCACGCAACAAAGAGCTTTATAAAACAGACAAAATAAGGGGTGAAAGAGGCAGTCTTGCCAGCACCGGAAAGAGTTGGAAAATGATCAGTCTTGTAGTTGTTCACCAGCACCATGCTGTAAATGTCAAGGTACATTAGACTAATATATAAACAGAATTATTCCGCCAGCCCAAAGCTTTACAAAGATATGGCAATGAACCTATGTGAGACACTATCAAATGCCATCTCCTGATCAAGAAAGATATTGCTGTGTATCTTGTATCCTGCTGTGCTTTTTCCTCATGTAATTCTGGTAACACTCAAATGTACATAAAGGGGAAAGAAAAGACTGGTTATAAAATAAGAATTTATTAGCAAAAGAGTGTAAACACTGGCTAACATCTCAATGAATTACGAAGTGCTTGTGATCGTCACTGAAGTAGGTGCCAATAACTGGAAGTCTATATTTAGAAACGGGAAATTATGTTTGGGGTTCTGCTGCTTTCCAATAAACTCAAAAGGCCAAACGCATTTCGAAACCAAAATTCTTTCTCAATGACTTATAGGAAACTTATAAAGCTTTATACCTATATAACCTACATAACCTTCTAACCTTCAAAAGAAAACAATTTTCTAAATCTCAGTAATAAGTTAAAACAGTACATTTAATCAAAGAAAGAGACATCTATCTGCAATAACATATCAGCACACATTTTATACAAGTGTTACAAGTTATAACAAACAAATCTGACAAAGCAGAAAGAATTCTGTCGATTGCAGAGTTTAATTGTTCCTACCGCTCACATACCAGTTTACAGTTGGCACTGTGAGGGGAATGGAAGAGCCCTGGTGTATTTAGCAGCCCCCAGGGTTATGGCTATGGGTAAGAGCACGTTAGTAAATCATTTTCAGTAGGTGGTAGTGCTGCTTTAATTTTACGATGTATTCCTCACATGCAGTAACCAAGTCCTGCCAACAGATGGCAGACAAGCAGCTATTAAACTAATGATCCTGGACTGATCAATATGATTTATTTAAGCTCCTTTAAGCACTAAGATCAGCCATAGATTAATCACAACCGTTTTACCACATGTCGAGATTTTGACAAAAGAAAAAGACATTTGTAACCTTATTTTATCAGCTTCCTGTCTGTTTCTTCAAATACTTTTCATTTTTCTGCAAGGTCACATAGTTTTTCAGATGGTAATTGTTTAGCAGACAGTACATGTGGATTCCATTGCAGAAACCCTGCTCCTTTGGTTTGCTCTTTAACAAAAATAGGCTGTAGGAATGTACAAATAGCAGGACGCGCATGGGAGCAGAAACACGGAGCTTTCAGAGTTCCAGGATGTCATCTTTTAAGATGTTCCCATTTGTATTGTAACAATAAACATTTGGAAAACACTCATTTGCAATGACAGGGTACTAATGGAATGTACTTTGTCATGAGAAGACAATCTCATGTTTGATAAACCACAATAAAATAAATACTTTGGGTGACTTTTCTGATTACTGGTGTACAGGTAAAGTTCTTTATAAAAAAAAAAAGATGTTGTAATCCATAGTAACCATAGTAACCAATAGGATGCCAGCTGACATTTTGCCAGTATAGATTAGAAATTGAAAGCAAACATCTGATTGGCTGCTCTGAGTAACAACACCTTTTCTGCGCTGTGGGGGTTATGTAGAGTTGGATGTATATAACAAAAGCAGGAAAAAAGGCAATTTATGAAAGCGCATTTATGCTCAATTGGACGCATCTCAAAATGGGTCCAGCTCTACAACCCTAGCATGTACACCAGATTTACTTTACAAAAAACACATGTGTATATGCACCCCACCATAGTTACTTTATTTGTACACAATATATAGATAGAGTCTTGTCAGTTTTATTAATATATACACGCCAAAGTTACATTTACCATATATACAGTTTAATATGATGAAATGAAAACACAAATACATAATAAAAAATTCAATTAAATTCAAACATCTGCTGTTTTCTCCCCTTTAAAAAATTGGGAATCTTCTTTTGCGGGCAGTTGAAATGGAAACACCAAGTAATGCAAATAGATGGCCGCTACTAATATAGCAGCAACGCTAATTAAGTACTATCAGTGGGAGGGGTCAAGATGGAATCAGCCAATCACATGCGGCTAGCTAGTGTTGCTGATCCTGACTATCATTGCTGCATCTGGTTTGCGCCAGGCCTATAGCATCTGCAAGAGATGCGCCTCTTGAAAAGTTTATATGCGCCTGCTCCCAGTTCTACCTCTGTCTAAACAGAAGGAGTCTTAAGTGTGAGATTCATTCAAATCTGCACTTTGGCGCATCTGGAAACAGACATAAACAGACACCACAACCAACTCTACATAAGCCTCTCTCTGTTTCCTTCCCTAATATCCCTCTCATGTTATACATAAAGGGCCTGATTCATTTAGGAAAGTAAAGCAAAAAATAAGGAGTAACTTTGCACTTTGGCAAAACCATGTTGCATTGGAGGGGGAGCTAAATTTAAAATGTGGTGACAGAATTATAGTTGGGGTAGGATATGTCCTAGATCAACTTTACATTTCATTGTAAAAATAAAGCTATCAAGTATTTGTTTGCTAGATGGAAAAACAGCCAGTATTTAACTTATGTGCAAAATAATAAACTCATTTGCACCCCTTGCATTGTAACATGGTTTTGTACAGGAGAAAAATTACTCCTTTTTTTGCCTTACTTTCCTTAATGAATCAGGCCCAAAATCTATTTCAGTTGCCAGTGGAAAAGCAAAAATACTGTAAACTAAGCTCACATACCAAAACTACAACATGTTAGAACGGTTTCTCTTCAAAATAGATAGGACTTTTCTAAAGGTAAAAAAATAAGCAAGCAAACATCTTGCCATATTATACTGAAAATTACTATATATATATTTATATTGCTGATGATTAAAAATTGATCTTGTATCTTAATGGACACGAGCGGCTTGATATTTATCAACTAATGCAATTGTAAACTGACAGGCTACAAAACAGTAATTATGGCTCCAGCCAGATCTATTTCTAACTGTCTCTCGTTCCCCCTGGGACTTCAGTCTCACCTTTTGACTAGTTGCGTGAATTGGGCAATAAAAGTGATGCAGTCGTGTGATAGCAGTTACTATGTTCCCAGTGACTAAAACCTGTGCTGTGGAAACACGGTATGCATAATAAGCTGTGCCAAGTAAAAATGTAATTGCTTCTCAAAATGCCATCAAGGTATGGAATAGTGGAAAAAGTGAAGCGGGAAACTGACCCACCTCTGACCTCCCTGCAGTGGCGGTGGTTCATCCACCTATATGGAAACTGATAACCCTATAACATGTTTCAGCCTTACACAGGCTGTTACTTACAGATGTTTTCCCATATTCTGGAACTACAACCTATAGTATATAAACATGCTGAAACTATTTACTATTATTATCGTTTATTTATAATGTGCCACAATGTTTTGCAGTGCTGATCGGTGGGGAAATAGAGCATAGTGTATAAATCAATACGATTAGTTGAACAGTTGACATACCTACAGACTAGGATATAGAGATTTACACTATCACAATAAAATAACACTTTTATACATTCCAATATAGAATACATTTACAACAATATCAAGTATCATATGCAAAAACATACAAATAAATACAGACTTACAATCAGAGATGCATAAAATCCATCATTAAGGATGTGACTGAATACCAATTCCTTTTACAAACGATACTACCAAATACCAATCATAATGTTTACCCTAACTTGCAAATTAAAATTAAGAAGGACGGGCCTTTAAAATGTAGTCATTAATTTTGATGTGTATAGTAACCTGGTAATAAAATCACAGTAAAATCAGAATTCAGATCCGGATGGCTGAACCTAAGGCCTTGATCAAGCCTAAATCTTACTAAATTCCTAATAAGTAATTAAAATTGTGAACCAAACCCTGACCTGTGGATAGCTACTTCAATTACTACTATACAATTACATTTGCAATATAAAAATAGTTGATGTTAACTGTAACACCAATTAAGGCTGAGGACTTAACGTGATTATCCTGATTGGTGGAGATAGAGCTGGGTCGGGATCAGAAGAAGGGTGTTTAAGAAGGGTGAATGTGAGGTCCAGTAAAAAAATGTCAGAGCCCGTCTGTCATTCTGGGTTTGAGTTCAGTTCATTTTCAAGTTCAGGCTGTGAGGTTGGACTGTTCCTGAAATCCAAGAGAGATACCCAGTTAGACAGTGACTGATGAAATAGCAGAGATCGAGATGGAGATCCTGATAGAGACCATACACGAGACTGCATTTATTAGCACCCAAACTGCAGCTGAGAGAGAGTATGTGAGCTTGCTAATGTGAACAAGGGAATGAGGTAGAGTAAGAGTAGACCCACAAACTAAAGTGTGTAAGCTCTTCATCCAAGGGGGGAATCCAAATGTCTCACTAATGTTCTGGAGACCCTTTGCGGCAGAGATTTTTACAGAACTATCTGCTCATTTTGAACAGAGATTTCGACGGTAATTGCCGGCAAATGTGCGCAGCGCGTTATCCGCTTGCCACATCGCCGGCAATTGAATCCCCCCTCCCAGGGGATTCAATTGCCGGGATTAAAGCTACAGAGTACAGATATTATAGAACGGTTACTGCTGCAATGTGATTGTGATGTGAGAGGAGCATGTTGTCGAGTGATTAAGATAATGAGATGATTTTGACGGCAAAATAACGTGATTGATTTTGTAAAGTGAAAGGTGAGATACTGTAATGAGAGATATAAATAAATAATTGTTATGTATATTTCTGATCAAAATGGCGCCTATTCTTTTCATCTGAGGTACTTGTGCCCCATTACACCTGCTGTATCACACCTGTTCTCTTGTTATTATACCTGGAGGTGCAGGGACACCAAAATATCCATCTATCTGCAAATACTGTACAACCCCCTCACCCAGTTGTCACAATCTTTGTAATTATTTTGCTCATCTTCATTCCTTGTATAGAAGTAGTCAACCCACATTTTTCTGGAGCCCTGTAGAAAACCCTTAAAATGTGGACAAATGGTAGCTGGGGCACCATCTGTACATTCTCCCCCACAGCCAGCCTTGCCCTGCACTGCAGGTCTGTGTTAGGTTGCCCATCTCAACTGAATGCCAGGTGTTCTGGACTCTATCATGGTTACTTTTATCATAGTCTATACTGTACCTACAGTAGTTTGTAACATGGTGCTATCATGAAGCAGGGGCTCAGAAGAACGCCTTGGCCAACATGACATAACACATTACAAGTAAAGGCATAGGGCGACGACGAGCCCTCAATGAGAATTGCAAAATGTCTTTGTTTTGCACACGTGCATCTGGATGGTCCATCTTGCACATATGAAGGTGCTAGCCTACACTACGCTCCAAGGAGAGGCCTCTGCAAATGAGAAGCATTGTCTAGGTGTGCGGAGAGGCAGAAAAATCAGAGCTTCTGTGTCAAAGTGTAAATGACAGATAATGGTGGAGATTCAATTGCCGACGATGGGGCACGCAAACGTTGTGTCGCGCTCATTGCCGGCAATTATGGTGGAAATCCAATCAAATCTCCCCCAAAAAGTGTCCCCCAATAACTCAAACCTCCTACTTCTTTACACCCACCTCTTTCATTAAAAACAACATTTATTCCTTTCTCCTGAATACTGTTTGCCTTTGCATCATTTTTGCGTATTTGATGCTCTGTTTACATTGTGCAAAGTGAACCTAAGAATACACTTTTCTGAGAAACTGGACGAGACCCAACTTCTGCCAGCTTCTACATAAGGCTAATGCTGGCTACACACTACAGAAAATTTGTAATAACCATCGGCCAAAAAGATTGTGACTCTGTAAACTCTATGGAGATCTGGTCGTAAGTGTATACACACTGCAGGATTGGAACAACATTGTTCTATTGTTGAACGAGATTTTCAGTCCATTTATAAAATCAAATCAATGATATAATGTGCTCTGGAACAATAATCATTCATCGTTGGAACGTACACACTAATGTGATATCAGGTCGAATGGTCGTTTATCGTGTGTTTGGCCCGATTTCACCTGGGTGAAAAAACCTGTAGTGTGTACCCAGCCTAAGTATGATCTTATTTGATTTCAAAACTGTCCACTTGAAATTGAAAATCACCTCTAAGGTTATTGGAACCAATGTCACCATCATTGTCTTACGCTACACAAAAAATATTGGTCCAAGAATGATGCAAGTAAGCAAATTCTTTTCTCACCATTTTCATTCTCCCATTTGCTTGTACTGTCCATTTCTGCTTAATAACTGATTATTTTTCTATAATCAACTTAGAGCGAGTTCTTGATTCAATACTAACTTTGGCATATGTAAAATGTGTCATTAAAATGACTCTTCAGAGTGAAATTCAGTGAAACATGTAGAATTGCAAATATTTCAACATTTTCTTTCATTGTGTAAGGTCTCCGCAGTCGCATTGTCAACAGAGGATTCTTACAAAGCAGAATTGTTAATGAATTAGTCACTCAGCATGAAGCATAACATAAGTATGTCTAGACATCAACTTTAGATGCTTTGATGATCCTCAAGAGATTGTCTCCCACTTTTCCTAGTATAGCCCTGTGTATATTGTGGTAGGTTTTTTACAGATGACAATAATTATTACCATGTGGAGGAAACTTGGAGTGGCATTCTTATACAAATAAAATGCTTTCTTTCTAAGTCACACTCTAATGTTGCAGCATCCTGAATTACTACTGGCTGTTGGCTATTCAGCAAGAATTCACTTCATCACTAGTGGGAAGCTTGGAACGCTGTCTATTATGAAACAGTTCTTGGAAAGAACTGAATGGAATGTTCTAAGGCTGAGAACACACTACAGTGTTTTCAACAGATTAACGGGCCAATCACACGTTAAACGACCATTCTGCTTGATATCGCATTAGTGTGTACACTCCAAAGATGAGCGGTTATCCTTCCACAGCTCATCGAATCGTTTCATTTGATTTTTAAACTGAACTAAAAATCTCGTTCAACAATGGAACAATGTGGTTCCAATCCCACATTGTGTACATATCGCGTGCAAATGTCAGACAATCTGCAGATAGTTCCACCAACAGCAGCACCTTTCTGGGCATGTATATTTAAATTTATGATGCTGACTGTATGTCTGTCATATGGTTCGCTGTCAAAATGTCAAGTAAATGGAAATAGTGGACAGGAATAGCTGGTAGCTTCTTATCTATGAAGTTAGAGGCCGGTACTCCACCATGCTGGTGGTGGGCTGGGAATGCGGTGCTGGGCATTGATGTTACAGCCCAGCACCACACTCTGACAGGAGCACATGATGCCACCATCCTCCCACACAACGGTAAGAAGTGGTGACTGGGAGGCGGGGGTGCGGAGCCTGAGGGGGGCGCCTAGGGTTCCCGCAGACCTTCCACCAATCCTGGACCCTTACATGCTGCCTTTTATTAGCCAAATATAGAAAATGATTGAAATATACAAACATCTGCTATAATAATATGTCATGTATAAAAAATAGATGAATTAATGTTGTTTCATCAAGAGGCACCTTAGAGCTATAAATTATTTATTACCACAATTTAACTAAACATTATTGCTTGATTAAAAGCACCCCTTGCTCTTTCTCTAACTAGCCCATGAACTAGGCTGGTCAGCATTTCAAATAATCTGTGTGATTTGTATGTTCTTATGTTTAATTTGTACCTATGGAATTTGTACTTGTTTATTTGTTATTTTAATTGTACTTTTATGATATGTTATTACATTTCATTTTTTAGTGTGTGATTTGTATGCGGACTGTCCAGCGTGGAGGAATTTGTGATGCCTTACAAATATTGATAATGACCTGCAGAATGTGTATAGGGTGTAGAATTGTGATGTAGTGGCAGTGACACAACAAAGAATAACTAGTGTAATAGATGTTTACTCCTAGGTAAGGTGTGAATGCATTAATGCTAATACATGCTATAGTACTTGTACACAGCCTGCTCCCAATTGTGCACACGTAGGGTAGCACGCAGATGCACCCACTTGTTCTAGCTTTAAAGTGTATAATGAAAATAGGTTCCACAAATTAAAAAAAATAAAATAAATGCGTGGTCTTCTCTTATGCTAAAACAATAAAACACAGTAAGAGGGGCATATAATGTTGTCCTACAAAACAGATGTCACCATGGAATTCAGACACGAATCATGTAAGCAACAAATACTGAGCAAGTCTGTGAAACCTAAATAGTTATGTTAAATTTCTATGTTTCTGCCTAGAATGATCAGTGTTAATGTTTAAGCCGCATTAAGTGTAGGGGAGAGGAGAACATCAATCGCTATTATCTTTTAAATAAGGAATCCTTTCAATGCAGCTAGTAGACTGCTGGTTATATCTGCCCATACGAAAAACTCCTGTTTCAGCATGATAATGCCCCCATGCACAAAGTAAGGTCCATCGAAAAATGTTTTCCCCGAGTTCGGTGTGGAAGACCTTGACTGGCCGGCACAGAGCCTTGTCCTCAACCCCATCAAACACCTTTAAGATGAATTAGAACAACAACTGGAAGCCAGGCCTTATCACCCATCAGTGCCCAACCTCACTAATGCTTTTGTGGCTCAATGGTTGCGAATCTCCATTGTTATTATTATTATTAATATTTATTTATAAGGCGCCACAAGGCGTCCGCAGCGCCGTAAAGAGACAAACAAAATTACAATACAATGGAAGACAGCACAGTACAGTAAACACAGCAACTCAGTAAGCTCAATGCACAGCTAGAAAGGGCAGGTGTCACTCACCGGACTGTGAGTGCTTCTTCCCGGACATTTAGGAACCGTGGCCGTCCTCCATCCTGAGGGACTGCGCATGCGCAGCCCTTTCCATACCTCCAGTGTATGTTCCTTTAACTAAATTGGCAGATCAGGCAACCTCCCTATATTAAGCACCTGTGGTCAACACCACGTTGCCTGATCTTGGAGTCTCATTCCCCATGAGTCTCTGAAGGTGTTCCTGTGTTTCCTCGTTTATTCAGCCCAGCTGATTCCTGTGGTTTCCAAACCACTTCTACCTCTGTGGTTTCCAAACCACTTCTACTACTGTGGTTCCCATACCACTTCTACCATCTACTGTATCATCGTGACTGTGAGCTGATTCCTATCCGCTGCCTCCGTGCACTACAGTCTTCTAATCACTTCAACTCTACCATGTATCATTGGGACTGTTAGCTGATTCCTATCCGCTGCCTCTGTGCACTACAGTCTTCTAATCACTTCAACTCTACCATGTATCATTGGGACTGTTAGCTGATGCCTATCCGCTGCCTCCGTGCACTACAGTCTTTCATTCACATCCACTCACCTGTTCATGATTGTGACTGCCAGCTGATTCCTATCCGCTGCTTCCGTGCACTACAGGCTTCAACCTGCAACTCGTCGGTGTTTCATCATCGTGACTGTTTGGCTGATTCCTATCCGCTGCCTCCGTGCACTACAGTCTTCAACCTGCAACTCGTCTGTGTTTCATCATCGTGACTGCTAGCTGATTCCTATCCGCTGCCTCCGTGCACTACAGTCTTCAACCTGCAACCCGTCTGTGTTTCATCGTGACTGTTTAGCTGATTCCTATCCGCTGCCTCTGTGCGCTTCAGTCTTCAGCCCTTGTCAACTCTCCCGTGTTTCCTTGAGTCTGCTGCCACTATTGCTACCCGCTACTCTCCGTGATCAACTGTTCCAGTTCAACTCTGCTCCGGTGTCCCATCGTTACTGCACCTGCTGGTTGCTATTGGCTACCTCCGTGTTCCCGCAGAGACCCGCTGCTGTTACTTCTCAGCGCTACTCATCCATCTACTGCTGATCCGCTCTCCACGCCTTCCTGCGTTCCCTGCTGGTCTACCTACCTGTGCGCTGCACCTGCTAGACCACCGCTTCACCCATCCAGGGACTTTGGATCCTGCCGGCCTCCTGCCCTTCAGGTATCTCTGCACTCCTGTCTGACTGCCTTCTCCTGAACCACGGTATGCATACTTCCCATTGACTGTGCTGTGTATTGCATACCTTGCTGGACTGTGTTGGTTCTCCTCTGGAGTGTACTATCCGCTGAGTCTATTGCCATCATTGACTGTGTTATCTCATGCTGGATTACTTCAAGAGACTTTCTATATTGGCAGTGTTGTTCAGTCATTTATACATTTATATTGTGCATATTACTGTGGATCAAAGTCAAGGTGCCCGTGTATATATTGTGTTGCAGTCTCTCCCCGTGCACCTCCTCACATATATATTCAGTGGTACAACTTGCTAGTGGCAGACCACTGACTCCTGTTTACAGTTTCACCTGTTCCAGTATCCTCTCACATAGCAGTGGTACAACTTGCTAACGCAGACCACTGACTCCCCGGATACCTCCACTTGGATTCCATTCCTTCACTCAGACAGCGGTACAACTTGCTATCCGCAGACCGCTGACTCTCATCACCTCCTCGTTTCTGTTGGACAATTCCTCCTCACTATAGCAGTGGTACAACTTGCTACCGCAGACCACTGACTACCTTCACGTGTCCTTTGTCCATACAGTTCCTCGTGTATTACTACCTCCATATTGCCAGTGCTGCTAGTCATAGACTTTCCTGAGCATCTCATCATCTGCTATTTCCTGTTCCGTGATCACCCTGCTACCAGAGTACCATATTACCACCTATACTGCTCTGGTAAGCCTATCACCTGGTGATCCCTGGGTAAAGACTCCTAGTGCCCGAGACAGTAAGATCAGGCCATGACAGACCCAGATACGGAACCTACCGCTAAAGAGATGCTGCAGCATCTGGTCAGCCGTGTGGAGCAACAGGATGCTCGCCAACAGCTGTTACTTCAATGTTACCAATCTTTAACCTCCCAAGGAACATCTGGACAGACTGTTACAGCTAATATTGAAGCTCCTGTGCTTTCCTCCGTTTCCCCAGTGCCATCCCAGGTGTCTACAGTTCCTACGCTTCACCTGCCTACTCCGTCAAAATATGACGGGGACCCCAAAACTTGTAGAGGTTTCCTTAACCAATGTTCAGTCCATTTTGAACTTCAACCTCAAAATTTTTCTACCCATCGTTCCAGAGTGGCCTATCTTATCTCATTGTTTTCTGGACAAGCCCTGGCTTGGGCCTCCCCTCTGTGGGAGAGAAACGATCCAATTCTACAAGATAGTGCCAAATTCATTTCCACGTTCCGAAGTGTGTTCAATGAACCAGGTCGTGTGACCTCCGCTGCTTCCAGCATTCTTCGTTTGCGACAAGGCTCCCATACAGTAGGACAGTATGTCATTCAATTTAGGATCTTAGCCTCTGAACTTCAGTGGAACTCTGAAGCATTAGTTGCCGCCTTCTGGCAGGGGCTCTCCGATAAAATTAAGGATGCACTGACTACCCAAGAACTTCCTTCGTCACTAGAAGATTTGATCTCTCTTTGCCATCGTGTAGATATGAGATTTCGTGAAAGAGAGTCTGAGAAAACAACGGCTGTCAAAGCACCTCTTCGTTCTAACCCTCAATTTCGTCCAGCTCCATCCTCTGCGATTCCCATGGAGATAGGACGTTCAAAATTATCTTCAGAGAAGAGGAAACGAAGAGTAAAGAATAGACTCTGTATCTATTGTGCTGATTCCACGCATATGCTCAGCTCTTGCCCTAAGAGATCGGGAAATGCCAGGCCCTAACTAGTTCTGGAGAGGTGAAGTTAGGGTCCCTGGAGTCCTCTCCATTGTCTATGAAATCTAAAGTCTGCGCTTTCGATGTTACGATTTCCTTTGCTACCAAATCCTTTGAGTCACAGGCATTGATTGATTCCGGAGCAGCAGGAAATTTCATTTCTAAATCACTAGTGAATCAATGGTCCCTACCAGTGATCACTTTAAAAACACCCATTACTGTGACGGCTATAGATGGATCACGCCTCATCAATGGTCTCATCACCCAGAGTACGTCTCCAGTAACCCTTCAGATTGGTGTACTACACCATGAAGAAATTTCGTTTTTAATTCTTCCAGTTACGACAAGTCCGATTGTCTTAGGCCTTCCATGGCTTCAGTGTCACTCTCCCCAGATTGACTGGCGCACCCCTCAAGTTACGTCTTGGGGGTCTGAATGTCACCATCGTTGTCTCTCTCAAGTTATTCCTCTTAAAGTACAGCAATCTTCCATCTCATCTTCCTCCCCGGGACTCCCTCCTCAGTATGCTTCATTTGCTGATGTGTTTGATAAAGCTCAGTCTGAACGTCTTCCTCCTCATCGTTCTTGGGATTGTCCGATCGACCTTCTACTGGCAAGACTCCTCCCAGGGGTCGGGTCTATCCTCTCTCGTTACCTGAAACTCAAGCCACATCTGAGTACATACAGGAGAATCTCCAGCGTGGGTTCATTCGACCTTCCACCTCTCCCGCTGGAGCTGGGTTCTTCTTCGTCAAAAAGAAGGATGGATCATTACGCCCTTGTATAGATTTTCGTGGACTCAACGCCATTACTATCAAGAATCGGTATCCCATTCCGCTGATCACTGAGCTATTTGATCGCATCAAGGGAGCTCGGATATTTACTAAGTTGGATCTTCGTGGTGCCTACAATTTAATTAGAATCCGTTCCGGTGACGAATGGAAGACCGCGTTTAACACCAGAGATGGGCATTACGAATATTTAGTAATGCCCTTCGGGCTGTGTAATGCCCCCGCGGTTTTCCAGGGTTTCATCAATGAGATCTTTCGGGACTTATTATATGTATGTGTCGTTGTCTACCTGGACGACATATTGATCTTCTCACAGGACCTGCCTTCTCATCACCAACATGTGGCAGAGGTCCTCTCCAGACTACGGAAAAACTCGTTGTTCTGTAAATTGGAAAAATGTTCATTCGAGTTACCCCAGATTCCATTCTTGGGGTATATAGTTTCCGGAGTTGGCCTGAAGATGGATCCAGACAAAGTAAATGCTGTACTACATTGGCCTCAGCCAACTACTCTTCGTGCCATCCAGCGTTTTTTAGGTTTTGCCAATTACTATAGACGCTTCATTGAAGACTTTTCATCCATTGCATCTCCCATTGTGGCCCTAACTCGGAAAGGGGCTAATACTAAGCAATGGTCATCTGAGGCTCTCCAAGCCTTTCAAATCCTCAAAGAGTCCTTCTCGTCTGCTCCCATTCTGCGACAGCCTGATGTGACACTCCCCTTCTTCCTAGAAGTAGATGCCTCTAATGTGGGCTTAGGAGCTATTCTCTCCCAACGCTCGGAGCAACAAAAATTACATCCTTGTGCCTTCTACTCTCGGGGTCTTCTGCCCGCAGAGAAAAATTATACTATCGGGGACAAGGAGTTGCTGGCCATCAAAGCTGCATTAGAGGAATGGAGATACTTGTTGGAAGGAGCTCGCCATCCGGTGACGATCTTCACGGATCATAAGAACTTGTCATATTTGCAATCTGCTCAATGCTTGAACCCTCGTCAAGCAAGATGGTCTCTTTTCTTTTCCCGTTTTGAATTAATTATAACCTTCAAACCAGCCGCTAAGAACAAGAAAGCTGACGCTCTATCTCGAGCTTTTGTGACGTCCTCTGATGTAGAAGAGGTTCCCAACCATGCTATTCTAGACCCCAAATGTATTTCTCTGGCTGCTTCATCCACCAAAATGCTACCATTTGGGAAGACCCTTGTGCCTCCTACTCTGAGGAGGAAAATCCTTTTGTGGTTCCATGCCTCTCGTTTTTCTGGACACGCCGGTGAACACAAGACCTTTGAGATTCTCTCTCGTAGTTACTGGTGGCCTTCAATGAGGAGAGACGTCAAAGAGTTTGTTGCTTCCTGTGATTTATGTTCTCAGTTCAAATCCTCCCGCAGAACTCCAGCAGGGTTGCTGCGACCACTACCCATTCCGTCCAAGCCTTGGACCCATATTAGTATGGATTTCGTTACTGATTTGCCACCAAGTAAGAATCACAATACTATTTGGGTAGTGGTAGACAGATTTTCGAAGATGGCCCATTTCGTCCCTCTGTCCGGTTTACCTTCCTCGTCTACTCTGGCTGAACATTTCATTAAAGAAATCTTCCGCATCCATGGATGTCCGTCTGAGATTGTGTCGGATAGAGGAGTACAATTCGTTTCCAGATTCTGGCGGGCCCTTTGTAAAACCTTGGGCATACGATTAGCACTCTCATCTTCTTACCATCCGCAATCTAACGGACAAACGGAACGAGTCAATCAAGATCTTGAGACCTTTATTAGGATGTTCTCTTCAGCCAACCAAGACAATTGGGTAGAATTGCTCCCTTGGGCTGAATTCGCCCATAACAACATGTACCATGAGTCATCATCCAAAACTCCATTCTTTGTGGTCTACGGTCACCATCCGTCTTTTCCGGAATTTCCTGCCCTCCCGCCCACCCAAGTTCCTGCTGTGGAGACTGCTTGTCAGACCTTCAAAAATATCTGGTCTCAGGTCAAAACCTGTTTAAAGAAGACATCTAACAAATATAAGTCTTTCGCAGATAAGAAGAGGCGGGCTATTCCACCACTAAAAATTGGAGATCGTGTCTGGTTATCTACCAAAAATATTCGTTTGAAGGTTCCATCTATGAAATTCGCCCCTCGTTTTATTGGTCCATATAGGATCATTCAAGTTATCAATCCAGTATGTGTTAAACTTCTTCTTCCTAAGAATCTTCGGATTTCCAATGCCTTCCATGTGTCCTTGCTCAAACCTCTCATCATCAACCGTTTCTCGACTCCTCCCTCAGCACCGCAGCCAGTTCAAGTTCATCAGGAGGAGGATTTCGAGATTACTGAGGTATTGGATGCAAAAATTTCGCGAGGAGTCCTCCGTTTCCTCGTTCATTGGAAGGGCTTTGGTCCTGAAGAGCGTTCATGGATCAAAGCTGAAGATCTTAATGCTCCTGCCCTTCTGAAGAAGTTTTATTCCAAAAATCCGGACAAGCCCGGTTCCAGGCGTTCTGTGCCCACCTTTAAAAGGGGGGGTACTGTCACTCACCGGACTGTGAGTGCTTCTTCCCGGACATTTAGGAACCGTGGCCGTCCTCCATCCTGAGGGACTGCGCATGCGCAGCCCTTTCCATACCTCCAGTGTATGTTCCTTTAACTAAATTGGCAGATCAGGCAACCTCCCTATATTAAGCACCTGTGGTCAACACCACGTTGCCTGATCTTGGAGTCTCATTCCCCATGAGTCTCTGAAGGTGTTCCTGTGTTTCCTCGTTTATTCAGCCCAGCTGATTCCTGTGGTTTCCAAACCACTTCTACCTCTGTGGTTTCCAAACCACTTCTACTACTGTGGTTCCCATACCACTTCTACCATCTACTGTATCATCGTGACTGTGAGCTGATTCCTATCCGCTGCCTCCGTGCACTACAGTCTTCTAATCACTTCAACTCTACCATGTATCATTGGGACTGTTAGCTGATTCCTATCCGCTGCCTCCGTGCACTACAGTCTTCTAATCACTTCAACTCTACCATGTATCATTGGGACTGTTAGCTGATGCCTATCCGCTGCCTCCGTGCACTACAGTCTTTCATTCACATCCACTCACCTGTTCATGATTGTGACTGCCAGCTGATTCCTATCCGCTGCTTCCGTGCACTACAGGCTTCAACCTGCAACTCGTCGGTGTTTCATCATCGTGACTGTTTGGCTGATTCCTATCCGCTGCCTCCGTGCACTACAGTCTTCAACCTGCAACTCGTCTGTGTTTCATCATCGTGACTGCTAGCTGATTCCTATCCGCTGCCTCCGTGCACTACAGTCTTCAACCTGCAACCCGTCTGTGTTTCATCGTGACTGTTTAGCTGATTCCTATCCGCTGCCTCTGTGCGCTTCAGTCTTCAGCCCTTGTCAACTCTCCCGTGTTTCCTTGAGTCTGCTGCCACTATTGCTACCCGCTACTCTCCGTGATCAACTGTTCCAGTTCAACTCTGCTCCGGTGTCCCATCGTTACTGCACCTGCTGGTTGCTATTGGCTACCTCCGTGTTCCCGCAGAGACCCGCTGCTGTTACTTCTCAGCGCTACTCATCCATCTACTGCTGATCCGCTCTCCACGCCTTCCTGCGTTCCCTGCTGGTCTACCTACCTGTGCGCTGCACCTGCTAGACCACCGCTTCACCCATCCAGGGACTTTGGATCCTGCCGGCCTCCTGCCCTTCAGGTATCTCTGCACTCCTGTCTGACTGCCTTCTCCTGAACCACGGTATGCATACTTCCCATTGACTGTGCTGTGTATTGCATACCTTGCTGGACTGTGTTGGTTCTCCTCTGGAGTGTACTATCCGCTGAGTCTATTGCCATCATTGACTGTGTTATCTCATGCTGGATTACTTCAAGAGACTTTCTATATTGGCAGTGTTGTTCAGTCATTTATACATTTATATTGTGCATATTACTGTGGATCAAAGTCAAGGTGCCCGTGTATATATTGTGTTGCAGTCTCTCCCCGTGCACCTCCTCACATATATATTCAGTGGTACAACTTGCTAGTGGCAGACCACTGACTCCTGTTTACAGTTTCACCTGTTCCAGTATCCTCTCACATAGCAGTGGTACAACTTGCTAACGCAGACCACTGACTCCCCGGATACCTCCACTTGGATTCCATTCCTTCATTCAGACAGCGGTACAACTTGCTATCCGCAGACCGCTGACTCTCATCACCTCCTCGTTTCTGTTGGACAATTCCTCCTCACTATAGCAGTGGTACAACTTGCTACCGCAGACCACTGACTACCTTCACGTGTCCTTTGTCCATACAGTTCCTCGTGTATTACTACCTCCATATTGCCAGTGCTGCTAGTCATAGACTTTCCTGAGCATCTCATCATCTGCTATTTCCTGTTCCGTGATCACCCTGCTACCAGAGTACCATATTACCACCTATACTGCTCTGGTAAGCCTATCACCTGGTGATCCCTGGGTAAAGACTCCTAGTGCCCGTGACAGCAGGGAAGGGGGAGGGAGGATCCGCAAACGACGGGGCCCAAGAAGGAGGGCGCATAAGACAGGGAGACCCCCAGGGGGGAGGAGGGAGCGAGAGTGGACGTGGGGTGGAGGACCCTCGAGGAGGAGGGCTAAGTAGCTGGAGAGCAGAGTTAGAAGTGGTGGAAACAGGAGGAGAGATGGCCCTGCTCAGAGGAGCGTACAATCTAAGGGGAGGGGTGGACAGACAGAGAGACGCAGGGGAGAGAGGGAGAGTAGGGGGACAGAGGCAGAAGATAAGGTAGGAAGCTAAGTGGGAGACAGAAAGGCTTTAAGAAAAAGGTGGGTTTTTAGGGCCCGTTTGAAACTGGACAGATTAGGGGAAGTTCTGATGGAGGGAGGGAGCTTGTTCCATGTTCGAAAATCCCAGAAGAGTGGAGGCTGTTAGAGCAGCAAAGGGGGGACCCAATTCATACTAATGCCCATGGCTTATGAATGAAATGCTCCAGTATCCATATACTTTTGGCTTTGTAGTGTACATATAATAAGCACAAGGTCGTTTTTGAAAGTCTCCTCAATGTTCATCATGCATCAAATAAATAACATGGTGGTCAGTCCTCCTCGTCATTGGAGTGATGTTTCAGGTTTTTTACTGGTCTCTCAAAACAACCCAACATTGTGCGAGTAGCTAATCATTTAACCAATAATTACTAAGAACAACATCTGTCAATAGCTTGTAGCTTAGAGTCCACCATCCTCTTATCTTCTTAACACTACACCAAGGCACAAGAAAAAACAAGGATCAAATACTGATGAGGGTAACAGAATGGGGCTAAATTGGATCCTGCTAACTGATGTATTGATTTGCCAATGTCCAGAAATATATACACAGACACAGGCTGTTCAACAATCGGACAACCACTCAGTCTCCCACCTCTATGAACTTACTGTCTGCTCTGTATAGTAGGAGGTGATAGTGACACACAGACAAAATGCTTACTTAGGATAAATGGCATTTCATTGCATTATTTTTAAGTAATGAAGGCGATTGTATGAGAAGGGAAATGCAGTAATGGAGTTGTACCGTGTTCAGTACTTTGTGGATGCAGCGTGTTGCAGATGGAAACTTGTCAGCACTATACATAGCCTGTATGTATGCTTTGGTTGCCTTTTACAAAATATAGTCTTTTCACAATCCCAAAAAAGTTTCCTGTGCTGGTTTATAATAAATAAAAAAGGAACCAAAATCATCATTGCTCCATTTATCTGGTACCCATAGTACCTACCATAGTACCAGAGAGGCTGTCAGGAAAATAATTGCAGAAATTATCTCCAGACAGAGTGTAAAAAGTTGACCGTATAAGTCTTAATTAATTTCCTGTGATGTCTGCGCAGGAGCCAGAATATAAGTAATTGTTAGTTGTACAGAGGATAGGAGGCAAGCACGCACTTAAGGGGGTTTCCTGTAGTATGAAAACAAGCCCTGGAATCAGATGACTAAAAAGAAAATCAATATGACTGTTCTGTACCAGAAAGAATCAAGCAGTAGTTTCTCTAGTGCTTGAATCACTGCATTGGCTGAAATTCTATTAATCATGTGACGGTATAATGTCAGAATGCGCAGAGAGAACTATGCAGCCATTTCTATGTAGCTCAGTATATATATATATATCAGATTCAAAATTCATATAACACCTGCTGCTGAGTATACACAGAGGACCCGATTCATTAATGGACGTAAACAGTGATTTTGTGCATATAATCCGCACAATTATTCTGCGCGTGCCCACAACCAGACCACGTGCCACAGAAAGCAGCCGCGTTCAATTCTTCTTCAAGCGCAAAGGACACTTACTACAGCCTACAATTTCAGGGAGGCAACGGGGTGGGGAAGGGACATATGCCCGTAGTCAGTGTATAGTAAGGGTGTGCCAAGCTCAACCCCACGCAGCAGCATCCGACTCAAGCTCTGGGCATCTCAAAGATCTTTGTATTTTAGGCGTATCTCTTGCTCCAGCTACAGGTCTAGTCTAAGTGCTGCTTACCAGTGATGACAGCTCAGTATGCTAGAACATGTGTTTGTTATCAGGAGCAACTGTAAAATTGTATTTTATCTACAGTAGTCATAGCATTCTAATAAATGTATTTTATGGGGGAAAAATAATTTAAAAAAAACACTTTTTTTTATTTTTTAAATGTTTTTTCATTAATACTTATATTATTAAAAAGGAACATTAAATGAATAGGTTTTTGGGGTTTTTCTGTGCGCTCTTTTGTGAGTTTACATTCTTCATAGGCTTTGGACGTATCCTGCAGTGTCTTTTGTAGTAGAGCAGATCTACCCCCGAATTCATCACCACACGTATCTTCACGTCCGCTCCATGTTGAATTCAAGCGTGTTTATACCTGATATATATGTGCGTATATTTAAAAAAACACACATTAAGTTCAGTATCTGTCCTTTAATGAATCAGGTCGAGAGCCTGCGTATCCTTTAATAAAAACAAAAGTGATGATGACACAGACATGCATCATCATTACCATTTATTTATATAGCGCCAATGATTCCGCAGCGCTGTACAGAGAACTCACTCACATCAGTATCTGCCCCATTGGAGCTTACAGTCTAAATTCTCTAACATACACACACACAGACAGAGAGAGACTAGGGTCAATTTGATAGCAGCCAATTAACCCACTAGTATGTTTTTGAAGTGTGGGAGGAAACCGGAGCACCCGGAGGAAACCCACGCAAACATGGGGAGAACATACAAACTCCACACAAATAAGGCCATGGTCAGGAATTGAATGCATGACCCCAGTGCTGCGAGGCAGAAGTGCTAACCACTTAGCCACCATGCTGCCCGGCTAGTGCTACCAATTGCAATACTGCTACATCTAGTGGATAAAAATGTACCCCCTCCTTTCTTTGCTGTAGTTTTACTTTCTTCTTTAGAGCCAGCTGATAGATAAAGCGGTAACCTCCATGCCTTTCACAGTGTCATTGTTCTATCATGTCACATGGCCAGGAGGCAGCCGGACAGATTGAAGCTAGATCTCCGATCACCAGACACTCTTGCAGATGTTGCATACATGGCATAGAAAGTGGGCTTGAGGAAGGCGCATAAAATTATAGAAAACAACTTTAAATAATGAGCTAATTTAAGTATCGTGATAAAGTGAAAAGATAATACTGAGATGGTATTTAATCTTTCATTTTCTCGAAAACATAAAATTTTATCTTGTTTTCGCTTTTTTGTATGTAAACCATTACTGCCCAACAAAAGATTAAAGATTACATACCAATCAGCACATAACTTTTAAGTCAGATTGCTGTGTATATGCTTGACTTAATACCATAATTAACATTCTGTTTGATGTTAAATCTCAAAACATATATTGTCTGTCTATCCTATTACTAATTAACAAACCATTGCTACTTAATCTTCAGTAGAGTTTAAGATCTGTTACTGATTTAAAATAATTCTTCAAAGTCCGCTATCTAGACTGTTGACACACAAAGAAACAAAGGAAACAGGGAGGATATTTTTATTTGTATTATTTTAATGTGGCAGATTCAGTTAATGTTGTAACAACAGACATTGCAGCTGTCACGATTACGCTCCGTCAGCTGCATACCAGTGATAACGGAGGTCCCTGTCATGTGACAAGGTGATCATCTCATCTCAGGCAGTTCCATCTGAAGAGGTAATGAGGACGGTAGATTTTACATGGAGATCGCTGGTTTACAAACTTATTTATTAAGTGGTGAAGTCATTGGTTGTGAAACCACTGTCGCTGTACAGGGCAGAGATGGAGCGCAGCCTCTACAAGTCCCGAGTTACACATTATCATGTGCTGGCAATGCAGATATTTATATATGTCTGGGAAAGGATGAGGCTTTAATAGTTAAAAAAGGAAAGTGTTAAGGCAACAAAAGGCTAGAATCTCCCCAGGTGCCAGGTGCTGAATGGGATAAATAAATCCAGGTGTTAGATTGAGACCTTGAGATGATGACTGGAATGTTCTTATCAGTTTGAATTCCCAGACTTTTCTCTCCCTGTCATTTTTCAAAAGACCTTTTAGTATTAAGACTATACAGCATACATATATACCTCTTCTAACCTGACTTCAGGATGGGAAGCAGGATCCAGCAGCCAGTGTTCCAGAGGTTTTTACTCTTGAAAGCTACAGGACCAGGCTTATTTATTGCTCAGTGATGAAAGAGATTGTTATAGCTGTACATGGGCTGGAACATCGATATATAGAAATTAGGGGCAGAAGAGGATGCAGCACCAGTAGGAAGTAAGTGGGGAAGTTGTAAGTGGGGGTAATCTCAGTCCAAAGGGGGTATATTTATTCTACGGTGTATTCTAAGGTGTTGTTCTATCAAAAGAGGGAGCTCCTTCTACCTCCACTTCTGCCTCTATACGGCATAATGTGTAGCAAAAAAATGTTTTTATTATTATTATTACAGTACCGTGTTAGCCAGAAAAATCTATGTTATGTTAAATACTTTTGTGTCAAAAAAGACAAAAGTATTATCGGTGGTAATTGCATTTACGATATGGTAAACACCAACAGTGTTTACACCTACAGAATTATTACGATACTGAAGAGAGCGACATATAAGAAAGACCTACTTACCTGTAAACAGACACAGGACAGATCCGATGTGAGGAGAGGACGACACTTCCAAATTACGTCACTTCCAAACGCGACTTGGACATTACACTTTTTAAAGCGGCAACGCACGGACCCATATAAGTACTACCTTTACTTTAGGGGTCCTGATTATATTTGCTAGAGGCCCCTTCATCAGCCAAGTTTACAAATGAATGACTGAGGAAAGGGCACAACATTTAAGAGCTGTTACATCAAGAAATTTGTACGCGAGGGGGATACATTATTAAGATAAGCTAAAGTTATAAAACAAATTTTTTTCATTATGGATGGAAGAGTAAAAGTCCTAAGAGTTCAGAGATCTGGAGTTACTCTGATGTGGGGTGTGATGTGTGTTTATGTAGTGGGTCATAAATCCAGGTGTTAGATTGAGACCTTGAGATGATGACTGGAATGTTCTTATCAGTTTGAATTCCCAGACTTTTCTCTCCCTGTCATTTTTCAAAAGACCTTTTAGTATTAAGACTATACAGCATACATATATATCTCTTCTAACCTGACTTCTCCCTTCTCTATTAACCTGTGTGTCCAGTTGTCCCTCCTCCATCTCCTGTTGGATGTCCCAACACTACAAAGACTCATCATGTCCAAAACTAAGGTAATTATTTTCCCTTCTTCCAGTGTCACTTAAGTCCTCAAGTCTCCCTCAGCCTTGACAGCAGCTTGCTCTCCCCAGGTACCCATACTCACTGCCTTGGCGATATCCTAGATTTCACCCTCAGCTTCACTCCAGGCATCTAGTCATCTTCTCCTTCGAAACATTGCCATAATACAGCCTTTACTCACGATGGATGTTACCAGAAACCCTTATCTATTCTCTCATTATCTTCCCTCTTGACTACAGCAACCTCCTCCTATTTACCCCTTACCCCTCTATCCCTCCTAATATCCACCCTTAATACTGCAGTGAGACTAATCTTCCTCTCTCACCGGTGAACAACTCAGGCTTCTTACTTGCATCTCGAAACCTTTCGCTTCCGCCACCAAGACTTCTCACGTGCTGCTCCCGACTTATGTTATTGCCTCTCTGCCTGACCAAATTCTCCACCAAGCTTCAATTGCTCACAAAACCCACCTCATCCCTATGAGCAACCTACAGGTGCTTAGAGCATGAAGATGTTTTGCTAAGTAATATAAATTTGTAAAAAGGTATATATGTACTGTATATTTATATATATTCCAACCGGCAGCAATTGCAAGGACTTGCTAATTCAAAACAATTAAATAACCTATTCATGAAACACACAGTGCCTGGTAAAGGGGGATAAGTCACATACCAACAGGTGATGATATTCGTTTTGCTCACAGCAAAACAAGTCAGTTCCATTTACAGGTGCATTCAGATGATATCTAGAGTCAACAAAAAAATATGATGAATCCAAACTGCCTTATAATATAAATCCTTGCGCTTTTCATTATACAAAACTTATCAGAGGGATCAGTATTGCAACTTACAAAGCTAGCATTGTACAAATACACATGATACTCACAGCTCTGTAATTGTTGATATGTGGTCCTGATTAAACTAATTTCATAACAAAACATAAAATAATTGTGAATGAGAGGAGACACAATCCAATTTTTCATCTATCATCTAAAAACATGTATTTATTGAAACCGAACTATATGAATAACATTTATATCATCAAATCATGACTAATAAGGCTCCATATTACCCGGAGATCATGTGACTCATTTAACGGGAATCCAATGAAATAAAGTATATTAAAATCATTATTTTCTCATCGACGCAAGAACAGAATATATAATGTGTATACTAATACAACTAATATTTATACCAGAGGTGGATCTAGCAAGCTGTGGACCCCGGTGCTGGGAAGCAAGGAGGAGGCAACTGGGGCCCACAGCTCGATAGTTTCCTGTGCAGCGGGGGCCCCATTGTCTCCAAGGGCCCCAGTGCACTGCACCTGCTGCACCAATGGTAGTTCCGCCACTGATCTTTACCTAAGAAGTGAAAAGAAAAAGGCAGAAATGTCACCAGAATAACCTTCCCGTCTCAATGTGTATTACAGAACTGTTGTTGAGTATCCATAGTAACCTATTTCACCAATGAGCTGCATAGAGAATGGTCACATGTTCTCAGATTGGGTGGTTAGCAGTATATTCCTGATATGTGGAGCGCTAATAATCACATATCAATTCTCCTGAGTGGTATCGTAAAAACTAAAACAACCAACCAGAATCTAACAAAGAAAGGAGTGACAGAAAAGGAACTAAATGAAACGAGACCAGACCAGTGATCTCAACAGTCCAGACCCAACAGCATAGCACAGATACTATACACTATAGTCTATCCTACCCCCCATCTGATACTGCTCCCTCTGTACTACCAGCTACCATCCCAATGTCCACTCCGAGTCCACTGGTTGTCTAACCATTGCCCTCTCCCTCTAGATTAGAAGCTCTCACAAGTAAAGTCCACTCTACCCTTTCTCACATCTTTCACCACCTCATATGTACGGTCTCTGTGTTATAGATGATTTACTAGACTAACTGTCCAGAGCTGCAAGGTTTTGTGGTACTTTAGAAATAGATGACAACTTGGTCATCTAACATGACGTTTTCTACTAGATTCATTCTCCATTCACCAACCAAAAAGTAGGTGAAGAAGACCAAAATATGCAGTTCACATGGGTAGAGATAAGCAAATGGTGGCTAATTTAAAAGAAAAAGAAAAAAAAAAGAACTTTTCCAAACTATTTCACTCATTTCTGCACCAAAGGGCGACTTGAACATGAAAATCAGCAGAACAACATTACAGCCCGAAAGCAGGACAGCAAAGTTGCATCACAAATGCTTTAAGAATCCTGTGAAATGAAGAATACTCCTCCTATCAAATACACAC
The DNA here is from genome assembly GCF_038048845.1 of Mixophyes fleayi. Lineage (NCBI taxonomy): Eukaryota > Metazoa > Chordata > Amphibia > Anura > Limnodynastidae > Mixophyes > Mixophyes fleayi. The sequence goes on along the minus strand of NC_134403.1, from coordinate 49,102,417 downwards.
AAACTTATTTTATGGACAATAAAATTATTTACAGGGGCAACTGGCTTCTAGGCGGGTGCATCTAAACCAGGGGCGGAACTCTGTTTCGCTGGGCCCCACAGCAAACCTTGGATAGTGGTCTAGTGGTATCTTCCTGGGGGGAGGTGGCGGTTACATTTTAAAATAGTTGACTACAAAAATATGAATTTGCAAAGCCTATGGTAGTGGAAATTGTTACAGTTGGGTCAATAACGAAAAATAGTGACAGTGACAAATTATAACCCGGACCTGTCCCTGGATATTAAGGGAAGTTGGTGACCTTGCGTTGCCTTGGAATCAGTTGTGAACAATTTGAACATCAACAACTATTGCTTATTACATAAATACTCTTCTCAACATTCCTGATAAAAAACATAATAAAGAGAAAAAAAAGAGCCAGAAAATGAGCTTTCAAATGAAAAAAAATGTAATTGAACAGCTCAGGAATGAGGAAATTTGTGGGTAGGATTGAGGAAATGCATTGTGATTGTGTGACGGTTTTATTACAGTATATCCATCAAGCGCAGGCAGCTTGGGACATCCGTTTATCTGAGAACAATGCAGTAAAGATCTCTGCCTTTGGCCTCATTGGAGACAATTAAAACGGACAACATGTTGCAGGGAAATGGTAATTCATCACATTGGCTTTGTTAGTAAGTTATGTTTATAAAACAGACTTTTATATTTCTTAATCGCACTCTTGCCACATTCTCGGCAGATATTTTCTTTAGTGGAATTTTTTTTTTTTGCTAATCAAAAGAATGAAATGATTAATAAGTGGATGATGAGGACAATTACGGTACAATATTGCTTTAGCGTAAACCGTTTCCTAATATTGTTTGCATTTGTGTAATGCTATGCTTTGAAGAATGCAGACAGTGATATTATTTAACTTTTGTTTTTGTAGCTGTTAAGTTTACAACAGTGGGATCAAAGTAGGGTTAGCCATGGAAATCAAAGCACAACTGAAAATACATGGCTTCACCCATCCAATGTGCTTACTGCATGGAGTACCAGTGTCATGGAGGAGAAGCAGCAGGCAGGGTCTTATCTGCGCTCATCCATGTCTGTGATTGGCCGGGAGTGTGACGCTTGGCTATGATGTCATAATTCTCTGGCTGTACATATTGAAGTAAATGCCCATCTCATGTGGTCTGTTCCAGTATAGCTGCTATAACCTGTAAGATATACTCCTATATTAGATTGCATTGAGTGGTTACTTATTTTCTAGGTTCCTTTGTTTACGTCTACAGTCTTTGCACAGAAGAACGGTGATTATTTCAGACAGGTCATATTGTGGGGTGTAGTGTCCAATGTACTGTCAGACTGCACTGATCATAATATCCATAGGTGGTCTACCCATAAGGTGGGGTGTGGCAGGAAACTGTACGGAGATGTTGACAATGAATATGCACCTCCAGATTTTATCATGTCTGCCACCAGAGGGTAAATGTATCAAGCCGAGAGTTTGCCAACGGGTTTGAAAAGTGGAGATGTTGCCTATAGCAACCAATCAGATTCTAGTTTTCATTTATTTAGTACATTCTACAAAATCACATCTAGAATCTGATTGGTTGCTATAGGCAACATCTACACTTTTCAAACCCGCCAGAAACTCGCAGCTTGATACATTTACCCCCAGGTCTAGCTACCCATACAAGTTACTAAGGTGGTAAATAAATGATAAGCAAGATCAGGCTGACAATAATAAAACACACATAACATAGAGCATACCAGTGGCTTAGCTTTGAATAGGATAAACAGATTTTAAAAAAGATTGCCCTCCTAGCAGCTCCTAAGTTAATTTTTCAAACAATAAACTAATTTATAACAAAAAGTGTCTGTTAGTAACTGTTAGAAAATTATCTCTAAACATTAAAGTGTATTTAAGATTTTAAACTACATTGAAGTTAAAAGCCAAATCCGGCTTTCTTCCATGCCCCCTAATGTAGCAAATATGGAGGGGTCCAGCTGCAGCTCAGGGAGTGAGAATCCATCCATGCATCTTCTATAGAGCTAATAGACCACTTCTATTATGGAAGAGGCATGGACAGACTCAATATCGGTGATCTGCGAGCTCACCATGCATGCTCAGACCACCAGCAGGGATCAACCGCCAGCTGGGATCAATCCTCTGCACTGATTGGCTCAATTCACTGTCTGTCAGCCTAGGCACCTGCCCTGACTGTCGCCAGTCAGGGCAGGTGACTGATCTGCTCTTCCTCCCTGATGTATGACTGGCTTCCCTCCTGTTCCTGCCCTCCTCTTCCTCTCTACCCATCCCCCACCATGTAATGTAGGGTGGATAATAAGGTTGTGTATTGGAGACTATTAACATAGTCGAGCTGGGACTAACAAATAATGTAAAGTTGAGGAACATTAATTGTAACAAAGGGAGGCATTTAGCTGGAAAACTGCAGAGAAAGGACGCAGAGCAAAACTTTTGTGCACCTAGTTTAAAGATAAACAGGTAGAAGACATATGTGTGACAAAATAATGATACAGAGTCTGATTTAACTTACATGGCTTGAAAGTGCCTTTTCCCACAGCTACAGGACCTGTCTGCAGTAAGAGTAATCAAACAGAAACAGCTGATGAGTACTCCCTGTTAAAGGGAAGATGGGAGTGTCACCTACCCATCAAGCTAGGACTGTGGGAGGAGTGCCAGGCTTACAAACCTGTTTGTCTTATTGTTCAGTGTGACTGATGCTGGAAAAGCTGTCCGGTGTCTAGGGAGTTGGTATCTGTTTATTTAGTGTTAAGGGTCCCAAGAAACTATGTAATCTATGGAATGTTGTCAAGTTATTCTTCATCATGACATTGAAACAAAGTAAAAAGCAAGAAGTTGTTCGTGTGTGTTACATCAGAAGTGTGTTTTTGCCACATAAGGGGAGGCTGATTGGGGCTATTTATGTTATGTGAAGGCTATTTATGCAATGTAGCAGCAAGTTTGGTGGCTGTGAGGGTCTGTATGAAATATAGGCTAATACTTTAATGACAGGGCTGGTTGGGGGGAGGAGGTATATATATTATATGTCGGAGTTTATTGATTTAATGTTGGGGAGTGTTCACTTGTTACTCGGCATTCCAGTAGGTTAATAATACCGCAAGAACAGAGAGAGCAGCTCTGTTTGCCACATGTCCAGATTTTAGGTAGCAGGGACAGGCAGGAGGTCTAGTACTGCTTCATGGTGCTCTCCCAATCTGCCCCTGCCTACAGACCTTACCCTGCTGCTCTATCTGGTGAACGAGTAGTGCTGCACTGCTATTTAATGATGTAGGTGGTCTGTGCAGAGGGCCAGTGACGACATCAGTGGGAGCTACTGGCACTCTGCCCAGAGATCCTTCCAACATCAAGCAGCAGATGTGGGAGGTGCTGGGAAGATCGGAGCCCTCCTCCACTGGACACCGCAGCAGGTAGGAGTACGTGACAAGGGGAAAATGGTTTGGCAACATATGTGACAAGGGGAAATCATGTCACATATGCCCTCCCCACTCTCTCCTTGTCATATATATTCCTCCATTATTCTTCCATTGACACATATGGGTTTACAGCGAGAACACAAGCATTAGTCCCGCTATATATCCCGGAGACTGTGGATGCATGGTGGAAACAGGACTCCAGTTTGTATGTGTGAGATTATTTAAATATTTTAGATATACAAATCTGAATATAAATAATTAAATTTGTTTAAACACTATATTTATATTTGGCTGTAATGTCTGTGTAACACCACTCCCTAAGCGCAGTTGTTATGTGCTCGTCTAGCACTGTGTGGGCTGGTCATGCCCCCTCCACAGGCTGACCACACCCCTTCAGTAGCAAACACCTGCTTAGCGCCAACACGTGTCTTTGCCCCTAGCACTGATTTCCCTATTTGTCATTTCATGCCCCACACCAACACTGTCATATTGCTATTGGCTTCCAGGAGGCACCAGGTTTTATGTAATGTGGCAGTATGTGCCCAGGGGTGGGATCCCCCTTTATATCCTTCATAGCGGCTGGGTACGATACTATGGGGCTGTCTAAAAGTGAACTGTCTATTTCGTGCAAACACATGCTACACTTATAATCTAAAACATAAAATAAATTCTATAAAACCTAGTCATTTTTAATAAACAATGCCAATATATCTTATACCATGGCCTTATCTGTGTGGAGTTTGTATGTTTTCCCCGTGCTTGCGTGGGTTTCCTCTGGGTGCTCCGGTTTCCTCCAACACTCCAAAAACATACTAGTAGGTTAATTGGCTGCTATCTAAAATTGACCCCCCCCCCTGTCTGTCTGTCTCCCTCTCTTTCTGTCTGTGTGTGTGTGTGTGTGTGTGTGAGTGTGTGTCTATGTTAGGGAATTTAGACTGTAAGCTCCAATGGGGCAGGGACTGATGTGAATGAGTTCTCTGTACAGCGCTGCAGAATTAGTGGCGCTATACAAATAAACGATGATGATGATGTTTATGTTAGAACATATTAAAGAAAATGTAAGGGATATGTGCAGTGTATGATACAAATATATTTAGCAATACCTTTCTAACCAATGACAACATGGGCAAAATATTACAATGAATCATAACTTATGAAGCATGCAAAATAACAGATAGTGAGAACTACAATCAGAACAAGTGAAATAGTTTGGCATAGTTGTCCATGCAGACAGGCTATAAAGTATTGCATCTGGTGTGTAGTATAACTTTATACTATGTAAATGTATTTTGTCTATACATAATAAAAACATACTTAAAATTGCAGTCAGTGCATGAGAAATAATACTATGCAGATATTGCCACAATTTATATTGTTTTTCTTCCCAAACGTTTCTTTTTTTTTTCGTTTAAGTACCCTCAGAACAGAACTCAGCTTTGGAAAGAGTCAATATTCATGATGTGTAAGCATCCAGAATATAATCTGTCATTAAATCCATGTAGACAGAACAGACTGGTCATCCCATACACCATAGGCAAACCGAGGGGGGGGGGGGTTCCTAGTGCCTGGAAACCCCCCTCCAAGCCTGGGGCACTGTATAATTGAGGTGGCTGGGCCCTGCTCCAGCCTTCACACAGCTCTGCTTGAAAAGGGAGAGCTGCGTGCACCTAACAGTAGTGCACACAGCATTGCCCATGTATATTATGGGGATTGGAAGAGTTGGAGAGCAGCCAAACACTGTCTAAAATTATAGCCACGCCCCCATGCATGCTGGTCATGCCCACTGGCGGCGTGGTGTGGAAACCCCCCTCTACAAATCCTGCGTTTGCCCCTGTACACAGATACTGGAACATACCTTTATAGGACATAACATGCCTGTGTGAACTCAGAAGCTGACCTATACCACGTGTTTGATCCAGATGCTGTTCTGTAGACCTCTTACCTCCATTTAGCAAATGGTGTTACTCATCAGGTGGATATTGCTCCAATTTGGGTAAGGAAAGGAGCACATTTTAGATGGGAACTGGCAGTAAAAGATCATGCCATATAACTTTTACAGAACACCATACGGTATAACTGTTACGAGCCGCGGCGGTGCCCAGCCGTCGCGACTCACTCACCTGCATCCCGGCCGTCGCTATGGCGACCGGGACGTCACTTCCGGCCCTGACCCGGCCGTTGCCGGGGCAACGAGAAGACGCTTCAGCGCTGCTTCCCGGCAATGAGAGAAAGCCGGGCGCAGCGCTCACCATATTCTCTAGCCTGTGGGCTAATTAATGCAACCTATTAATTATGCTGGGGGCTGTATCTAATTTAGAGCTAGGCTCTGATTGGTGGCAACTGGTATTTAAGGCAATGAGGTCTGCTGCCTCATTGCCGGTTATAGCTCCTGTGTTCCAGTCTGCTAACCTGCTAGTTCCTGTCCTGTATCCTGATATCTCTATTTGACTCCCCGTGTATGACCCTTGGCTTTGATTTGGACCTCGCTCGTGTTTCCTGTGACCCTGATCTTTGGCCTGTTTACCCGTTCTGCTATTTGCCTGTGACCCCTGACCTCAGCTTGTTCATCGATACTGTTGTCTGCTGCCGGCCCTTGACCTCTGCGTGGACCTGACTCTTCTTGCCCGGGTTCTCCCCAGCTGGTACGCACTTCACGACCCTCTGTCAGTCTGCGGCCCAGTCTGTCCCCACCATCAGGGGCTCCAATGAACACCTGACTGGCAGAGTAGATTCCGGGTTGTGTTGTGCCGGCTGGAGGGGTTCCTAACATTATAACCGGCCCACTCACGGAGACGAGGTTGGAATGGATGCAAGTGGATCCTCACCGTCTCCGGCACAAGCCCTAGCAGCCCATGTTGAGTCCTTATATCAGATGATCCAGGGATTGGCTGAGCATCTGTCTGTTCAAGAAGAAGCCGCAAAAGTGTCACAACCCACTCCAAGTTCCGTCTGTGAACCTAAGATGAACTTGCCGGATCGCTTCTCTGGAAATAGGTCCCTGTTTCGGAATTTCAGGGAGAGCTGCAAGCTCTATTTCCGATTGAGACCCTGCTCCTCCGGGTCAGAGCATCAAAGAGTCGGGATTATCATTTCCCTTCTACAGGGTGACACCCAGTCCTGGGCGTTTTCCTTGCCGCAGACCAGTCCTGCCATGCAGTCAGTAGACGCTTTCTTCTAGGCGTTAGGTCTACTATATGACGACCCGGACCGTATTGCCTCCGCTGAAGCTCATCTATGGGCCTTGAAACAAGGCCGGCGCTCGGCAGAGGAATACTGCGCTGAATTCCATAGATGGTCACCTGATAGTGGATGGAATGATCCTGCCTTGCGGAGTCAGTTTCGTCTTGGCCTGTCAGAACAGGTCAAAGACTCTTTGGTGCAGTACCCATCTCCTACCTCTCTGGAGGATCTGATGCACCTCTCCATTAAAATCGACAGGAGATTTAAAGAGCGGAAAATCGAAAAGGAGACATCATCATCTCTATCCGGCTTCATTCCTGTTCCCACGGATGGTGAGGAACCCATGCAATTGGGAGCGTATCGTCTCTCCCCCGAGGAAAGAGACAAGAGAAGATCACAGGGCTTATGTCTCTATTGCGGCACAAAAGCCCACTTCTCCCGTTCCTGCCCGAATAAGCCGGGAAAAGAGCATGCCTAGGGAACGAGGGGAAAGTTCACCTAGGTCTGCAGATTGTCTCCCCGAAAAACGCCGTATTGATCCCTGCACAGCTTATGTTTAGTGCTCGTTCAATGGACCTGTCCGCCTTCGTTGATAGTGGAGCTGCAGGCAACTTCCTGGACATCGGGTTTGCCCGCGCTGCTAAAATTCCGATGGTAAAACTCAAGTCCGCTATTACTGTCTGTGGCTTAGATGGAGGTCCGTTGCCTGCTGGCAAGATTTCCTGGGAGACCTCGCCACTACAATTAAAAATCGGAGCTCTCCATTCAGAGTCAATAACCTTCCTTCTTATCGATTGTTCATCAGTTCCCTTGATCTTGGGCCACCCATGGCTTTCCCATCATAACCCTGTCATGGACTGGGTAAAAGGAGAAATTGTCCAGTGGAGCTCTTACTGTACACAGTCCTGCTTGTCACTGCCCCTGCGGGTGATTCAGTCTATTCCGGAGCAGCTTCCCTCACAATATCATGAGTTCTGGGATGTGTTCTCCAAGAAAGCTGCTGACACCTTACCACCTCACCGTGACTTTGACTGTGCCATCGAGCTTATTCCTGGTTCCAAGTTGCCTAAGGGTCGCCTGTACTCTCTCTCTGGGCCGGAGACCAAGTCCATGCAGGAATACATTGAAGAAAATCTGGAGAAGGGCTTCATCAGGCCATCTAAATCTCCCGTAGGAGCAGGATGCTTCTTTGTATCCAAAAAGGACGGAGGACTAAGACCCTGTATTGATTACCGGGGATTGAATCTTATTACAATCAAGAATACCTATCCCCTTCCGCTCATCTCTGTATTATTTGATCAGTTGAGAGGTGCTACTGTCTTCTCAAAAATCGATCTTCGTGGAGCGTATAACCTCATCCGTATCAAGGAGGGAGACGAGCGGAAGACGGCATTCAATACGCACTCTGGCCATTATGAATATTTGGTTATGCCGTTCGGTCTTAGCAATGCACCTGCAGTTTTCCAGGACTTAATCAATGAGGTTCTTCGGGACTTTCTTGGTAGTTTCGTGGTCGTCTATTTGGATGATATCCTCATCTATTCCAGATCTCTGTCTGTACATCAGAATCACGTCAAACAAGTTCTACGAAGACTGCGAGAGAACCACCTTTACGCCAAACTAGAAAAGTGTGAGTTCGAGGTGCAGAAAGTATCCTTTTTAGGTTACATAATCTCTTCTGAGGGATTCTCCATGGATCCAACTAAGGTTCAGGCTATTCTAGATTGGGTGCAACCAAACAACCTTAAGGCGGTGCAGAGGTTTCTGGGCTTCTCCAATTATTATAGAAGGTTCATTCCAGGTTTTGCGGACATCGTGGCTCCCATTGTCGCCCTAACCCGTAAAGGAATGGATCCAACTAATTGGTCGCCTCAAGCAGTAACCTCATTCGAAAGCCTGAAAAAAGCCTTTGTCTCCGCTCAGGTCCTTAGACACCCGGATCCAGCTAAATCATTTGTTCTTGAGGTCGACGCCTCTGACGTCGGTGCTGGGGCCATACTATCACAGAAGGACCCTCATACTAATCGTCTACACCCGTGTGCCTATTTCTCCCGTCAGTTCTCTTCAGCAGAAGCCAACTATGATGTCGGGAATAGAGAACTGTTGGCAATCAAATGGGCCTTCGAGGAGTGGCGACATTGGCTGGAGGGTGCTCCACATCAGATCTCTGTCATTACCGACCACAAGAACTTGCAATATATACAATCGGCCAAACGTCTAAATCCCAGACAGGCCCGTTGGTCGTTATTCTTTACCCGGTTCAATTTCCTGATCACCTATCGACCGGGTTCCAAAAATGTCTGGGCAGATGCTCTGTCCAGAAGTTTCTTGGCACACCACGTTCCAGTTTCGAACCCAGAGCCTATTATTCCTCCTTCCATAATCCATTTTGGATTAACCCAAGATCTGAGTATCACACTTCAGAGATTCCAGAAATTAGCCCCTGATACTACTCCGGAGCAACGTCTTTTTGTTCCAGTCCATCTAAGGAAGGCGGTTCTTGCAGAGGCGCATAATAGTAGGTCTGCTGGACACCCTGGAGTTTATAAGACGCTGGAGATCCTTTCCCGTACGGTCTGGTGGCCATCCTTGTCCGCTGACGTCAAAAGTCATGTCCTCTCATGTGAAATTTGTGCCAGGAACAAAGTCCCCAGGACTCGCCCGGTGGGTCAATTGCTTCCATTGCCCATTCCTGCAAAACCTTGGACACATTTGTCCATGGATTTTATTGTTGATTTGCCACCTTCTGCAGGACATAATACTATTTGGGTTGTAGTAGACCGTTTCAGTAAAATGGCACATTTCATTCCATTTACCAGGCTTCCTACAGCTCGAGATCTGGCCATTCTCTTCATACAACATGTTTTCCGGCTCCATGGACTTCCTTCCGATATTGTTTCTGATCGTGGTTCACAATTCATAGCACAATTCTGGAAATCCTTCTGCACCCTCCTCGGAATCCGGATCAGTCTGTCATCTGCATACCACCCTCAGTCTAACGGGCAAACTGAAAGGGTTAACCAAGCACTTGAACAGTTCCTCCGATGTTATTCCTCAGAATTCTATGACAACTGGTCCTCTTTACTGCCTTGGGCAGAGTTTGCCTACAATAACTCATCTCACTCATCTACTCAAACTTCCCCGTTCTACTGTAACTTCGGTTTCCATCCCAGGTCTAATTCTCTGTACTCTCTCAAATCTGCTGGTATTCCGGAGATTCATTCCACAGCTGCTGATCTGAAAGTAATTTGGGGGAAAGTTCAGTCCTCCTTGAAAAAGTCCTCATTGTCGGCCAAAAAAAATTCGGATCGCCACCGTACCACCTGCTCATTCAAAGTGGGCCAGAAAGTATGGCTATCAACTAGAAATCTTAGGCTCAGGCAGCCTTGTAAAAACTAGGGCCTAAATTTATTGGGCCGTTCATGATTACCAAACAGATCAATCCGGTAGCTTTTAGATTGAAGATTCCTAGCTCACTAAAAATTCCGAACACATTTCATTGTTCATTGTTGAAGCCGGTATTGTATCCTAGCCAATCCTCAACTGTGCCTGGGGGAAGTTCGAGTAAGCCACTAAGATATGTGGTTCAAAGGATTTTAGATTCCAAAAAAGTGCAAGGACAGGTGCACTTCCTGGTGCAGTGGAGGAACCGCGGGTTAGAAGAGCGATCTTGGGTTCAGCGGAGACAACTCCATGCCCCTAAACAATTGAAGGAATTCTTCAGGAGGTTTCCAAGAAAACCTGGATGTCGGGGTCCCTCGACCCCTCCTCAAGGGGGGGGTACTGTTACGAGCCGCGGCGGTGCCCAGCCGCCGCGACTCACTCACCTGCGTCCCGGCCGTCGCTATGGCGACCGGGACGTCACTTCCGGCCCTGACCCGGCCGTTGCCGGGGCAACGAGAAGACGCTTCAGCGCTGCTTCCCGGCAATGAGAGGAAGCCGGGCGCAGCGCTCACCATATTCTCTAGTCTGTGGGCTAATTAATGCAACCTATTAATTATGCTGGGGGCTGTGTCTAATTCAGAGCTAGGCTCTGATTGTTGGCAACTGGTATTTAAGGCAATGAGGTCTGCTGCCTCATTGCCGGTTATAGCTCCTGTGTTCCAGTCTGCTAACCTGCTAGTTCCTGTCCTGTATCCTGATATCTCTATTTGACTCCCCGTGTATGACCCTTGGCTTTGATTTGGACCTCGCTCGTGTTTCCTGTGACCCTGATCTTTGGCCTGTTTACCCGTTCTGCTATTTGCCTGTGACCCCTGACCTCAGCTTGTTCATCGATACTGTTGTCTGCTGCCGGCCCTTGACCTCTGCGTGGACCTGACTCTTCTTGCCCGGGTTCTCCCCAGCTGGTACGCACTTCACGACCCTCTGTCAGTCTGCGGCCCAGTCTGTCCCCACCATCAGGGGCTCCAGTGAACACCTGACTGGCAGAGTAGATTCCGGGTTGTGTTGTGCCGGCTGGAGGGGTTCCTAACAATATCTGATTCATATTTGGACATTTCAAGATATGGGTCTGAAAGATACACTATTTGAATTTGGGCAACTAGCTCTGGAGGTTGCAGTAAAGAGTGTTGTAATTTCTAATTTCTACATATCTTAGCTAAATCTTCTGAATCCCCTGCTTAAAAAGAGAAGACTTACCCCAAGGTCGATTTCCTGAAATTTTATTTAGATATGTTGAGCTTTATTCTGAGACGTAACCTTTACCCACAGCAAAGCTTTGGTAGAGCAAAGCTGGATTCCATCATTGCTTTGTTTAAAGCCAGAGCATAGTATTGCCTTGTAATTGTCCTCTGTTTTTCCACCAAATACTTTACAGAATCCTTTCCTTTTATCCCAGCTTACATCACCACTATTCTACAGTCTCCTCTCCTTGGACCATGGAACAGTCCATTATCAGTCTACCTCCAAGGACAAGCTCCTTGGTCAATAGTCTGTTTGTTCCTGCTACAAATACCAATGGTCCTTCTCATGGACCTGACATATCTGGACTTCAAGAGTCTCCAGCCTGTCCTGTAGTGAAACAGGTTTGTGACTATCGTATTATTATAATAGGGTAAAAATAAAAAATACCATTTTAAAATGTGCTCTTGATAAAACATAACCACTAAGGCTATTATAATGTGGTGGGGAGAAACTCAAGGTAATAATCATCTTTATATTAAAAGGTACATACAAACAATGGACAAAGAAACTAAAGTTTTAGAACAAAGGCCGCAGGAGTTGTTGGCCTCACTGATTTCAAGAAACTCAAACTGGTAAAATTAATCATAAGCATTGAGGAGCTGAAGCACACCTGACAATGGAGACCATTCAGGAGCACTGTGTAGAAGTTTTTTAATGACTTCAGCTGTTTAACAGGAATGTGCTCCATCAAATTGCAGCCTAGGATACAACCAGTGAAAAACCCCAATGAGAAAAGTTGCATATATACGTAAAAACAGTATAACTGTGAAAGTCAGAGACCCATTGGAGTTGGTGCATTCAATGGTAGTAGCTTAAAAGAAATCAAATATTGCACTCGGAATCTTCATAGACTAAAGAGATCTAAAATCAGGTTATAATGAAAGAGCTCTGCCACACTACCAACATTGGGTGACACCTTCTAGAAACTGTCAGGAGGAAAGTTCTTCAATGCTCTTGATGTTCAGTCTGGATACTGGGAAATAGTGCTGGATGGAGAGAGCAGTAAGTTACCACTTTTCAACCACCATTTGAGAGGTGCAGATCTACAGTCACACACACCATTTGAGAGGTGCAGATCTACAGTCACACACACCATTTGAGAGGTGCAGATCTACAGTCACACACACCATTTGAGAGGTGCAGATGTACAGTCACACAACACCATTTGAGAGGTGCAGATCTACAGTCACACAACACCATTTGAGAAGTTCAGATCTACAGTCACACACACCATTTGAGAGGTGCAGATCTACAGTCACACAACACCATTTGAGAGGTACAGATTTACAGTCACACACACACACCATTTGAGAGGTACAGATCTACAGTCACACACACCATTTGAGAGGTGCAGATCTACAGTCACACACATCATTTGAGAGGTACAGATCTACAGTCACACACACGCACCATTTGAAATCACATCCACACAGTAAATAAAAATAAAAAATGTACATAAAAAGGTGTATGGGTAAACACGGGCTGAACGTGATGTAAACCTGCATGTATTGAGAGAAACAACTGAAAAGTATCCCTGCCCAAGTACAAATGGCAGTGATGGAATTGTCAGTTTTGGGACATAAGCAGCAAATATAGAAATATATACAAATAAAATGGAAATAGTCATAGATGCCAGCACCAACAAACTGGAAAGACCTGGGTGGGCATGTTCAACTATTTGATGTAAAAGGTATTGGCATAAATCACTGGTACTACCTCAGTATAGATTTGACCAACTTTTTTCAGACTGTTAAGCTCACAGCCAAACACACAGGAACAATATGAAGTTTCCATGATATCCAAAAAGGTGCTGTGATTTAAGTGGACGCATTCCAAACAATGCTAGTGCTGGCCCACTGGGGGTACCAATTAAATGCTCCTTGAAGGGGGTGGGCACAATGTCAACAAGGATGCAGAAAGGTGCGTGGGTCCCTGCACCCATACACAGGAGCCAGGCCAGCCCTTTGTGGCTGTTTCTCCGGCCACAGCAGCTCACCGCCATCATCAAGAACAATTAGGGCCTGAGATCCTCTTGTAAGCTTGTTACCTCTATAAATAAACTCGAGAAAGATCGAGTAAGGAACTCTTTTTCTTGCAGCATTTTTATCTATAAAAAAAAAGGACTCTTTAATAATAATATTTTTCCTGGTACATATTTTTTTATTAGGTTTTTTTGATGCAGTAAGCATATAATAATATGTATGTAATCGGCATATTTTTATTATATTACAGTAGAAGTACTGTGCCGTCTCTTTGGAAAAGTGACATTATAAAGCGGATGACATATAATGAAATATACCTTGCAGAGGTGGTGTAAAAAGGGTGGTGGTATAAGGATAAAGCACTGGAGTAATAAAGGAAATTCAAGCTTCTCTCTTATAGACTCACTAGGTTATGGGCATTACAGCCTGTATAGATGCACATCCCTTCATCATCATCATCATCATCACCATTTATTTATATAGCGCCACTAATTCCGCAGCGCTGCACAGAGAACTCATTCACATCAGTCCCTGCCCCATTGGGGCTTACAGTCTAAATTCCCTAACACACACACAAACAGACAGACACAGACTACGGTCAATTTTGTTAGTAGCCAATTAACCTACAAGTATGTTTTCGGAGTGTGGGAGGATACCGGAGCACCTGGAGGAAACCCATTTAAACACGGGGAGAACATACAAACTCCTCACAAATAAGGCCATGGTCAGGAATTGAACTCATGACCACAGTGATGTAAGGAAGAAGTGTTAACCACTACGCCACCGTGCTGCCCCTTGGATATTCTTCTGCTTCAGTGTTCTGCAGGATCCCATATAAACTCAGGGAATAGGACATGTACTTCTATGCACATACCCAGGATAAGGGGAGACATCACTGCATGGGTCTGTCTACCATCACATTCTGCATGCTATCAATTAGCCACTTATGGCAGTTGGCGGCGGCAGCAGCACAGTGGGTCCGTATGGTGATTGTCCTATTTTCCTTATTAAAGGGGCATGCCTCTATTTCACTGCACTGCTATATTTGCCCAGACTATGTTGCTTAAATCTTGATGAACATTCTGACAATTTACATTCTTGCCAAAACTCATGGTTACATAACCCTTATACAGCTAGTGGGTTTCTCAGACCTGAGTTTTTCCTACAACATTTTGTTTCATGCCATGTTTATATATAATATATATATATATATATATATATATATATATATATATATATATATATATATATATATATATATATATGGATTATTTTAGTAATAGTTGTACTTAGTGCAATGTAAGAATGTAAATACTTTCTTATGAACATTAATTCACATTATTTTGGGCTATGATATTCTATGTTACTTTCTTTCACCCACCGGTTTAATAATTTTTACTACTAAGAAGTCTGATTTCTTTTAATGGGTATGCTCTCTATTCTACCCTTAATAAACTTATAAGCATGGAGTATATTCATTGTGGCATCCATATTCAAAGGATATATAATTATATATATTTACACGTTATTTACTTCACCATTAGGGTTAAACATTTCAGTGCACAATATGAAGAACACATCATCCTATCACTTTTCACCATTGTATTTATGCACCAATGTTATTTCCATGCCTCCTTACAATTGTCAGTATAATAATATATTATATATATATATATACATATACATACACACATATATATATATATACATACACACACACACTCTTCCTCCCGGCTGCCAGACACCCCATCCTTCACATTCCTCCTCGCTACCAGACACCCCATCTTCCACACTCCTCCCGGCTGCCAGACACCCCATCTTCCACACTCCTCCTGGCTGCCAGACACCCCATCTGCAACAAAACCCCCTTCCTGCTTGCCAACACTGGTCACTGCTGCCAGTCACCTCAGGCGGACGCTGGCCCAGCCCACACATTTCTCTTCCTGTCTGGTAGACATCGCATGCTGCTGCACCTCACCTGACACCTACCAGACTCTAGGCTGGCCTCTTTGCACCACCTTTGTAGCTTACCAGCACTGTGCCGCTGTTTTCAAATCTTCCACTGCCTGTATGATGGGATGACTTCTACATTAACTCGAGCCAGAAGACTATTGTATTTCTATAGTGAACCCTGCCTACCCCAGTCCGACACTATTGGTGTTATTTAAAATATATAGTCAGTTTTTGTAGAGTACATCACAACTGTGTACTGGGCTAGGTTTACTTTGCTCTTTTTGCTTTTCTTTTTTTTTTTACATAATTTGGCAAGAAAGGTTTTTGGGAATAAATGTATACTTTTTAGAGGAATTCACTAGTGAGAGTACTTGGTATACATTTATCATTATAAGCTACATGATACAAAATAGTTGAGAAACCCAAATATAGATTATGCATTTTACTCCCCCATGTGGTGAATTGTGCTAACTACACATTACAAATGTGTTTAAATTTTTTTTATTTTTCAGAATTTGCCATATATCCTCTCCACTTCCCGGACTAAATTACTTTATTAGAAGACAGTAACCATACTTGCACTGGTGCTGAATGCTTTACCCGTTCGCTGTAAGAGGCTATATAAAAGCATCTCTTGGGAGGATGTTGCAGATTCTGGTTTCAGTGATCTCATTGCAGCTAGATCAGATTATAATGTGCTATAATATTTGTACTAAAAGTTCCAAAAGGAGAAAAGAAAGAATGTCCTATAAGGGGCACTAAAACGTATTCCTTTATTAATATCATTGAATATTCCTTTGGTCCAGATTATAAACTTGGACCAAAATATTTAAAAACAGTGTTGATAAAATGGTAGGTCATCTACAAAGCCTTGCCAAGTGATACCAGATCATAATACTGTGCAGAGACCAATGTTGTCGCCTGTAGTTGGATACTAGTGGATAAGAACTATTATTTAAATATCACACAGAGAAGACGAGTCTGTTATCATGAAGGGAATGTGTTACATTGTGCAGCACATTTATTTTATTTTTATAATACATACTTCTATGGCCATAAACTACAGCCAGGCTCAATACAATGTGTCAAATTAAATTTCATATTTTACTATAATTATATATGTGCAAACCTTATTAGGATTTAGACAGAACATTGGTCTCTACACATTATTATTACGGAACTCTCCTATTGAGTTATATTAATACAATAATTGAGAGAAACATTGGTGGTTTAACGTAATATTTATTAAAGTTCATTGTTACTGTCCTATGACATGACACATTAGTGCACTATAACCATGTAGAGTGTAGCAAAGCAGTAACCCAATAAATCTGACAATGCTGCCAGTATAACAGATTACAGCCAGGACCGAGGACCTGTGGAGAGTGATCAGTGATCTTCGTCGGCATTAAACCACGATAATAAAAGTATAACAGCTACTGCTTTGTAGTAGAACCAGTTACTCTAATAGAGAGATGTTTATACCGACCAGTTGGCAAGACAGCAACTGATATATGTACTCACCCATCCTTCTTTCATCCCAATTCACAATTAACATACTATTGTTACTCTTTCACAATGTTGCTACACATTAGTTTACCCTTTGCACAGCAGAGAAATTAAACTCCTGAAGGAATGAAGGCCTCTTACCCACCGCGTCAGTTGCGTACACTGTAGTAGCATTTTTAAGGCTACAAAATATGAAAATGGGTTTGAAATGCTTACAATGACCCACTCACAAAATTACTCCATTGAAACACATTGCGGTCAATGGAGAGTGACCACCCAAAGAGCAGTAAAACAAAACGCATTGCATGAGTATGACACGCGGCTTTACCAGCGTTTATAAAAACTAAATCTGACTGCCAGTGGGCAGGGCCGCCATCAGGGGGGTAAGGCCTGTACTGCTGTGAGGGCCCCGGACAAACCTCTTCCTCCGTCCGGGACCCTTAGTCTGACTGACCGTGCTCCTTCTCCTCCGCGCTGCTGCGGCTCCAAGGCTCTGATAGGCTGAGAGTATGTAGCAATGTCCTCACTGCACGCCACACTCCTCAGTGACCGGGAGCTACAGCATCACAGAGAAGGTAAGTTAATTGGTCATTAATTTGTCGGGGGAGGGAGAGACAGGAGAAGAAAACAATTACTTTAATTCTAGGGATGGGAGAGGGGACATTTACTGTGATGAGGGAGTAAGGGCGCATGTACTGTGGAACTGGGCGAGGCATATACAGGGGGGGGAGGGGGCCTGCCAGATTAATTAGTACTGATGGTAGCCCTGGCAGTGGATAGCTGGCGAAGGCAGCTGGAAAAGCAACTGAATGTTTGCAGATCAAATTCTCAAGTGCGTTATTTGAAATGAACACAATAGCAGGTATTTATCCTTTAAAGTTTAAAAAAAATAAAATAAAAAAAAAGTGCACTTTTTTCCTGGCGTGGTGAGACCTAACACCACTAAACAGCAAAACAGTAGTAACACAGGCTTATATTTTGTTTCTGCCTTTCATTCGGTAGAGAAACTTTACAAACCATTTTTTTTTTTTTATTGAAAGCCTTAAGCGTGCTTACATGTCCAAGTGCTGGAAAAATAAGTGAGAAAAACCCACATAAAAACCGTGCACAGGGTTGCAGGTTCAGACCCTCCTCAAAAGAGGAGCGGTCCCTTGATCCCCGACCCCCGGATCCATAAGGACCCTTAAGGGGCAAGGGTCTTCAGGGAGGTGGTAGTCACTGGGACCACACTACCTCCCATAGATAGTCAGGGGATCGGACCCATAAGGGAAGCTGCACACCCATCCAATCAAAGTGAAAAAAACCTAAAAATAAGTCAAAGTGACAAAACAGTGAAGAAAATAAATAGTGCCGTGTATAACGGCCCCAGCCTTTTCCAAACCATTAACGTTTTGTTCACAAAAAGATTATTTTTAAAGGTTGTGCAACCGATATAAGTTTTTCTGTGCTGCCTATGCCTTGCTTTTCTTTTAAACTTTACCCTAGATAAGGGTGCCATTTTTGACCTTTATTTTATATATGGACATTGTTTAGATATATATTTAAATAAAATAAATTGTTCCTGCAGAGCTCACCCACACCTACCTGCAGTTAATGTGGGAACATGTTTAGTTATGAGTGTAGCATGCAGTCTGTGTTCTCTCTCACGTATTTCTGATCAAAGCACATAGATGAGCTCATGGAAAATGTATTAATGTGCATTAGTTTTCATGTGTTTATTCATTTTCAAAACACAAGTGTGAACGACACAAGATGCGTTCCTTGTTACAAATACAACAGTGCAGCCTCACCAGAAATCATCTTTAATTATGGCAGCACAATCTTTACATACAACAGGAAGAATTATAACCAAGAAGATAAATCGGTGCATAACACACCAATGATGTCACTGAAAGTAAAGGCTGCTATTAATTAGGACAAATAGCATTTACTCAGTTTGTGTTCATGACCTGAACTGGCTGACTTCATAGTGTAGGTCTCAATTATAAAATCCTGATAAAAGAAATGTATGGAAGCCAAATACTGTAGTTCTATCAATTGCAACTTTAAAGATCTCCCAGGGTTATTGCATTGGATCATTGTGTGGGATCGGAAGCTTTATGAAGTCATGAGAAATATTTCTACTGTAGAATCCATGCTGAGGCAGGAAGGTTTATTCACAGTTGGATACATCTGATGCTGTTCATGAAACACACTTGATAGAAACATACTGTTATCCATGTGGGTAATGTAACCTAGCACTAACTAGACTCACCTCACTAAAAAAAAAAAAGAAATAAGTCTAGTGGTATTTTGTATCTACTTATTGTATGTATTCCCCCCCCCTCCTCCATTTATAAACCAAATAACACTGATGGTGAAACACCTATAATAGAATGAAGACAAATAAGGTTGAAATGCACATTGAATTTGAAACTCACTCTTACCAAGTGTAGGAGTTATTTTCAGTCAATGTAAAAGGTGTTATCCCATTGTTAGGAAAGAAACAATCATGCAGTCCTATTCCTACTGAATAAAACAGTGATGCTACCATTGCTGTGTAAGGCATTATTTAAAAAAAAAAAAAAAGTAAAATACTATAATTATAGTCTGCAGCTGCCACTGTTTACATTGCTGTACATGGAGAAATCTAGTAACAGACCGAAACTGCAACAGTGATAACTGCAGGCTATAATAAAGGTAAATCATGATTTATTTATTTTTTATGTATAATCAAAAGGACAAGTTATAGTCAGATATCACCCCTTTCGCATGTTGCAAAGTGCGTCGGAACTTCATCAATTGGAGACAGCTAATTTTTGCCTCCGTTAATGTTCATGAGAATACAGCCTACTCACTCAGTGAGAACAAGGACACTTCAACATTTTAAGATGTTACAGAAAGTTAGATATCATTCTTTAGGAGTGTTTTTATACACAATACTGTGCAAAAGGTTTATGCAGGTGTGGAAAAAATGCTGCAAAGTAAGAATGCTTTCAAAAATAGAAAAAATTCGATAGTTTATTTTTAGCAATTAACAAAATGCAAAGTAAATGAACAGAAGAAAAATCTAAATCAAATCAATATTTGGTGTGACCACCCTTTGCCTTTAAAACAGCATCAACTCTTCTAGGTACACTTGCACACAGTTTTTGAAGGACCTCAGCAGGGAGGTTGTTCCAAACATCTTGGAGAATTTACCACACATATGCTGTGGATGTAGGCTTGCTTAAATCCTTCTGTCTCTTCATGTAATCCCAGACAGATTCGATTATGTGGAGATCATGACTCTGTGGGGGCCATATCCTCACTTCCAGGATTCCTTGTTCTTCTTTATGCTGAAGATAGTTCTTAATGACATTGGCTGTATGTTTGGGGTCCTTGTCCTGCTGCAGAATAAAGTTGGAGCCAATCAGACGCCTCCCTGATGGTATTGCATGATGGATAAGTACCTGCATGTATTTCTCAGCATTAAGGACACCATTAATCCTGACCAACTCCATTTCCTGAAATGCAGCCCAAAACGTGCCAGCAGACACTCATTGTACCGCTCTCCAGCCCTTCGAATCAGTATGGGGAAAAAAAACAAAACAAAAACAGTGGGACCTAGGTACACACATCTACTATATGGAGAAGTGCTTCCATGAAGACCACTTCTGGCCAAATTGCAGCCAAAAAGCCAACCTTCGATGTAGGAACAAGGCCAAGCGACTCAACTATGCATGAAAACATAGGAACTTGGGTACAGAAAAATGGCAGCATGTGCTCTGGACTGATCAAAATTTGAAATATTTGACTGCAACAGAAGGTAATTTGTTTGCTGAAGGGCTGGTGAGCGGTGATATTTTTTGTTTTTTCCTGTTTTGCTTGCCAGTGTATGTTAAGGGAGGTGCAGTTTTACTATCCCGCCAGATTGGATAGCAAGATTGAGGAAACCCTCCAAGCTTTAACTAATGTGGCTGCCACCCAGCAGGGCCAAATGCTAGTCATCGTCGAGGCCCAGGTGGAAAGTAAGAGACTGCTACGGGTAGCGCTCAGTCAGCTAGGACAAAAGGACCACAAACCCACTATCTTGCAAAAGATGACCTCCTTAGAAGACGTTAAGGCATTTCTGTTATTGTTTGAAAGGACAACACCACGTCTTAAGTGGCCAACAGGTGAATTGATTAAGAAACAGATTCCTTATTGGATGGGTAAAGCCCAGTGGGCCTATATGGATGTGGCAGAGGATCAGGCAGTGGACTTTCAGCAAATAAAGGCCGCAATTTTGGCGTAGATAGGGAGACAGGGCCTGTAAAGAAGCAACATTTTCATGACTGGCCGTTTAGACCGGGATCCTCAACACATGTCCAGCTGGCAGTCCTGGTAAAGTTAACAAAAAGTTAGTTGAAGCCTGACCATAATACACCTGTCAGAATGTTAGAAATCCTGACCATCGACCATTGGGAGTGGAACCTAAGTTGTGAATTACAGGAATGGGTTTGACAGCCCCTCAGTCATTTGAGGAGCTTGCGACAGCTATTGACCTGTATTACACTGTCAAAAATATGGTCTGGACAGCCAAGAAGGTTGGCAGACTCCAGGACGAACCAAATACTAGAGGTTGGGACAGACCGCAAAGTGACACCAGTGAGATGTTTAAAGTGGTGAGCAGGGGGACTTCCGGAAGTTGTTCAAATCTGACAAAACCGATGGATTGTTCAGTGGTTCGACTAGACATCAGGTTCCCTGCATGTTTCACCATGTCCTCATCCACGGGGAATCCACTGCTGTTACAGGTAACCGTGCCGATACGGCAACAGGTGATGTTAGCATTGGTGGACTCGGATACTGAAATCACCTTGATATCCGGCACTGTGGTTCCAGAAGGCCTATTAACCCAGTTACAGTCAGTTAAAGTCCTATTGATTCACAGTATCACTGAGGAATATGACTGTAACAATCTTCCCATTATTGTGACGGGACAACCAGTGCAAGTGCTAGCAGCCATACCCCCTTATTCTGGGGCGAGACTTTCCCGTTTCGGGAAAGTCGAGATCACCGGATTGGTCAGGACATGCTGGCAACTAAGTCACTGGCCGGTCTCCCGGCCCTTCTAGATCCTGTCTTTCATACCTCAGAACTGGAGATAGACAAAGAAGCCGTAATAGCTGGAGCCTGAATACCAAGCTTTGACTGCAACTGGGCTGAAGTCGCATTTCAGAAGTTGGGAGATAAAAGTTCTAGCTTGAGAAAGTTGGGAGGAAACAGAAGCCCTGCCAGAGGGTGAAGATTGGTGCCCAATTTCCAGGACTGTGTCACTCCACAATGGCCCCTAAACCAGACTCTCAAGCACCGCTGGTACCTCTTCCTATAATTGTAGTTCCATTGGAGCGGATTGCCATGGGTCCCTTAGAGAAGTCTGCCTGAGGGCATCAAATTTAGTAGATGACGGAAAGAGCCATCATGTTAGCTTGTTAAAGTCGTGGGTGGAGGAAATCCCGACATTAACATTGGGAGCAGTAAAAACAGGGATCGCATAATCCCTGTGGGGTCTTCTGACAAGCATTAAAAATGGTAGCTCTGAATACGGACATTATTTTCGGCAATTCCAGAGCGCAACAAGATAATTGAACACGACATCGTCTCCCAACCAGGGGTTTAGTTAAACAGCGGCCATATGGAATACCTGAGGCAAGTAGAGCTGCAGCAAAGAGGTGGAGGGCATGTTGCAACTCAGTGTCATGTAGGAGTCAACCAGCAAGGGGAAAAACCCCATAGTCCTGTGCCATAAGCTTTTGGAATGATTTTAATAAGTTTACGAAGGGGTCTATGTTTGACACATATCCAATACCGCAGCTAAATGAGATAGTGGAGAATCTGGCCAGTAATAAATATCCAAACTACCCTAGATTTAACAAAAGGGTACTAGCAGATACCACTCTCTGCCTTGGCCAAACACAAAACAGCCTTTATCGACATCTGAAGGGCTGTATGTGTACAAGGTATTGCCCTTCAGCCTGCATGGGGCGTCAGCCACATTCCAGCAGGCAATGGACACTGTTGAGGCCTCACTGGGAATATGCCACCACTTACCTTGATGACCATCATCTACAGTCAGGACTGGGAGCCTCATCTTTCGAAGGCGTCACAGTGAATCCCTTGAAGTGTGCGCTAGCCATGGCAAAGGCTAAATATCTGGGTTATGTGGTCAGTCAGGGGAAAGTAAAACTCCAGGTGGATAAGGTAGAGGCTGTGAGGAATTGGCATACACCAAAGAGAATATCTCAACTACGGACTTTCCTGGATAGGTCAGGTACTACCGATTTTTTTATTACAAACTTTGCTACCCGAGCCACCCCATTGACAGAATTTCTTAAAAAGAATAACCCAGACAAGTTAATTTGGTCAGAGTCTTCGGAAGTTGCCTGGGAAGGCTTGAAAGAAGCCTTGTACACCGCACCGGTCCTACAACCACCTAGCTTTAGGGAGAGGTTCTTTTTCCAAACAGATGCTTCCAAGACAGGTCTGGGGGAAGTATTATCTCAGAGGGCGAAAGATGAGGAGAGACCAGTTCTTTTCTTCAGTTGTAACCTCCTCCCAAGGGAAAACTAGCATGCTACAATAGAACAGGAGTGTTTGGTCATTAAGTGGGCATTGGAGGCACTCCAGTACTACCTGAGTAGAGTTCATCAGACCACGCTTCAATACAATGGATGCATACCAATAAGGTGAATGCCAGGGCCACCCGATGGTTTGTGGCATTACAACTTTTAGCTTTAAGGTGGAATATAAGCCTGGGGCTTTGCATAATAATGTTGATGCTCTGTCGCAATGAGATATGCTCCCCAGAGTTGGCGATTCATGTGATTTGGAGAGACCAGAGGAGGGGGAGTTAGCAAAAAAAAAAAAAAAAAAAAAATTATATATATATATATATATATATATATATATAATTTTTTTTTTTGTCAGGAAAAGGATCCGCATTGCCAAGTATGGCACAGCTAAGGGGAAGGGGTATGTGGAAAAGGTAACCAGCATAGGACCTGTCCAGCAGGAAAGGTACAAACAGGGTTAAGGATCCTGCCTTTACCTTGAGAAAGGAGTTTATATACAGATGCACAACATGGGTGTCATTGCTGTGTGGGTTGCGAGTGTAAAAGGATTGTGGGATCTGGTGGGTGGGGCTTCAGACGCTGACTAGCAGACAGACAATAATGAGGGATTGCGGGTGAAGCTAGTCTGTCAGGAAACCGTGGAATCTTTACTGTTTGTGTTATGCTGAAACAAAATCGTTATTGATTAAGAATCCTGGAGTAAGGAGTCTCTTATTTGGTAAAATAAATTTAAAAAGATAGAGATATAGTGAGAATGGTACAACAATGAGTGTCTGCAGGCAACAGTGATGCATGGTG
The DNA here is from genome assembly GCF_038048845.1 of Mixophyes fleayi. Lineage (NCBI taxonomy): Eukaryota > Metazoa > Chordata > Amphibia > Anura > Limnodynastidae > Mixophyes > Mixophyes fleayi. The sequence goes on along the minus strand of NC_134403.1, from coordinate 49,078,293 downwards.
GAGATTTCCTTGCACGTTTGGGGCTGCATTTCAGCAAATGGAGTTGGGGATCTGGTCAGGATAAATGGTGTCCTCAATGCTGAGAAATACAGGCAGGTACCTATCCATCATGCAATACCATTAAGGAGGCATCCGATTGGCTCCAAATTTATTCTGCAGCAGAACAATGACCCCACACAGTCAATGTCATTAAGAGTGATCTTCAGCATAATGAACAAGGAGTCCTGGAAGTGATGAGGTGGCCCCACAGAGCCCTGATCTCAACATCGAGTCTGTTTGGGATTACATGAAGAGACGGGAGTATTTGAGCATGCCTACATCCACAGAAGATCTGTGGTTAGTTCTCCAAAATGTTTAGAACAACCTTCCTGCTGAGTTCCTTCAAAAATTATGTGCAAGAATGGATGCATTATGCTGTTTTTAAGCAAAGGGTGGTCACACCAAATATGTCTTTGATTTAAATTTCTCTCCTGTTCCTTCACTTCGCATTTTGTTGATAAAAACGATTAAACACTTCTATTTTTGAAAGCATTCTTACTTTGAAAGTTTTAGACAGGTGTGGAAAAAATTCTGCAGAGATTTTATATATACACAGACCCCAAACATATATTACTCACTGCATACTACCATAGTCCTGCGAACATTCTCTCTAAATCAGTAATTAGTGAATAAATTCTATTGTTAATTTATGAAGGAGCAGCAATTTATATACTTGGGTATATCCTACAGAAGAGTACCACCTACTTTAATAGATATGACATTTTCCAGTCGTAAAAACTGGGATTATAGAACACCCATTTGACACGCTCACTTGCATGCATATACACCGATCAACCACAACATTAAAACCACCTACTTAATGTGCAAGTCCCCCACGTGTCACCAAAACAACTCTGACCCGTCAAGGTATGGACACCACAGGATCTCTGAAGCTGTCCTGTGGTATCTGGCACAAAAGGCTTTAGCCATGTAGGTTGTGAGATGAAACAGGCCTCCATGAATCAGGCACTTCTTCCCAGCACATCCCACAGATGCTCAATCAGATTGTGATTTGGGAAATTTAGAAACCAGGTCCACACTTTGGACCATTCCAGGACAATGTCTGCAATGTGGGAGGACACATTATCCTGCTGAAAGAGGCCGCTGCCACCAGGGAATACCGTTGCCATGAATGGGTGTAGTTTGTCTGCAACAATGTTTACACAGGCAGTATTCATATGGATGTTACTTTGACATGTACCAAGACCCAAGGTTTTCCCAAAAGAACACTGCCCAAAGCATCATACTGTGTCCACCGACTTACCTTCTTCCCCCAGTGCATCCAGTTGCCTTCTCTTCCTCGGGGAAACGACGCACACGCAACTGGCCATCCACATGATGTAAAAGAAAGGGATTCATCAGACCAGGCCACCTTCTTCTATTGCTCCTTGGTCCAGTTCTGGCACGGATATGCCCATTGTAGGTGCTGTCTGCAGCGAACAGGGTTCAGCATGGGCACTCTGAACAGTCTGCAGTGCACTGTGATGTGACACCTATCCTAGCCAGCATTAACTTTTTTTCAGCATTTTGTGCTACAGTAGCTGTTCTGTGGCTCCCAAACACAAATCAATGAGCCTTTGGTCCCCATGACCATAGTGCCGGTTGTCCTTCCTTGGACCCCTTTTGGTGGGTACAAACCACTACATACTGGGAACACCCCATAAGATCTGCTGTTTTGGAGATGCTCTGACCCAGTCTACTAGCCATCACAATTTGACCATTTTCAGAGTTGCCATGTTCCTTACACTTGCTCATTTTTTCTGCTTCCAACACATCAACTGCAAGAACCGATTGTTCACTTGCTGCCTAATATATCCCAATCCCTTGACAGGTGCCATTGTAACGAGATAATATTTACTTCACTTGTCAGTGGTTTTAATGTTGTGGCTGATCAGTGTAAGCTTAGAGTTTTAAAAATAACTGTATAAATTTGAGGGTTTTGATACGCTCAAAGCCATACCCAGTGATCAAAGTGGAAATTTAGAGGTGAGTGTGGAAAATAAGTGAATGGAATGTGATAGTTTTACAGTAGAAGTGGTGCCTACTACCTTATAACCCCCCTCACTGTGACCACTGGCCATACCTATTCTAAAGGGGGGAAATCAATTGCTGGTGATGTGGTGCACAGATATATTGCGCCATGTACATTGCTGGCAATTACAGTAAAAATATCCACTAATTTTTCTCGTCTCTCTATGGGGTGCGAGGAGAAACAAGCAAAGATTTTACAGAAATCTCTGCCACAAAGTGTCTCACGGACATTCCAGAGACACTTTGCAGCGAACTTAATTCCCCCCCCCCCCCCCCAAAATATGTCACATTTCAACATATTAAAATCATACTAACTTTAGCTGTGTGTGGAAATAGACAAGAGTTAAACCCGCAGGAAAAAAAAAGCAAAAAAACCCCCCAAAAACACACACCTTCCAAAACGTATTTATCCATTGTCCAATTCTGCAGGTCTGGCAATGGCTCCAACAGTGCTGAGCAGGAGACCCTGTCTCCAGGTCCTACAGAGGCGACTGTGCAGCCACTAAACACCGGTATACATACACAGGTATTACTTTGTGGTTCACCTGAGGATTAAACTCTCTCTCTCAAGAACAATAACTTAAATTGGGCCAATAATTTTGCAAACTCTTACATAAGCTCATGTTCTTCAGTGGCTGGATATTGAGATAGGAGATATTTCTAGCTTGTGGGCTCCTCCATTACATTAAGCCTTTTATGAACTGTTCACACTGTTATAAATATGGCTAAGAGTAAACATGTCCTATTTTTATTAAAATTCAATGTTTAAACAAAAGCACTTTGTATACTAAATATTGAATTGGAAGAGGACAAATATGTATTCCTTGGAATGATGCTCTGATAAGCTGTGTGTAAAAAGCTAAAAGAGCCAGGACCACATAAAGACTGACATGACCACATGTAATCTACAGCCACTAACAGGATCGTAAAGACTATTATCAACTCCTGCACACTACAATGGATCCAATCAATGAATCGCTAAATACATCACACTTGGACTAGAAGCAGGGAAGAGTGACATAACCACAGAAAGGTACAAAGTAACACACTCAAAACTTTTGTAGAGTTCACGGAACTCCAATGCGACTTAACATTCATTCCAGTGCACAGCTGACTTTTCAGTACCACTAATCAAGCATGACTTGAGGTTTTCAGATTATGTTTTAAAATGTACAGATGCAAGCTGTTACTTGAACTACTTCACACAGTGCAGCTCTGTAAGAGGTGTAACAGAGCCAGAAGGGGTACAGATAAGGATTAGAATGTTAAAATGACAACTGGTATACTGTGGGAGTAGTATATCTGTAGTAAATAAAATTGAAGAGTGAAGCAGAGAAGAAAGAAGTATTGTTTACACACAGAAATTGTGAATTACAATCATATCTTTGCCATGTTCTGACATTTAAGTTACACCAATATTCTCACCGCTAGTATTTCAAAAACTATCCTCACCTCACAGCTGTATAGTTCTTGCAAACCCCTTCAAAACATTACCCCTTAGATATGAGTATGGAGGGCACCAACATGTTCTACTCAAAGGAGGCATGGATCATATGCTTAGCAAATTACTTCAGACCATATAAACACAAAAACTCAGGTTATTTGTTGTATCCTTTATTAAAAAATACTGCTGTACACATGAAAACTTAAGGAAAAAAAACAAAACAATAAAAGATGGATAGCATTTGGGATCATGACACTAGAACATAACATACAGGTGACAGGGAAGTCATTGATAACACAGGGTGGAAAATAAAAATATGTACCCTTATGTAATATTTACAAGGCAGAACAAAGTGTTACACATGTACAAAAATGTAAAAGAACTCACATGATTGGTTTGCTCTGTGCTTTTACCTCTGCTGAAAGAGTAGGATGTTCTTGTATCCCATTGTAAGATATCCTGGGGCCGCGGGCCTGGGCTTTGTACACAGTTTGCTACCAGGTTTGGTTATCCTTTGTTTTTTTTTGTTTTTTTTTTTTTAAATCATTTACATCAAAGGAATAAACACGATGACTGTTGTCACTGTTGCCCTAAAATATCTGTGCAAAACCATAGACCCTCTTTAAAGTTTGGAAAAGACTGCAACTTAAATACAAGTGCATGCTTTTACTGGATGACCATTTTTCTTTGTTTTTCTTCTTTTGTTACGAAATCCTGAGATTAGTGTATGGCCTGAAAAAATGTAACTGGTAGCAGGATCCAAATGACTGTTTTTTGTTTTTCTTTTTTTTAATAATGTTGCGTGTGGTATGCTGGTCTATTCACATTGAAAGTCCTTTTATCTAGCTTTTAGCTTGCCACAAACATTTTGGTCCCAAAATGGAAGAACAAATAGGAGTACTATATCAAATAGCCATGATTCCCGCATCCTACAGAATGAGAGAGGCACCTATGATTTCGAACTTCCGTGCCTTCCAGTACTGATCAGAAAACAAACAAAAAAAAAACAAAAAAACAAACCACACACTTAAAATAAAAGGACTTGTATGTTTGTACACTCCTGCAGCAAACCCTCGCTGTCCCACCTTACCCTGCAGTCTGCTTATAAATGAAGCATATTTGAATACAAGTACTTCTGTTTTGTACAAAAAAAATGCAATATGATTTGTCAAAAACAGCTGCTTTCTCTCCCATACAGAAAGGAATAAGACAGGTCTTACTCAAATTTCCCTTAGTTAGGTTAATAGTCCTTTTTAAAAAGAATAGCATTGTGGTAAGCTGTAACAATTTTCTCATGATGCTAATTTCCTTTCAGTAAACCAAAAAAAAAAAAAAAAGTAAATTTACTTCTACATTGATTGATCATTGTATACATTTCTCCACACGTCATGAAAATTTAAGAATGATGTTCAGGTTGCCAGACTTTGAAACAAAGGTCTATCTCCTCCAATGTAAGGACATGATGACATAGTTCTTAAAGCTTTAGAAACAAAAAAAAAAAGCTGAGAAGTAACAAAATCTTCTCTAAATAATACAGACGGAGAATCATTAAAATGTATGCGGAGACACCTACTAAGTCTTTTCTGATTGATTGGGGGCATCTGGATTTTACTCGCACAGCACAATGGGCTAGTGAAATCTATTTATATATTCAGTGCTAAGAGGTTATGCCTCTTCTACCACCCCCAACCCTATATATTTGGCAGGAGTAACTGGTGCCACAGCCTTTAAACTATATTTGTAAGACAAAGGGGTGGGTTGGGGTTGGGGTTGGGGGGGGGGGGAGGGAGGGGGGAAAGGAGAACATTTAACAACGAGACAAGCCAAAAAAAACAAAAAAAAAAAAAAAAAAGCAATTTCCAGGGACTTCCAACAAAAAAAAAATGAGCCGGACCTTCCCTCTTTGTGCCACAAGACATCCCTCTGCATTCAGTTAGTCTTAACAGTGTCTCTGTATCCAGTGTAACGTACCCTAGTAAAGCCGTGGTTCTGACAGAATGATAAAAACGTTTAAGTTAGGTCTTCCAGAAAAACTGTGGCAATTGACGCAACATAAAATGCGAAAACAATGGCATAAATGTATAAAGCAGAAGAAGGAAACAAGTGTACAGCATTTTGCAAAAGGCGCTGGTTGTGTTTTGTTTTTTTTTTTATATATAAAATGCAGCTTGTTGAAGGTAATCGTGCGCTGTGACCTAGACGAACACGGATTCCTCTCGAATGGTAAGCGGACGATCCTTTGATCCTTTTGTTCCTATACACCTTCACAAACCAGTTTGTTGATTGACAATAAGTGACAACTTTTGCATACAGCACATTTCTATGGAGGGTAGAAAAGAAAAAAAAAAAAAAAAAAAGTTGCGGTTTTCATGGAATTATTCCACTGCCTGGTCCAGGACACATGAGCAGGACACAAGCTATGCACAACTTGCAATATTGGTGAGGACACTGTGCCCCTGAAAAAAAAAGTTTTTCAGAAAAACATTTTTTTTTCCCTTAAATGTCAGAAAGTCTTCAAATTAAAAGTAGTGCATACAAGTGGAAAGAAATAAAACAGGAACATCATGCATCCGATGGTGTTCCTAGAGTTAAAACAAAATTCTTCACAGATAAAGCCTCCATTGGCAGCCTTAGCTCGCGGTTAACTGAAAATAACATTCTTCCCTTCAAGTAACAGTGTACCTGACTGAAGTGCAAGCAGCTTCGCTCATCTCCTGTTCGATTCCCAATTGTGAAATGAGATGACAACAACAAATCAGCTGTAGTGCAATTTGCGATTGGTTTAGTTCCTCAGCAATGTCCTGCATGCTTTCAGCAAATACTACAACTGACCGTTGGCGGCTGCAACAAGTTCCTGAAACGTATTTTCAAAGCAGCGTTTTAGATCACTGTAAGTTACCACAAGTACGCTCTTCTCATCTCTGGAAATCAGGCTGATTTTCTCTGGCACGCCAGCATCTAACTGGAAAGAGACAGGGACACTTAAATAGAAGAAATGTCACGTAGAGAGCCACCTGCTTCATCTTACACACAGTACGCTGCCTGCATTACCTTGTTAAGACAAGACACTATATGACTGAGGTCAATCCAGGGAGTTCCTGCTTCTGTCACCTGATGGAAAAGATGATCCCTAAAGAGTTTCAGCAGATACCTGTCCCCCGTTTCTGACCAGGCCGGGTCTTTTTGGAATCTGAAGATGAACAAAAAACATCACACCTGTAAAAGTTGCAGATCTAGCTTATTCAACAAAAAAGAAATAAAAACCGCTTTTGTTTAACCACTGCCATTAATACAAAAGTAATCATTTAATGCATGATCAGTTCACTAAAATATTCTGAAAACATTGTGCCATCATATGATATACACATGAATTTGAAATGAAAGTTTTTTTGTTTTTTTTTAAACATATGGTCTGGTGCACTTTGTTTTTCTACACTTTCTTCCCCCCCAGCAGAAATAGTGCACATTCTATGAAGATGTCCTGCTTGAGAGTCAGGGTGGGTCCAAACTGATCTACTGTTCATCCACTCAGTTCCCCTGTTTGGTGAGGGCTCCTGTGGTAAAGGGCAAGACAGTATGCCGCCAGACTCCGACACAGTCAGTGCTGTACTGGAAACATCATGACACCCATTGCTTTCTCCTGGCCAAGGAGCATAGAGAAACTCAGATTATTAACAGACTAGTGAACAAGACATGTAGCAGGAAGGCAACATGGACCAACCAAGGACTGTCAATATCCATTGAATATTTAACTAAAACAGTTTGAGCACCAAAGTCTCAGGTCTGACCTACAGAAACAAAGGGCCCCCGGAATGGAATCATTGATGTACAGTCATGGCCAAAAGTTTTGTGAATGACACAAGTATTGGTTTTTGCAAAGTTTGCGGCTTCAGTGTTTTTAGACCTTTTTGTCAGATGTTGCTATGGTATACCGAAGTAAATTACAAGCATTTCATAAGTGTTAAAGGCTTTTATTGACAATTACATTAAGTTTACGCAAATAGTCATATTTGCAGTGTTGATCCTTCTTTTTGAAGACCTCTGCAATTCACCCTGACATGCTGTCAATCAACTTCTGGACCACATACTGACTGATGGCCGCCCATTCTTGCCTAATTAATGCTTGGAGTTTGCCAGAATTTTTAGGGTTTTTGTTTGTCCACCCGCCTCTTGAGGATTGACCACAAGTTCTCAAATGGGATTAAGGTCTGGGGAATTTCCTGGCCATAGACCCAAAATTTTGATGTTTTGATCCCCGAGCCACTTAGCTATCACTTTTGCCTTATGGAAAAGTGTTCCATCATGTTGGAAAAGGCATTGTTCATCACCAAACTGTTCTTGGATGGTTGGGAGACGTTGCTCTTGGAGGATGTTTTGGTACCATTCTTGGCTGTGAACAATCTGAAAGGGGATTCATCAGAGAAAATGACTTTACCCCAGTCATCAGCAGTCCAATCCCTGTACCTTCTGCAGAATATCAGTCTGTCCCTGATGTTTTTCCTGCAGAAAAGTGGCTTGTTTGCTGGCCTTCTTGACACCAGGCCATCCTCCAAGTCTTCGCCTCACTGTGTGTGCAGATGCACTCATGCCTGACGCCACTTTTGAGCAAGCTCGGCCCTGGTGCTGTCCCGATCCCGAATTAATTTTAGGAGACAGTCCTGGCGCTTGCTGGACGTTCTTGGGCAACCTGAAGCCTACTTCACAACTATTGAACCTCTCTCCTTAAAGTTCTTGATGATCAGATAAATGGTTGATTTAGGCGCAATCTTACTAGCAGCAATATCCTGTGAAGCCCCTTTTGTGCAAAGCAATGACTACACGTTTCCTTGCAGGTAACCATGGTTAACAGAGGAACAATGATTTCAAGCACCACCCTTCTTTTAAAGCTTCCAGTCTGTTATTCTAACTCAATCAGCATGACAGAGTGATCTCCAGCCTTGTCCTCGTCACTCACATGTGTAACGAGAGAATCACTGACCTGATGTCAGCTGGTCCTATTATGGCAGGGCTGAAATGCAGTGGAAATTTTGTTTTTGGTATACAGTTCATTGTCATGGCAAACAGGGACTTTGAAATTAATTGCAAATCATCTGATCACTCTTCATGACATTCTGGAGTATATGCAAATTGCCATCATAAAAACTGAGGCAACCGACTTTGTGAAAAATAATATTTGTGTCATTCTCAAAACTTTTGACCATGACTGTAATAACAGAACTGTGAGAACACCAGGGATCTTTAAATTGAACACATTACTGGACGTGTCTCTGGATCAAGGTAACCGTGCCAAAACATTTACTTCTGGTGCCAGTGCTATTGTTCTAAACTTGTGTACAACGTTATTTATTTATTACATTACATTTAAATTTGTCCAAAAGCCAACACACGCACGTCAATTCATAATTTTGCCAAGCCCTGCATTACCCTTTTACTGTAGACTAAGGTCAATGCCCTGGGAAGTGAGTGTTGCGCTGTCATTACAAATGTAAAGACGTTACTAAAGATAAGACAATAGCAGATGTGATGGCGACTATACACACACAAGCAAAAACAATCAGAGCACATTCAATAAAAGGAGCGGTGGCAGCATGCGGGTGGGAGTGGTAAATAAAACAAACCAAATAAACCACAGATCTTACTCGGGTCTCTCGTTTATTGTTCCCAACTTTGCCAGGAGCCTGAACAATCGTCCATTCTGCACCTCCTAGAGGGCAAAAAACATAGATTTGTGGGGAAGAGAATTACATTGAATTAACATGGATGATTCATAATATAAATCACTAAAACATTACAATTATAATTTAGAGAAACTAAAAAAAACACAGACACCAATTGCCTACTAATACCAAAGGCAGGTATGATGTGTAAGGAATATAGTTTCTAACCAGGGTTGAAGGGTTATTTCACCTTCAGATGATTATGCCCCATTTGCAACGATTATACATTTAATTTCTAGCACCTCAGGGTTTGTTTTCTTTTTTACATGTATTTATAGGATTTCCATGGCACATGGACATCAAAGATGGCTGCAGTTTAGATCAGCTCTGTAACCGAACCTCCAACATGATAACCTTCTCGGATATACAACGGTTAAAAAATTGTGAGCAGCTCTTCCCAGGTTGCCATAAGCATTTTCAGCCGAAGGACAAAAACTGGGGTATTATAGACTAACCATGATTCACCTTTAAGAGAACTTGTAATTACTCCCCATTCCCAATGTTGTTATTGGGTAGTTCTCGCTGGAGCTAAATAGACTGCTATATCCAAGTGTCCAGCATTTACTCTAAAGTTACCCCCGGCTGATAGCCAGGGATAAGCAACTGTGCCACGTGCATGCTGAGGTCTGAGGTTTTGGCACCTAAGAAGATGCCAGACTTTTCCCTTTCTAAAAAGTATCACCTGCATGGTCCAACAGATTCATAATTGAGGAGCTTCTCATTTCTTTCATTGTGACTTGAGTACAAGTTATTTGTCCCAAAAAAGTGGGGGGTTCCAGACATTTAAGGCAAATTAAATCATGCATTATAAATTTTTAGAAGTCTACAAAAAAGTGCACAAATATAGACATGAAGCTGGTTTGAGACAAATGCAGGCGGCTTTCTATACAGCAGAAAGCACAAGTTCTATTATTGTCAGGACTGCTTGCTGGAGGGAACCCTCAAGTCTTAAACGTGGAAGACCTATCCCCACCACAAAAACATAAAATCTGTCATCCTTTTGTGCTGTTCTCAGTCACCCAGTGTCTAAATGAATCCAAATAAAATAAAAGTATAATAATGTTATTACATATATACCCCCAGGTAAATACTGTCAAGAAGAAATGTACAGACACTATTCTGTGCCGTATATGCTGCCCAGTTGGCATGAGTAATTGCAATGAGTAGGTGCCTCATCTTCTTATTACTTTCATGCTGCATATTTCATGGTTATCCGGGTATACTTGCATCATGTTCCGTTAAGTGCGTGTGTGTATGTCACAAGTATACCGGGATGACCTGATGTAAGTATAATCAGGAGAACAGTGAAGTACGCACCACGGGAGCATCAACAACAGCCTCTCCAATCAGAGTTCGAACATTACAATGAGATTGGTCACTTTACCTTTGCGAGGTCCTCCTCTATGACGTCATTGCGCATCTGTGCAGCATCCAACTGAGTATAAAACCTAGCACCAATCATTGGCATGATGTCGTTTACACTACGCAGGCGGTTTTGGTCTGTCAGCAAGTATCTGTAGATATAGAAAGACAGACATATGGTTGTGTGCATTTAAACCTATTAGAAGACAGACAAGCGCCCACCTGACTTCAGTTAAAGCAGATTCATCACAAGGTCATGTTGCCTTCTACACATGTACAAACCTAGAACCTGTCTAACCTAGGAGAGAGCATGTTATCTGGTAACCTGGTACAGGAGCAAGCATAGAACAGTGCAAGTGAGTAGCTCCTGGGTAGACCGGTGTACTGCTATGTGGCCTGGAAAACATCAGCCAGAAGAGCGTGTAATATGCATAACATGCTCACTCCTGGGTGTACAAGGCACTATGTAAGTAAAGAACATAGCATACAGGACCTAGCGATAGAATGTATGGTTATATATTTAGGTTTAAAGCACTCCTATGATGTAGTTATTGGTTTGCACAGAAACTTCAGTTTCAAAAAGTGTGGGCGGCAATCTGAAATACAGAACTTACATGAAACATTCTAGTTCCCTTTTAAAGTTTCCAAGCGGAACAACAAAGGCAATTACATTAATAAGAGAATTCATGTTACCAAAGAGAAGTTTCCCTATTGTGCACTATAGACTTATCTACAAACAAATGATGTGGATGTTGTATGAATTCTCAGCAGTGTGCGGTGGGTAATAAAACATGGAAATGCCACCATATTAAAGCACACTAGCGTACTTCTACCCTATATTGTGAATTCCAGAACAACTATTGCAGGTCACACTTTGCTGTGAATGTAAACACTACATAGAGACCACCAGACAAGCCTTACAAGATGAGATTTTTTAAGTCGGAGGAGTAGTTGATGTTCACAAGCTCCATTGCTTTTTGCAGATTCTCCCGCTGAATTCCCGCCAGAGAGTTGCAGGACAATGCCAAGACCACTTTTCCTAATGAGATCAGGTCTGCTTGCTGGGGGGACAAACAAGTTTAAGGAAAGGATTACTACATGTGCTCATAGATTCAAATTATAAGTTATAGTTTTCTCTCTATCATTTGCTTAAACCACAACATAGGGTTTAAATAAAGCAATTAAAGTGTTTTTTTCATTACACCAAGTGAAGACTTGCTCCATATGTGAATGAATGCCCGACACAGAACCGTGGCAGCCGTGACATCACATCTGAATTGCCAATAAATGCTTTGTCATTCTTTACTTGGACAGCCAGCTCCACAGATCGGTTGGCAACTAAAAATGTATTTTGGCCCAAATGCAAGGAAGATTACTGGCTAAAGACTGGGCTGTATTAGTAACATTATAAAAGAGAGAAGATTTAGGAGGTTACAAATCATCAACAAATAGAACCACGTGTTCTCTACCATTGAGACAGAACAAGCAATTTGTTTATTTTTAGTGTTAAATTAGTATTCCATACACAGTTCTATAAAGTGGATTTTGACATAGTTGAAATTAATACCTTGGTAAATCCAGGTCTAAATATAGGAGACATATGCTCTCTGATCATATTCGTACCACATTCTAAAAAGGAAAAATCGGGACAAAATAACAATCTATATGATCTGCCCAAACCACGCTACTTTATGCATGAAGCCTCGCTCCTTTCTGAACCAGAGAACCCAACACCACTTATTAGGACAGTCCTTTCAGACGGAGATCCTCTGCATATCACTCTTAACATGAATTAGAGAGCATGTAGGTGAAGCGTATGTTGGTAGAGGCACGCAGCTGGACCACCAGTATAAGACTGTAGTGACCATCCTATAAGAGCTCCCCTCTATGGACAGCTGTCATGTTGGAAGTATAGGAGAGAGCACACACTTGCTCTCACAATTATTCAACAGTCTGCAGCCATAATATGCAGCTAGCTGGTCTGTCACCTGCACAACATGCCATGCAGAAGGCTCCATTATACAGGAACCGCCACTTCCACATAAACACCAGGGAACTTCCACATCCTACTTAAATGACTGTACATGACCCGCTGAGGTGACAGCCACCGGATGCAAACCTGCACCAGACTATTTTGGGCATTTGTGCATGGTTTTAGAGAGGAAAAAGAGAAACAGGCAAATAACTAAATACTCAACTCTAATGAACAGTTAAACAGTATGTGTAAAAAGTAACAAACTACCTTCTGTAAAGTTAATTGATTTGAACACCCCAAACAGATGAAATTATAGGTTTATGTTTGAGGACAGATCATATAGTAAAATATAAACATGAAAGTGTTAAATGTTGATGATGATGATTCATAATACTGGTGGCATCAGTTGGTAACTGCTGGGAAAAACTGCGCTTCCATCATACACTAATTTTTAATCTGTCCCATTACTATTTGACCTGTATCTCCCGTTGACCATGTAAAATGAAGAATTTTAAAAAAATTAATTTACATTTCCTAATTCCATATCAAACCAAAATGAGAGAATGGAATTCTCACCGATGAATAAATTGTCATCTAGATTAAACTCACATTTATGACAACCAGCTTACTTTGAGGTCATGGTTACATGTTCTGCCCCATGTAGTGATTCTAGGTAAAACCAGGTTAATTAGGCAACATGAGATCATATTACAAGAGGCAAACCCCAAATGATCACTTCATGAAATGCATCTACCCAATATTGAGTTGCCCTCACCAGCCTAAAATTAGTTCCGACATGGATTAAATAAAAAATGGTATGGAAAGAGAAGTACAGGAATGACGGGACTTGTTGAATTTATTAATGCTCCTTGACTGGGGAGGTATATGTGACGCACGCAGTTGGCAATGATGTTAAGATATTCTGTTACACTAAAACTTTGCTCCAGCAGTATCAAGGGACCCCCACATGGGTCAATAAAAACACAGCCTGAAGACCAGCAGATTAATGCTCTGCCTGTAAATTCAGCTGAAGCACAATGTGGGTCTACAGGTGTTTAGATCAGTCCAGCACAAATGTGAAGAGGTGATGGCTAATCCTGTGGCTTTGCACAAATGCTGGGAGACAGGAGCCATATCCAGCTGGGCCTCACATAAGTGACAAAGATCACCCCTAGTATGACTGGTGCCTGTTAATGTGGTTCTAAAAAAAAAAAAAAAGGCTGAAAGTGGTCCTGGTTCTATTTACAGACATGCAAATACTGATCTAAATCAAATTTTGCCTGGATTATTATCTGGCATCGCAGTCATTTACAGGCCACACAAGGTAGTCCAATATTGCAGCATTTGACCAGCAAAGCAGATGAAGTTATATTGTGTGTCAGGTATAAAGCATGCTAAATATATAGGTCTTACCTGGTACTGGGGCATTAAAGCCACAGGATTACTCTGACTACCATCATAGGTTAAAACATCAAAAATTCCGGCACAGTTGACATGTAGCCTTTAAAAGAACAAAAATAAAACCATAGTAAAATATTTCACTAGGACAACAAAATAAAAAATTAATAAGGGATTACATGTCTTTAAGATGCATTTTCACATGCAATCTGATAATGGTTACAAGTGATGCTGCTTAAGGATCCCATCATTTTGACATTAAAAAAAAATGGGATTCCCATGGAATCCTGACATTTGGCCATGTCGCCAAGTCCCCCCCCCCATACTTCCTTTTAGGCCTCAAAGCAGGGGCGGACATAGACTTTATGTTTAGGGGGGGGGGGGGTGATTTTGCATAATCACGCCCCTCCTTTACTCCGATTGACTGGCCCGCATTAAACTCCGCCTCCCATTCGCGATTGGCCACACACCCTCCCGGTTTGATCGGCGGCTGGGACCTAGCTTGCTGCTGCTAGGGGGAACGAATACCCCGATCGCGCCCGCGCCCCTTCTCCCTGGATCCGCCACTGCCTCAAAGTAAAAAGTAATCCAGGTATTGAAACTTTCCCAGATAATTTGGGTGCATTAGTCTTATGAAACTATGGGAAAGTCTGCATTTCCCCATCTGAAATCCTAAACAGACATACAAAAAAGGGAATGAATGCATGGAAAACACATGGGATCTATAGGGGACAAATACAATGCAACACTAACCACATATGTACTGTTCACATAAATCATTTTTGAAGAAGGTACTTCAGAGAAATGGAAGTGTTCTTATGCAGAGAGAAGTGAAAGCCCAACAATATATAGATTCTATCCTTCAGTTGTCTGCAAGGCTTGCCAGAAAATATATTAATTTTGAGTAGGCAGCAAAGAAAGATACCTTGTTTTGCCAGTAATGAGAATCTTAGTCGGATCCATTACACGACATGCAAGGCCCGCTGTGTGAATGGTTCGTAATGCTGAGCTCAACTGGACAATATAAGCCCAAATGAGGGACTCCGGCAGCAATCCGGCATGTTGGCGTGGCAATGGACCATCGTGTTGGCCTGCAGCAAGCAAACGATATTGAAATGGTGTTATTAGATTACAATTATTTTTGTCCATCACCAAACAATATTAATTACTGATAATGGTCTATTTGGAAAGTGCACCAATATATTTTGCAAAGAAATACATTTTATTCACTGAAAGTCTGCTATACCGGTAAATACTCTATATAGCAGTCCTGGACAACCTGTTGCTCCCAGCTATCTGCCTGCAAGGCATGCTGAGGCTTGTAGTTATACAACACCTAGAGAGCCGCACGTTGTCTATGCTTGCTATGTAGATATTTGTATTAGGTCATTTTAACAACAGATTATGTATGTTTGAGAACAATGTGAGCTCCGAATTCAACCGAAAGGAGTTAATCCCCCCTCATTTCCTTAGTAACATTTTTAGTTACATAATTATGCAATGATGCAAAAAAGTTGGGTTTATACGCAACTGCAGGAACCAATACGTTTGAACAGCCAAGTGAAGGTTAGACTAAATGAACGTGCATATGAGATCACTATGGGTAGAGGTGCACGCCTGCGGCTTAGGCCCCCACGTAGGGTCACAGAATTTTGTTACATATGCAATACATTCTAGTGGGAACCACCTAATTTTCAGAATCCCAAAACAGTTGCAAAATGAGACTTGGGACACCAATTTAAACATGTTACACACCACTGGGTTCCTGCAATCAGTTGCACATTTGTTAAGGTCTTAAAAAAAAAACAACAAAACACTGGTGCTATAAAAGTAGAGCAGAAACAGAGATGTAGCACCCCAGCAGTTTCAGGTCATTACTGCGGTGTGTACTGTGATTTGTAGTAGTCCCGTAGATTTGCATGAATGCAACTGAAAACGTGATCTTAGTTGTAAAGGTTCTGACAGTTATACTGAAATGCACACAAACTCCACACAAACTCCCGGCTGACACGCACATGAGTGCTGAAACTGGCACATGTCAGCAGGCCTGGATCACTTGTGTGCTTGCTGCTATGCAGAGCTTAGGGATGACAGCAGAAAATCTTTACTATATAAGGGAGGGGGTACTGTAGGGATAGCCAGGTTCCTACTATTCACAATTACCAAAAATTGAGAATTGAATGATTCCCCAAAATAAATGGCGCCAACAGCAAGAAGTTTATTTAAAAAAAAAAAAAAAAAAAAAAAGCTACTCTACAGGGGGAAATCTGTAAATGATCTGCTGTAGCTCTCCACTGACCAGCACAGATTACTTCTGTGTACCCAGACACTGAATGATGTCATAGTTTAAAAGACCTTCCGGGCACCAGGTTTTAGAGGACAGTGTGGGACCCAATAGAGACTCCATCAGACTGCTAAATGGTGGGGAAATGAGGGTTGATTTCTTAACTAGTTTTAAAGAAATCCAGAGTTACGAGTACAGATAAAAATAACTTCCAGACATTTAAAAATAATACACTACAGACTTCTACATAAACACGCATATAGCACCAATGGAGATTGGAGCAGACGACTGAAACAAGTAAACAATGCTTACCCCACTTTCGTTTCGTGAAATAAGCATCTGCACTGGGATCATTAAAATGCCTGCTCATCATAGTCTCCGCTCCAGCGTGGAAATCGTATGCAAAAACCAAGGCTTTCAGAAAAGAGAAGAGACAAAATCAATAACCTACATGATTGTAAGCTAGGCGCAACTAAGAGGCCCCCAGATTTGCACACATTCTATAAAGAAACAGCCCAATATCTGTTACTGAGATTCACAGAAGCTCCCACAAAAACAGACTTTGGGGGAGAGGGGGCGATAAAAATGACCTTATTTACTGATTTTAAAAGATTATTTTTTTGCCACCTATATGTACACTTTTTTTTACAAATAACATTTAACCATTGGGCTGAGTAATATGTATAACTGCACAGCAGGTCATTTGATGTATATTAAATTCAGAGTGTTCCTTAGCAAGCCTACACTATAATTATAGGCACAAAGCCCTACAGCCACCCTACACAATGCACCAGTATCAAAAACCAATAACTAGGTCTTTATTAGATAGCAACTACTGCAGCACAAATGGCCTTAGGACTTTGTTATTTAAATGACTAACTTACAATGCTCTCCAAATGCTTTGGTTGTAAACATTTCCCTTAAGGTAACAATATTCGAGTGCTGGACTTTCTTCCATGTGTCAACCAAAGACATGCATTTTGTGTTTACCAGACGAAAGCCTGCGGGAATGACAAGTCGTTAAAAAATATTTCACAAGACACAAATTCAGAAGAGAAATTATATACATTAATGGGAGCTTCAGAGAATGTAGCGCACGGTTTCAGAGATACTAAGGGCAGATGTATGCAATTTCCAGGACATCAGATTCCAACTGGATGTAGTGGACTAGATCCAGTTATCTTTTAGTGCCATTTACATGGAAAAACTAGATAACATGTTGGTCTGGGGGAGAGCAGTTGTATTTAGATTATGTGGAAATAGATATAATTTAGCAGGTTTGGATTTAGAACAATTTCAAAAGTGTACTGAGAGTAGCACATAGATTTTATTTCACGTACCAGGGACATGTACGAGTGCCCAAGGGAAAAAAACACACCATTTTCTTTCAATTAAATTTACAGAGGAAGAATATACTGTTTCTTAAGTATGTGTTTTTGTAATACTTCTTGAACTACAGGGCCTCTGCAACCTGTTGGCTTCCTCTAATCTGTGATGTGGTCACTGACAGAACGTTTAAGTGGTAAGACGAGAAAACCCCACATCATCACCACCCTTAAAACAGACACAAACAAGGCAAATCTTGGCAATTTTTTGTTGTTACTTCTGCATTGTTAGATACCAAGGTGTAGATTTACCAAAACTTCTATAACGGAAAAGTGTCGTTATAACCCATAACAACCAGATTATAGCTATCTGTCCATTACACTCTAGAAAAAATAGCTAGAATCTGACTGGTTGCTATGGGCAACACCTCCACTTTCCCTTTTAGAAATTGTGCGCTTCTCCTCGGACCTTTTACAAGGGGTTACACATAGGTCCTCTATCACAATACATGTCAGGCAGTTACATCAGGAGTTGCCATATGAACCCAACATGCCATTTAAAAACGAAAAAGTTATACTAAATGGGGAAAGGGTGGGATAGGTGTGTTTTTTCCTTGTGCTTTTTTTAAAAACGTTGGCTGTTATATCCATCTAGGACACATGTATACATACGCATCAATGTAAACATAGAATACATTATATTTACAGTAATGTTGTAATATAAATAGAGTTGGCAAAAGTTTAATTCCAATTTACGAGGTTGACATTTGTTTTCAATCCTGTTCTTATAAACAGGGCATGTTTTGGGATATTCTGACTGGTGGGTTTAATGCAAATTATTAATATATGTGGTTATAATATAATTCCACATTTGTTACTGGTGGTTTTTTTTTTTAAACATGCAATAACGATATCACCAAAAAGAAACATGCGAGAGGAGTCATAAAACACGGTATAAACACCCCTATATGGACACAAAAACATGAAGTACTGAAACGGCCTTCATCTCTAAGTGCACAAAAAAAACAATGAAATACCAAAAATGTCTGTCAATGCCAGGGCGATTAAGTACCATGTTTTAATAACACATTGTCCCTAAATGTCAGGTTAACAAGTTTAGAGATGAGTGTCGGCAAAAATGTAATTAGCAACTCATTTAATGCAGGTTTTGGGGACAGGCCCACATCAGACCCTTTCATGGTACAGCCATGCAATCTCACCATGGACTCTTCGCAGACAGTAGGTCAGATCATCCTTGCTATTTACAGCTTTGTAGCATGACGTTATGTACCCGAAGTTGCTGGACTTGTGTATCCGGTTAGGAGGAGGCAGAGGTTCCAGCGGGAAGAGGCTGTGGTAGCTGTCTACCTCTGCAGGTACAGCTAGAAAGAAACAGAGCACCGTCACACTAACAACTTGTGCATCAAGGTCAAATCTAAAAAACTACCTAAAAATCTCATAGGCAAAATACACATCTATGTTCTCTGAACGGATGGAGAACTTGGGGAATGGTTACATCCTCATTACTTCTAGTGCACTTTAGGTTCCTATTCACATAAACCACACTGGCCACAGTTATTCCAGTACAGAAGACATTACCAGGGATAGATTTAAAAAGCAATTGTAAATGGGATTTTGCTAGTAGTAAAATATAACAGGCAATAAACTTTGTAGGGTTTGCTGCTGTATCATCAATTTTTATGATAAAATTCCTACACTATGAAAATCCCTTCTGGATAATTTGGTGAGATGCTTCCTCCCATCTCTACCGGCTATAGTGGAGGGGGCCGTCAATCATCCCCTGTGGGCAGGAATCAGCAGGGGGCAAGGAGATTTCATTCTTCCAGGTGCAGTAAGCTATATTCCCTACAGAAATAAGTAACGTGTCACTGGCACATCACAGTACGCTATGTTTGTGACGGAGTTGGGTCAGAGGCAGCGGTGTATTGCTGGCTTTATAAAGGATGCGAGACGTGAACGTCTGTCATTTGTCTAATCTTTAGTCAGTCACAGTGACATGCTCAGTTTGAGTCGATGAATCACACGGTCACAGGAAGAGGGGGCTTAGTGGGGGATACAGTTTCTTAATGCAGATCTCTGTGCTTCTATATGCTACGTTTATATAATCTATACGGACGGTACTGCGAATGACATATAAGTGACAGCCAAGAGGAAACATGGAGGTGAATAATGGATATTCAGTTTTAGTGCAGTTTAGCCAACATAGTAGCTAAGATGTTCCATTTTCTTTAAAATCTGACATTTCCATTAAAAGTACCACCCCATTGAGAAAAGAGCAGTTTAATAACATTATTAAAACAAGTTCTCTTCAGTGACTTTTGATGAAGGGGCATACGTTTTTATATATTATTTAGGAGTCACTGCTTAACAATCTGAGGCATCGTTCACTTAATATAAAATGCTTCTATAAAAAGTGTTTACACAGAAACACAGAAACTTACCAGGCATATCTGCTTGATCAATCTGAGCCATCGTTATTAAATGCCGGTTTATCAACTCCTAGAGAAAAAGTTAAAGCAAACAAATCTTAGCTAAAGTACATTATTCAGAGCAGGAACAGTCCAGTAAGATGCTGCAAGGACAATACATAGATCCCCATAGAATTCACAGTAAAGTATGGCCATTGGTTATAGGACAACACAATTTAAATTTCATGCATCAAGGAGACATTGCATGGTATCATGCTGGGAATATAATCTACATATTTAAGAGGTTAGATATTCGGTAGTTTTAGAAGTTTGAACCAATGCAAATTCAAAAATGACAGCAAATATATGGGGTTATCTATGAACATGCAAATGTGCTACAACTCATTACAAGCCATTTGCTGTGTACTTTCCTGGTGATTTAAACAAAAGAACTCCATGTCCGATACATGCGGGTTCTTTTTCTAACTATGCAAATAGTGTATAATTTTACATATTTTGAACACCAGGTGGCACTGTTCTATTAAGGTCTATGAATTCCCTTTTTCAGAGCAAATTAACATGGTGACACAGTAATGTTACATTGTAGGCATTGTGTTCACTTTAAACTATATCAAGAAGATTCTCACTTCAAAATAGTCAGTGGCCAAATGCCTTACAGGCCATTTAAAGTTAAATGGTAAATGTAATCCAATAAACTATGTATTAAAAAAAAATGTTTTAGTTTTGGGGATGTAATGAAGTGGGGGTTTTTTAAGTTACTGATTGCATGATAAAGATGGTTATAGTAACTAAGTATCTGCTGGAACATCAACAAAATTGCATTACATTTAGTAGTGCTTAAAATATGGGAAGTCTCAAGGAAAAAAAAAAAAAAAAAAAAATTATACCATTACATCTGACCCTATAACTAGCAACACTAAGGCAGTGTTGGCTCACCTGTGACACTCCAGGTGTTGTGAAACTACAACCCCCAGCATGCTTTGCCAATATGTAGCAGCTTATTGCTGGAAGGGTATGCTGGGACTTGTAGTTTCACAACACCTGGCGTGTCACAAGTTAGCCAACACTGCACTAAGTACATATAAATGCTCTTCCATAGTCTGGGGAACTTGGTGATTAGATTTTGTGGCTGCTCTTTTGCATAAAAAGTAACCAAAGGAAGAATTCAAGAAAATTATGTTTAATCTAATACGCTGCTAATTTAAATTGATTTAATGACAGTGTAGTGAAATTAGTTTAAGAAACATCTGAAGACAAACAAAGTCTCCAGCTGCCGCTGCAGGTCTCCTCTCACTGCACTGGACAGAGCAACTTGGTCATTTTATTTCATTTTCCTTCATTTCCTTAGTTTATTTGCCTCTCATGTCAGTTATTTTCAATTTACAACAATGTTTCTCACATTGTTATTCTTGTTATCCTTCCAATTATAAATCCTTTATTCACATTACCCCAGCACTTCTCCTCTCTAATACTCATGGGCTTTTCCCCCAGCTATATTACTCAACTGTAACATCCTCAACTCCTCACACATCTTACAATCTCCTTGCTTGTGTTAGCTGGCAATATACATGACCAAATGCAGACGCCCTTCCCCCTCTCCAATACAAATCATCCAAATGCAGAACACTAAACAAATCCAGCGAGCCTCAAATATACCACCTGTCTCCCATCACTTTCAAGTTCCTGTAAATGTGCCCTACTGAAAGCACGCTCTGTTTGTAGCAATCCAACCTCCATCCATGACCTCTTCCTCTCGAACAACCTCAGCCTTCTGGCAGAAGCATGGCTCACACAATCAGACACTGCCTCATCTGCAGCCCTTACACACGGTGGTACCCACTTCCCTCACACTTGGAAGCAGATAAGGAGGTGGGGTTGGACGCCTTTCCTCATGTTGCACACTCACAGTTGTAATGATGGGAACATGAGTGATGGGAATTTGGTAGAAGTATTTTATAATTGGTGTAGTTGAAAATCCAGACAGCATGTTTTTCCAACTACTTTCAACATACAAGGCCAAAAAAGACACTGCACCAACATACATCTCTTTACTTGTTTCAAAATATCTCAACTAGACCACTCTGCTCAAGATCAGGGCGTCACATCCACACTCCTCACGATTACAGGACATTTCTCAGGCTGTACCCACACTGTGGAATACCACCCTCAACACAACAACTTTCCTCTGGCCTCCAAACCTTCACCTGTTCCCTGAAAACTCTTTCCCCTTGCAATCTGGCAGGACCTATGTGCAATATGTAGCACTTAACCTCACGTATCAAACTCCCATTGTCCCATAGATTATAAGCTTGCGAGCAGGGCCCTCTTATCTCTCAGTTTGTAATACCTAGTACAGTTACTACTGTGTTTGTTCCCAATTGCAAACTGCTATGGAATATAAATCTATCTCCAGGTTAACAAAATAAAACATTCAATGATTTACAAATACATGGCATGACAGCACAGACAGTGGAGGGGAGGCATGTACACAATAAATAAGAAATTTAAAGGCATTACAGGATAAAGATCTTTCGCACATACCTGTCTGAGCTCATCGGCCATGAAGAAGGAAGGTGCATTCGCTTTTGGCTGCATGTAAGCAACATGAGGAGCAGTAGGAGGGTAAAGGTGATAATTTGGGAAAACCTTTGGTGGGGTAAAATAAAAATTTGTAAAAAAAAATACAAAACGTCAGATCACAATTTGAATTACTTCATGTAACAAAGCAAAATCATTAGCCAAAAACAGCTAAAAGAGAATATGCATGAAGACTACAAGCAAAGTACAGGTGAAATAACGAATTCCAGGCATCAGTGACACCATCTGAATACAGTGAATGTCACACGCTGACAGAATTGCAGGTTAGTTCTCAGGGTGATGTAATGCACGTACCATTCCTGTGAGTGGCGCTGGAGTGGTGTCTGTGTAGAAATAGGTTGTTCCGCCCACAGTCTCTTTCTGAATGATCTGTCCTGCAGACGGGGGCTGGGAAACGGAATTTGTCACTGGCGTTGAGGCACTGGTGGGCACCATGTAAGTGGCTGGGTTTGGTGTGTGGCTTCTTCGTCGTGGGGCAGGCGATGTGTGGGGTGTAATTTTAGGGGAATGAAGTGGGGAAGACCCAGCCGATAGGGACATCCCTAAAACAGACAAAATAGGGAAAACAAAAAACCAGAGCTCATGTCAAAACACAACCACGTAACATGCACTGGAAAAAAACGTGTGCTCCATTTCAAATCTACACCTCTGTATATACCCGAAGACATGTTGGGTACTCTGTATTGCTCACAATGTGCAAAATACAAGACTGAACAGGTGCACAGTTGCAGCGAATGCCAATGTTTGCCCACCTTCCCTGATTACCTAGGTAAATGCAGACTTATTTTTCTAACATTTTACTACTATGCATAAAAAAAGAAAATTGGAAAAAATGTAATTTTCTAAAATGTTTAAAAAATTTTTTTTGGCCAACAGCCCATTCCTGTACAGCATCAGTGGAGCGAAACTCCCTAGTGCAACTTTCAGCTGTTTGTATATATAGCGCAAGCATTTGCAACAGGAAACAGTTAATGCACCTCGTTCATGGACAACTAAAACTTGTCCCAACATGTTCAATGTACATGTCAAGGCACATTCATAAATAAAGGGCATTTCCTAAAGTTTTATTTATTATATTTTTCGCACCATTGAGCCTTTTTTATAGCTTTAGTGCACATATAACAAAAGCTAAGCATGGAAAGGCTTCTGATGAAATACAACAGTGTGTGAGTAACTTGAATCTGCAATGAAGTCAGGGACTAATGTAAATATTAAAACATCCTCCATGAAGCAATGCGTAATATTTTGGCTTTATATAAAAGATAATTATAATAAACAAGTTAACCCGTGCATGATACTCATGCATTCTAGTCAAATCAAGCTACTTAAGGTGTTAAAAAGGTTCTTGTCATGCATTTGGGGCTAGGCCAGGCCTCCTCAGGGGAAGAGCGTTACTTCCCGACGTAAGCGCCCTTTTTTAACGTGGTTTTGTCCACATGTCACCACCTCATCATTCTTCTCCATCACATCATCCTTCATCGCCACATCCTTAATCTCCATCGTCTTACTGTTCTAAAACCTCTCGATACACAACGTTTCTGCTAAACACCTATCGCTGTGCTCAATCGGTCTTCCTTGAAGGGCAGTATTCATAACCTGCACTTTCACATCACTGCTTCTCCGTACTCGTGAAAATGAGACATACAATTGTCCATGACCAAACACAGGCTCTGGTAAATAAATACCCACACGGTCAAGAGTTTGAGCCCTCAACTGGTAAATTTAGCCTTTACTACCCCTCCCACGGGGATGGGGGGGAAGGGGGGATGATGGAAGTTAACTGACGTCACTATTATAATTTTTTTGTCAAATAATTTCAGTATACCAAATTTCAGGTCAATTGGATGAGCCCTTTCTGAGAAAATAGTTTTTCCCACACACACACACACACACTAACACACACACTAACACATGCCGCTAGGCTTATATATATTAGATAATTGTACAATAAAAAGTACCAATAAACCTCAAAACTGAACTTCAGATAGGAACCATGAAGGTAAAACTCATTAGTCTTCGTGTGACTCGCTATTACAGCTCTGATGAACGTGAAGTATCGTCTCCCCACTAGAACTAAGCCAAAATGTCAACTCCTCCACAAATTAATTTTCCTCCTTTCACATTTAGGCATGAGTGAGTTTTTTTTGCTTTGCTTCTTAAAAACAAATATCTTTATTTAGTGTTTTCAACACATACATTAAAAGCTAAAACATTCTATAAACTAAACAAAAAAAAAACAGACCCATTACGCTCAGGTTTTTACACCTTTCAAAAATGGAGTTCACCTTAAGCGTTTAGCGTGGCATTACCTACTCCTATCTCAATCACGCCACAGAGCACAATATTGTCGTCATGTTGGCTCTACTTACAGATTGTAAATTCCCCATTGCTTGACATTTTGCAAACAGTACAGGATACCACTCAGCAGATGACCAAACACAAGCATAACTAAAATAGTCTTACGGCACCTTCACTCATCTCTAAGCCCCACTATTACAGCCAGCTGAAGATCCTGCAACATCATTAAGACCGTTTCATCTGTGTCAGATCCTTTTAGGACAAAGCGACATTTAAATTACTGTGACATCAGTTACCTCCCCCCTGTGTAAGAATAGGGCTATCCACAGGGGGCATTTCTACAGAGCAAGTCTGACGTCATCACTTACTCTGCTGTTTGTTAGAACAGTGCTTCTCTAACACGACAACCTACTGCAGAGGTGGAAAAATGCTATTCCACATATCCTCCAAATGTAGTAGAAGATCAAATGCAATTATAGGTATACACTGTTAAATGAGAATTTCATGCGACTTTCAAATAAAAAAATAAATTAAAAAAAAAAAAAATACAAAACATTACGTATGAAAATTGAAATATTCCGGCACCGAATGGGCGATTAGTCAATCTTTACTTGTTTCTAAATTCTAAATCTTCGCTCTCATTCAACCAGTGGAAACTACCTATTCATTGTTTACCAACACGTCAAACCAGAGATGGAACAGAAAGTTTTAGGACATAGAGGTTGAAACCCCGTCAACTTACCATCTGCAGAGTACATGAAATACAACAGTCCCTGGGGACTCCCACACAGCTGCGGTTGGAGGTATTGTTGGCAAGTCTCCAAGCGGCATCCCAAACATTGTTTAGATGTTGTATAAAATTGTATGTCTACTAAGAGATTGCTGCAAAGATGAAATTAAATACCATTTTGAGTGAATATAGCAAATGTGCCCACAAAGCCAATGGGACGGCACAGAGATTGTCTAGTCAGCGTAACAAATACACTGTTTTGTTGGCGTTCTTTAAATCAAAAATTCATTGGTTGCTACAAGTTTAGGAGATTATCGGAACCGAAGACAGTCGTAAGGGGAGAAATCTTTTATTCCTGCACACGAGGCTTCCTGTCTTTAAAAGCACTCTGTTCAAAGATGTATTTTAATTAATTGAGCCTGGCACATGGGAAATCCTATTCTGGAGTGTTGCTCTCTAAACAGAATAGGAGGAGATTGGAGAGGATGTAGCAGTTTCCACTTTTCTTGCTTTTCATTAGAGGTCTACCAGATCTTGGCTACTCTCCCAAGCTCATCAAGCTGTATCCCTAGTGAGACTCCCTGCTCCCAAGTCACGTTCTTGTGAGAGCATCACAAATGATTAACACTCTTAAGTGGTAAGGGTATTACGGGGACAACAGAAATAACTGTTCTTTAATCTGTTTATTTTATCTAATTAACTCTACAAAGTCCCTTTGCAGAAGCTATATAAAGGCTTGCAAAAGAAAAAAAAAAAAAAAAAAAAATCACTATACATGCAATATTCACATTAGCAAAATGGTCCAAACTTTTTTTTCCCCTCTTTTGTCTAACTAATATAGCCAACATAACATGCCCTCAGCGCACAGTAAATGTACTGCCATCACTGGCGGTGACCTTAGGATAGCTATATCCTATAAAGAGGATACCGCCACAAGATAAATCATTGGCCCATCAGAAGTTCAGAGTGCAAAGTAACTTACGTAACACGCTAAATACTGGTCCATATGTAATAGTAAACTAAAAAAGGAGGAAAAGGGTCTTCTTCTAGAGCAAAAACACTTTTCTAGAACAAAGCACACATTTCTCACGTGTGTTACACTGCATATGGATGGGACGGAAAGGGAGAACTGAAAACAACAACATAAGCCATTTCCTTGTTCTACAACTCTAAATGTAACATTTACAACAAGCATAAAATTCATGGAGCGCATAATGCAAAAAAAAAAAAAAGAAACCGTACTGAAAAAGTATCTGCATTAAAACAAAATCAGATGTCATGTTGAGGTTACTAATTTAATTGCCAATAGTTTATGAAAATAAAAAAGGGTTAAAACCCCCCCTGCCCCCTAATACTACAGAGATCAGTCTACCTGTGTCACCATAATAGACCACAAATTTCACTTCTTATATCACTTTCATATACGTAATGTCATGGTGAGCCCCAAAAAGGAGAAGTGAGGAGTTCAGTCAATTAAACAATAAACGACCATGACACAAAAACAAGATGTTCTAAGTGCAGAAAGTTATTTTGAGAACAGATAATACGGCTAGAATACAAGAGCAGGGATGTGCACAGCTTACAGGTCAGACTGGGGAACACATGACGTAGGGTTCCAGTTCTCCAGCATACTACGGAGAACACACCTGTACATTGTCACCTAAAATCTAAAACCAGCAGCTTAAAACAAAGACATTACAAAGGAGTGAAAGGCAAATACACATCTTTAATCTAGGCCACATAGCAGCTTTTCCAAAAGATTTTCTCTAGAATGGTATGTGTGCCAATAACTATACATTGGAATTTGGAACACCCGCTTTTCTGTTTATGGCAAAGTTTTAAAACTGGCATAACAGACACTTCAGGATATCCCATGTCATCAACTGCAAATGTTCTACTTCTATATGTTCCAAGTTATACACCATCTACATAGAACAGTGGGGCTGGGAACGATGTAAGCTACAAGAAAACGTAAGCCAACATCATTTGGTATACAGACTGCCTGCTTTATACCTAATCACTGCAGAATGAGGGAGTGTCGCATACAATGACTGATGTACACAATGACACACTAACACTATTAGCTCTAATGTTATCTGGCACCATTAGCTGTATGCATGTAAGCAAACATTAGATCCAGGGTAATAGTTTTGGTGTCAGGGGAGATCCAATCAGGAACTCCCTCCTAACGCCCACAAAGGATTCCCCACATCTGCCATTTAAATCATATGAGAGTGGGAGAGGTGTGACATAGAAAGACAGTGGGTGGTCCAAAGGGATTAAAAACTGTAGGAGAAATGCAACCTCCTTCTTAAAAGTCTCTTGGCGAATATCCATCCAGAACTGCCGATTTCCCAACATAAACACAGCTCTGTGTCCAGATTACAGATGGCCATTTCAATCTCTCGTGCTTACATTCTAGAGTAACAAAATGCTTCAGGAGAACGTACACAACACTTATTTTTGTGTTTCTCCTCAATTTTGTTCCTCAACTGAAGCACACAGTTTAAAGGGGAAGAATATGCTGCCAAGCTATTCCCTCTTATTGAGACAAAAGGACATCACTGTGTGATGCCTCATTCACAAGTTAAACACATTTGTAAAATACTTTACTTTATACAACAAATTAAAGGAGAATAGACCAAAGGGATTAAGTTTCCACTAAGAATAAAGCCATCTCTAATACTACAAGTGCTTGTATACTGCAGGTAAGTCATTCTAGTGACAGAACGGTCGTGAATGTAAGTCATCAAATCAAAAACACATTCTCCACTTGTAAAAATTAATTAAAACAGTCCCTTCGATTTTGATTACATCATGTTAGTTCTCTCAAACACAAAGCATGGCACAATGCTATCCAAGTACTTCCAGGAAGAGGATATACATATATAACTTCTATCTGCTAGTCTGTCAAATGCAATTAACAAAACCAGTAAGAAGGGGAAGAGGAAAGAATGTCAGAAGTTAGTCCCCATTTCCTTTACCCCAATAAATAAGGTAAAGTGGCTGGTAGTAGGGATGACTTATGGAGCAGAATACATCTAGTAGACAGGGGAATGACTGCACTAGTAAGAAAAGTAATAAGCATAAGGTCAAAGAGGTGGTGGTAAGGGACACCATTCTAAGGAGAGAGAGGGTAATCTGTCACCAAGACTAAGCCATATATTTGCTCTCTCCAAGGTCTTCATGTTGGGCACACTATGGAGCAACTAGATAGATTGGGAGCACGGCAGGACCCAGCCACTTTAGTACACCCTGGTTGAGCGTCGGAAGCAGATGGAAGGTCTCTTCTGCTACACACACTATTGGCCTTTGTGAGTGCTTTCCTGTTCACTTTCTACCTATCAAACCCCTCATTTAGTGTTTGTACCTCTGGTACATCCTCCCCTCAACTCCCACCATCTGTTGGGGATCCACAAGGCTCTGTTCTTGGCCCTCTACTTACCTCACTGTATACCTCTTCTTTTGTTCATTCAGCCTCCAGTATCACCTGTACACTGATGACACCCAAATGTACCTCTCCTCCCCTGATCTGTCCCCTTATTTAGTATCTTGTGTAACCAAAAATTTATATCATCTCTACATAGATGTACCACTGCTACTTAAAGCTCAACATATCCAAAACAAAACATATCTTCCTTCATCCCAAAGTCACCAGCTCCCTTCAAATCTTTCTTCGTCAATAAACACCCCAATACCAGTCGTCCAAGTGTCCTGTGTGTGTCACACAGGTCTCGGCCTTCTACTTTATTCATCACATACAGTGAGGAATAATGTAGTCCTGCCTTCCTTCCAGTCCTGCCTCCTCCACCTTAGAAATAATGCCAGAAAACACACTTTTCTTACCCAAGATGCTACCAAAATTTTCTGCCCAACCACTTCATATTTGCCACAAAATATAGCAAATCCTTACACTGGCTCCCTTGTGTCCTTCAGAATCCAATTACTCACTTTACCTACAAAGCTCTCAACACCACATCATACTCTCAAATCTCAATTAAAAATACTCTCCCTCTCGCCCTCCTAGATCTACCTATGACATGGACCACATCTTCTGTAGGTAGTCCAGCAAGGTGATCACCAGACTTCTCCCGTGCTGCTACCCAGTTATGGAATTCCCTACAATGTTCAGACTCCATCAGAAAACCCATATTTTTTATTAGAGCTTACCCTACTCCAGCAGATACTACTCACACTAATTCACCCTCACAACTGTCCCAGTCTCCACTCGCTCCTCCAGTATGTCCGGTTTTCTACCCGTGACAAGGGAAGGCCAGCATATTTAGGAAGGATAGAAAAAAACAGCAAACTCAAACCCAAGAAAATATAGACAAAAATGGCAGATAAAACACAAAGTATGAGTAGGTAACTGGCTGATTAGGGTTCTATATGAATTATTCAAAATGAGCCAAGCCCATTAATTGGGTGCCTCAGATCAGTACTGGGCCCTGTTCTATTCCTCATTTTCAATAAAAACTGATCATTGGTTTTGGACATAATCTTTCAAAGCTTTGTGTTGTCTAGTAACCTTAACACAGAGCAGGACATTAATTCACTCTAGAAGAAGTTGGACCAAATGATGAGTTGGGAATAGAAATGGCAGATGAGATTTAATGTAGATCAATGTGACGTACAGCATTTAGGCCGTGGCAACAATTGTGCTGCCTATAAATCACATGGACTAGAAGAACGAAGATGAGAAAGGCCTGTGTATACTAGTAACAATGAACTGAGTAGTATCACCCAGTGTCAGAAAGATTATTAAAAAGGAGGGGTTACATTCTAATGAAAATTTGACAATCTGAGGTTTTTTACTTTAGGGGGCTGATGGGAGGGAGAAAGTGCCTTAGAGGTGGTGACCAAATTAAGTGTCTGCAAATGTATTTAAGGACAATACAAAGACTTTTATGACGACCTTTGTACATGTAGAACTGTAAAACGTGACAAGGTAGCATCCAGTTAGACTGAACAAAGTTTCTACCATCAACCTGAAAAGGAATTTGTCACTGTTCGGGTAGCCAGACTATGGAATTCATTACCAGAAATAATGGCAGGATCACAGGATGGATTAAAAAAAAAAAAAAAAAAAAAGACTGGTTACCAATTTTACAAGGAATGATAACAAAATTAAACATTTAGGGTGATTGTTCAACAGCATTAATCTGAGTGCCATGCATGTCATCAGGAAGGAGTGCTTCTCCTCTTGTGGGGTTAGATCTAAATCTACACATCTAGAATTTATTAAAGGTTGAACTTGGACTTCTATCTTCTCAATCTCAAATACGTAATGTGTCACAAGAGTCAATGAAAGT
The DNA here is from genome assembly GCF_038048845.1 of Mixophyes fleayi. Taxonomy (NCBI): domain Eukaryota; kingdom Metazoa; phylum Chordata; class Amphibia; order Anura; family Limnodynastidae; genus Mixophyes; species Mixophyes fleayi. The sequence goes on along the minus strand of NC_134403.1, from coordinate 49,047,330 downwards.
TGTTAGTGTTAAAGGCAGCTTCCATATTGTGTCTAATGTTACATCCCATTTACTGCATGTTTCCAAACAAATGGTAAATATTACCTGGAGCAAGACCAGCTGCAGCAGGACCTCCCATAGATGGATGGGAGAATAACGCTTGAGAGAAGGCAGACATGTTAGACTGGGACATATTACTCAATCGTGACGTGGATCCTCCTTTGGGGATAAACTCACTGGCAGTAGGATTGGGAGCCTGAAAACAGGATACATGTATTATTAACCTTTATTTATAGGGAGCTGCATGTGGTCGGCTGAGCCGTACAGAGGGCAAACAAGACAGTACATGGTATAACAGTACAATACAGTAAATACAACACAAGATCCTGGTCTTGCACATTAGATATGAAAATCTATTAAAATACAAAATTCTCACTGAACCAAGAATTGATTGAAGAAATCAGGCCTTCCTTTTAAAGAGACATGTCATTTCTATTAAATTAAATATAAGGTTACTTATACTAATGACCATGTACGTCCATCATCATCATCATCATCATTTCACATGTGGTCCAAACCCCAGCGTCTGAAATAAACAGCAGATACCGCAGGCCTATGATAGCTACAGGGTCTTTGCTGCAAAACTGGAAGAGCACATTTAGGTCAAGAAAAGTTGCAGCCAGAGCTCCTTAGTATCACTTGTAAAATAGGATTGCCATAATGGATTCCTATTTATAACAATATGGAGAGTGCTAGAGAAAAAAAATAAGCCTCACACAGATCAAGCAAGGTTCATTTATTGGAAAAGATATTATTAAAAAAAACAAACCCCGCTCTTACAAATTCTGGCAGAGGCTATATAAGCTTTGGACGTTTAGCAGTTGTCCAGGAACCAGGACCCAAAGTGTTGCTACATGTTTCAGGGAACACGCTACATGTGCAAAGCTTCCCGAACCTCTCAAAAAAAAAATTGCAAACTTTTTACCTGTTCAGTTAACATCTCTTCATCTGTGAGAGTCCTATTTTCCTGTAGTGTTCACCTCCACATTGGGTGATTGCAGAATGCGTGAACATTGAGGAAACTCCCTGAACAGAGATGCACCTGGCTAGAGATGTGTCTCCTGTGGCTATCTACACTCTGGGCCACTTACCATTTCTCCCTTTGCTGACACTAAAGCACACTTCTTTCCTATGCCAGCCGCTTCCTCACATTTTACACGTGGTAAATTCTGGAGTATTTTACACCATAGATAAGGTGCACCAAGCAGTGAACGAGTAGTGGTCATACGAATCACTATGCCCATAGGCATCAGTGATCCCTCAGACAATCTCATCTAAGCCATAATAAGGAGAACTGGCTGCATTCCATACAGAGAAGTACATTTTGACACGCTAACATTTGATTAGAGAACTAAGTGTTAAAGTTGTTCCTTCAAGAATTACAAAAAAAAGGTAGAAAAGGAGCAAGGTGACCCTGGAGTGTATAAAGTCAGACTTGTGATTCTGCACAATTTGATACAAAGCTGTAAAAACAGAACTGTTAAGTATACTACTATACAATAAGCTTGGCATTTATTTTATGAGCAACTGTAGAGAAACTTCTCTTGCGTTACACTATAGATCTTTAGAAAGGCTAAGTGGCTAGGACAACATGATGCTGTAAAGATATTAATAGTCATGACTTGTTCCAACCACAGTGCTTACGCACTTTGCACAAACGTTTATGTTTTTATGAAGAAGCGCTAGGATTTGGGGACCAACCCGGAAGGAATCTGCAAGAGGTAAAAACATTTTATAATGGAATGAGCTTGGTTGGATCTGACATTAGTTGTAGGAATGTGCTCCATTATTTACCAGCATATACAAGAGAGATTGTGTGTGATAGATTAATAAAAAGGAGACTCAAGGGGTACAGAAGGAGTATTTGAGGGTGTTTGCACAATCTGTATTTAGCAGGGAGTTGCATTATTTCTCCATGCAAAAGACTTTTCACATGTGCTCAGAAGGTGGAAACCAAGTTTTCGGATAATACTTTTAAAAGGTACATTTTTTGCTTCTTCCAGACAAACTTAATATAAGAGAGTGCATATTTAGGCAGAGTGCAAGCAAGGTTGTAAAAACTTTCACAAATGCGATACATGTAATATAGATTCTCTCAGTGTCCCCTCACATATGATGTACGAAGGTCAGCTGCAGTGAACAGTATTTTAAAAGAAATACATAATACAAACAAAAAAAAAAGTTAACACAAACTATGGGTCCTAAAACAGTTATGCACGGATGCCTTATAATTTTGTAAGTCAAACATAACGGGAGATTCAAATTGGCGCAAGGTGTCTCAGGACATCCACGGAGAGGGGTGAGAAAAAAAAAGGAGCAGTAATTCCTACCGCAACGTGCGCAGTATGACGTGCATGCCACACTGCTGACAATTAAATCTGCCCCTTAGAGGCAGCTTTATCAAACGAGAAAGTTGAGGTGTTGCCCATAGTAACCAATCAGATTTTAGCTATCGTTTTCTAGAATGTGCTAGATACATGATAGCTAGAATCTGATTGGTTGCCATGGCCAGCACTTCCACTGTTGCTCTTTAGAAGGTCTGACAAATCTACCACTTAGTGTGCATTTCACTATACATTCTTTTTTTTTTCCAAGCTGTGAACAGTAACCATGACCTCACGTCTGATTATGTTGCTACGGCTCACAGCACTTCTTTCCTGAACACTAGTTATAAGTGTCACGGTAAGAAATAAATAAAATCAAGCAATGAGAGAAGCACTAATGATAGATTTGATCAGTATAGCATGATAATTTTAGTTGAAGTCAGATTGGTTGCCTCACAGATGAGTTAATTGTTCCAGATTTCTTAAGACAATTAAAATGTACTTTCTACGCGACGAGCACAGCATAGACATATCGCCTATTATGCAAGTTAATGTAGAGTAATACATTCAGATCAGTGCTCTCCAACTGGATGCTCTGGAGCTGCACTGTCTACCTCCTATGGTTGGGTTGTCAAAGCTTTTAACCCTTGTTCATTGTAAACTTAATTTACTAAACTGGCTATTCTGTTCTGCCTCCACTAAGCTGCAGCACCAATGTGAAGCTGAACAGTTCACCAATTGCTCCAGTGTCACGGTCATATTTTAATGGGAGAGAAACCAATGGCTCTGTAAGGAATACATCAGCAGCACACTGCCAGCAACGAGGGAAGAGAGGTATCCGCAATAGTGGGGAAACATGGGCTGAAGATTCCAACTAAAACATAGTCAACTGTTTGATACATACTCCCTCACCCTAGCTGCTTTGTTGTGTATACCAGGAATGGTGGTGATTAGATCTGGCCAGGTGGCTCTCTGGCCGGATCACTTTTGGCTCCATTGCAGACCATCAGTGCAGTTGGAGGTCCATCTTCCAAACGCACCTCCTGCCTGTCCCAAGCATTATCCAATGGATGATTAGCTAGCATTGCTGTCATTGTGTGCTGTGATATCACACCATGTGGGTTAGCTTTGAAGAGGTAGTTTAGCGTATAATTTACAGACAAAATAAAATTTGACCCACAACTACTCACATCAAACCAAGTCTTAAACCCACACCGCTGGTAGAGTCACCTTTAAACTATATCAAAATTGGACAAGGATGATAATAAGTCTGTTCTTCTTTGTTTAATGTTGGGAGTACCATAATCTTAGCACAAAGAAACATAAACTAAGCTCTGATGACCCATGAATACTGTATGGCAATATTCTATTGTTCTGTATTCTGAAGGCATCATGAAAAATAGACTACAATTACAACCACAATTATTCTGTACGTTAGGTGTCATTCTGTCTATTCTTATGTTGAATATTCAAATTAAATTCTAACTGTCTGCCTATCCAAGACATGTATGGTATATGTGTTCTGAATAAATTTACATCAATTGGCATTGTGCCAATGGTCATTTTTACAGGACCAATTTTATGTTTTTGCAAATTGGATATTGTTCAGTTTTGTGGAACACCGTAATATTATGATGATTATTATCATCATCATCATCATCATGCAACAGAGGACAAGGATGAAATCCAGCCAAAGAGGAATGCCTAGAAAGAATACTAAGAACAAAAAATAAAAAAAAATAAAAAATGAATATAGCCTACCTTTCGTCTTTGAGAAATGCTGAGACCAGCAAAGTCATTAAAGAGGTTGGAGGCTGGAGAGCCTAAAGGATCTAAAAAAGTAGATTATTATATGGTTAGTACATTGCAGGTCTAATGAAGAGCACAAACTATTTAAAATGTTTAGGAGTCGTTACAGTAACAAGACTTTATCCCTAGCGACGGTATCTTTTTGGCCGACCTTCCTTCTTGACTTACCCTCAGTCAGTTATGTTTTATCCACTTTACAGAAAACTATACAAAGCTCAAGTGTTTGGTTCAATTACATCTACCCCCAAATGGGAGCCCCACATGACGCAAGAAAACATCAGTCTAATTTTAAACAGTCATCCCTTGCCCTCTGCTAACATAAGGGGCAGTCTTCATCTTCTTTTTATAGAGGATTGGGTGTTATCTGTTGCTGCTGCCATAATAAATGCTATCCACAGCTCCAGAGACCAGTATCTGGACCCACTGGCAATTGTGAATACCTTAAGTGAGCTCCTGTAGACAACATAGGTCCAACCAACTATGGCAATACAGAGGGTTTCCCCAACTGTATGAACTAAACTAGCAACATAACAATACCATACTGATTCAATTATATTTTATTTCTGTAATAACTTTATTTTCTGATAGTGCTCCTTACAGAGTTGTTATACTGTTTTTGGTAAATGAACCATTATATTAAGAACAAAAAAATGTTCTGCAGAACACCTATATACTAGTGCTAAACACCCCTCACTGAAACCCTTACAGACAGGCCTACCTACAGGACATTTATACAATCTTGCTACCAGTGTAAGCCTCTAGAGTCACTACTGCATGATTTATTTGTGTGCGTTTTACACAAAGGTATCTTTAGGGCTTGTCTACATAGGTGCTTTTCCCTTTTATTACTTGTGAGTGCAGCATACCTGACACTGCAAACAGAAATGAATAAAGCCTTTGGAAAAAAAAAAAAAACATGTGAACAGTAAACGTGAGCATTCAGAGTAAATGCTGGACAGGATACAGCATGTGCTGTTGTCTGCTGTCCAAGGTAAGTCCAGCGCTCTCTGACTGCTCATGAATATACTGTTGACACTTTCTATATAGCGCTCTACGATTCCTTTTACTAGAGAAGTATGTTGTGTCCATCCAGCAATAAATGCAGCTCACATTCTATGTGCCACAACCACATGGAAAGCACTCAAGGCCTTAATGCTGGAAATAATCCATTTTCATTTATGAAAAAAGCCTTGCCAACCAGTGAACATTATGTTGAACTAGATAAAATAATAAAGGTAGTATCTAATACAGTTCCACAACATAATAAATATGGGCAGTCCTGCTTAAATATATTTGTAGACAATATTGTACCAAATATCCCCCAACTAATACCCTCTTTGGCTGTATAGGTGGACTAACAAAATAAAAAAATACATAAAGATTCTATGGGAATGGATTATTTTACCACAAATTCGTGCTCTTTGAAGTGGCATTTCTGAATAGTGTAGTCGAATGCTCATTCTCTGGTATTTCCTAAGGCTCAGAAAGGTCTATGGTGTGAACATTACCTTGCACCACATAGCTACTATCTCTTACCATGGCCTGTGTATGCCTTGGCACTGTCATTCAGAAGGCTCGGGGAACTGCTGCTGTTTGTCATTCGCTACACAAAACACATAAAAAAAAAAAAAAGCTTCATTACAACATACACTATTTACAACAAGTGTAAAACTTTAAGGAACACCACTAATCTATTAAAAACAAAGTCACTTGACATATCTGATTTTTCTGCTGCAGAATTCTGCCAGCCAATACAAAGTGAGCTTGAAAAGATGCTAGACTGGTCCTTCACAGCCCCCTCTCCTACTCACTACATTATTCTTGGCAGACAGCCAGCAGAGTTCTGTGCATTTCTTAATTTTCAGAAACATTCAAGAGGGGCGACGGCTCCTTTTGTTTCAGGTATTTGTCTAAGCCAGTTTAACGCAAAACCAGCATTCAATAAGAGCACAAGAATCTTCAGATTAGAGAAGAAAAAAAAAATATGGGTGTAAACAGAGTTTTGTGGCAGGACAGTAGTTTCCCCAGAACAACAGTAGTTCTGCAGAGGTGAAAAGCTCTGGCAATAAAGTCTTTGAGTTCTGCTTTTGCTTAACCATACCTCTGAAGTCAGGAGAAAAAAAAACATAGCCCAGCCTCCAATCCACCCCAAACACCCACATCATGGTGAAACTCTGCCCATTTTTATTTAAGCTCACCCCTCTCAGGGTCTGCGATTTGGGGCTATCTCCCAAAAAAATAAATAAAAAAAAAATATTAGGAAATTTGGGTGGAGTACCTGCTGTGTTGAATCAGTAACTTTGCATTTAACAGAATTTATAGCCTATGAATAGAACTAGGATTACAATAATTACATTCATTCTGCTGTGTTTAGGGTATGACGGAGAACACCTCAAGTCAGATTATGGCAATTAAACATGCTAAATGTTACAGAAAATTTGGAATGAGAAACATTACATGGAACAGTCCAGTCTCTCCTTTAGATAACAGTAGATTGCTAGAAGTTTAAAAGAGCAAAAACCAGAAGTGTAGTTAGACTCTGCAAAAAGCAAAATGTAACTGCTCTGTACACATTGTATTCACCAATCAATTAACAATTAAACAGCAGCAAGATGTGCAAAAGAAGCCAGGACCCAGATTATGCCCATTAATAACCCATAAATCCATTTTCATACTAGGAATGCACCCCTTTTCAATTACTATATTTTTGCACCAGAAGAGACAATGGTCCAGGAAAGCAGCATGTTTTATATTCTATAAAGGCCAGAGGGTCCTGCTCATTAGAGTTTACAATGTAAGATTTACCAGTGTAAAATAAGCACAGAGTGAAATAGAGCCATTAATGATCACTGCATAAAAGGTTGGAAAGAGTGGAATCATGCATCATGTCATTGATAAACAGAAAATTAGCGTAATGGCCATTGAACAGAGAATAAAGAACACTTCTGCGGAATGCCGATGATCAAATGGAAATTTCTATGTTCTTGCAAAACATAAGAAAATGTCAAATGCCAAAAATACAGGCTTTTAGGTGTGCTAAGTGCTATAAACTTTCTAAAGAGCGCCTTTGTGACCCAAAGACAACTTGGGTAGTCATTGATCCAGCAATCCTATGATGTTCTTGTGGACCCTAAATATAACCATTCATGTTAGATAAAATGAATGAAATAATGGGCAACATTCATATACATTAGGTTCAAAACCAATATCATACCGCTTAATTTGCAAGCTATAGATTTATAAAAGGAAATGGAATACTTATAATTCTAGTTATCCTTATCATTATAATCCAGAAAGATATCTGGCACCAAGTATTCACTTACAAAGAAAAATAGAGACCATTTGTGTTCATATTTTGTATATAGTAGCAAATATAAACATATCACCAGCATGTGGTAAAATATGACATCATAATTGGGAGATGTCCTAATATGTTGAGATGGTAATGAATAGTTATATGCCTATAATAACCTCTAAATGACAAGCAAAGAAGTAGTACAAATTATTGTAAATACACTATAGTCTGTAAAAATACAAGCACATCGAGCGAGGTAAACTAGGGGTTAAAGTTTGGGAATATTTAAATGTGTAGTACATTTATTACTAATTTACCTCCACTTATAGACAATAACCCCAACCTTATTGGTAACAGTTATATATAATTTGCCATAGTATATCAGCTATATTTTGACCGGGTTTACCATTTTCCAAGCTCCATCTTATATTAACCTGGAAGCAGTGGTGGAGGTGTATAGGGTGGCATGCTATAACCACCACTCCTCCTACTGCTTGAATTGTAAAGTTATCGAATTCTATTCACTCATTTTCTATACCACCACTTCTAAATTTCCACTTCGACCAGTACCTAGAACCCAGCATTAGTCACGTACCAGTTTGGTGGTTAAGCAACATCAATAAACCACCACAAGCCACCTGGTTTTACGTATACAACGTGGTCATTTACATAGAAACCCACACACACTAAACATCTGAAATGGCCCAGAATATATAGATTTTATTAATTTTGGAGATCTATCCGTGGTTCTAGATATTTTTGTAATAAAATTTAGATATTTTAAATCAGAATTATCACTATCTGGGAGAATAATGACGGAACAGTAATCTGGACAGTTGGCCTTTACCTAAAAATAAGCGACAATTTTGAAACTTAAATTATTTGTTCCTTATTTGGTGAAAATTTCAAGGGGGATCTTCTTATACTCCAACCACATCACAGAGCAGAATGATAATCGCCGTCTCAGCTCTATTCATATACTATCAATTCAGCGTAATGCAAACATACAAACACTGTGTCAAACACGGTTCTGTGAAAACAGAAGCAAATAAGGAGCTGGGTGGGATATTTTAGCGCCAAAACTTCACTCCTCTGCAAAACTTTACTTGGGCAAAACTTTGCTGCAATTTCCTTTATTTCTACCACTGAATATTCGCTCCCTTTACCCCAGTCATACTGGACTAAGCTACATCACAAACAACCTAAATACAGGTGAGGGTTCTGTTTTTCACATGCTTGAGACAAAAGGTTTTATCCATAAATTGGAGTGACATGCCTAAAATACACTAAAAATAAACAATTGCATAGTGAAATATAAGTATATGCCTATTGGCCCATACTGTGCTCTGGCATGTCACCTTGCACTGCTCTATTCACGGACTAATGGAAGCGGCACGTGGAGACTAACATTCACACAGAGCAGAAATGTATTCCGAACTTTCTAAATTACAAAAAGAATAAAGACAATTACAAACCATATACATATTATTTAGGATAAGGATACCCTTTGTTTTATCTCAAACTATAATCATCAATGATGTCCAGGTTAAAAGAACAATCTTCAAAAACAATATAACACATGAAGCTCCCAATAGGACACTATAGCAGTTTACCTGCATCCGTGGGTAGTTTGCTTCTGCAGGGCTTCCAAATCCATTCATTCCAATAAAGCTGGTGCTGAAGTAAGAATCGGTCAGACTGGTATCTGGTAAAGCGCCTCCATCTATTCCAGGAACTGAAGAGGGGGGAGAGGAAAAAACAAAACCAAAAAACTTGAAGGGGACGTCCACTATTCATTAAACATGTCCCAACTAAATGGGATAAATACAACTTAAAATTTAGGGTCTGTCACATACTATTAGAAAACTTGACCACTTTTTGCTTTGATTTTGGGATGTCATTGACTTGAGCAAGGTTACATCAGGGACGGGCCACATGCGGCCGTCCGAGCCTTCAACTGGGGCACCAGCTCCTTCCTGAGATTTGTAAGAACGTGTAAGACTTGTATAAAATACCTGCTGATGTTATTATAGAGTGTTTTGATTAAATTTATTGTACGAACGTATAAAGGAGATATGGGGTAATGTGTAGCCCTATTGAAGGTTTAAGGGACACGTGCGACCCCTGAAGTGTATCAGGTTGTCCATCACTGCCCTACATAATACATCAAGAAGATCAACAACGAGACGCAGCCTATAAAAAAACGGTGTTACCAGTCTGCTAGGCATTTATTTTGAACCCCTTTAAATGCAAAATTAATTGGTAATGGATTAAACACTTTTTCTGGCAAACTAATGAACACATTTTAGAAAATATTAACCCAATATATAGCAAATTTGGGAAAACTCTTAGGACTAGACAATATTTCTAGAGGATACGTAGGTTTGCTTCAAAGGCATTACAACCCAAAAGTCTTCAATGCTTAGTTGTTCCTAGTACAGGAGCGTGTCCCATACATGGTCAGATTAAGTAATGTTTATTATCTAGAGGTCATTATTAGGAATCTTCATTGGCAGGTTACTTTGTGGCCAGAACTTTATTCTTTTGCCTTTGTATGTATTAATACGAATGGAGCTGCATGTTGCCTTCTCCACAGAGGTGAAAATAAAAGCCCCTGAAAAAGAACAGCAGCCGCTTGACAAGGTATCATGACCACCAGTACAGGGATCGCCTTTATTTACCCAAACTAGGCTATGACCAAAGCACAAGTATTCTTGTTTTATTCACAATGAGCCATATAACTGCCAGTATGGGCCCATTGTACTCTGGGCCAATTAGGAAACCTAGCTACAGGGCCCCCACTTATTCTAAACTAAATTATGCAGCACAAGCATTCCTATGTTAAATACTGAACATAATAGAGATGTTGGCAATATAAACTAAACATTGCCTGATGTTTCCTATAGATGCGCTATACAAGATGGCCCAAGGTAAATCTTTGTGAAGCTTTTCAAACAATGTCCCTTGAAACCAATAATGATTAGCACAATGCAAAATAATAATGTTATTCGTAGTTATTAGACACACTGTATGCTCCTTCAGTGTCTACTATGAACACATACGCTCCACTTCCTCAATGCTCTGTTCTTTGCCACCTGCTTCTCTCTTTACAACTCCTCTCTCAGAGAACTTATATATTCCTTCAGCCCTCTATGCGGATGACACACAAATCTATCGCTCCTATCATACATGTCTAAATGCTTCACTGATATCACCTGGACTATCCTACCACCACCAGATACTACTCCCTCTGCATGTACTAGCAGCTCCAGTAACATGCCCACTCTTGGCCAACTAGCTTATTGTCTGAGTATTGATCTCTCCCTCTAGACCAAGCTCTCAGGATGGGTCTATCTCTACCCTTCGTCTCATGCATGTACCTCATTCATCAATTTTGTATGTTTGGCTTTATTGCGTATTATGTTTTGAGCACATTGCATATAAATATGACTCTTAGCTTATTCTGTGAAGCGGAGATCCAGAGACAGTATACTCTAATTATATCATGCAATTTTATATAATTTATAATATTGGGGAAAAAAAGACTTATTAATTTAATGAACCTGTACTTTGTGTGGTGTTGGTTTGAAAATGAATTTGTATTGGATAAATTATAGATAATGGTTTGCAACCAAGACAAAGATCATTTACATACATCCTAACAGAATTCGCTAATTTGAGATCACTAGCTGATTGTAATCATTTGAAGTACTAGGGAACAACAGGATTAGAGAGCTTGGGTTCAGGTAGAGTCGGGATACCTACACCCCAAGCAGCCCTCACATTGTGTGTTCATATGGATGCTGGTAATAGTTACGTTTTTCACAAATAAACTATTATTTTTACAGGTAATCTTGTGATACCAAAATACACAATGCTCTTATTCATAAATAAAGGAGACAGCCAGGTGCACTAAAGCCTATGAATATGCCCTCCATATAATTAGCATCATCTAAGTGCAAATTGTGTTTGTCATGGCTTTCTGATGTAACATCTGCTCCAAAACGAAAGTAGTTTAGAAGACACACAACCCTGAAATTAATAAGGGAAAACCTAGGGTTTGAAAACTCAACACTGCTTTGCAAGCTTAGTAGTAGACTCAAAAACGGTTTACTGTATTAGGAGGTCCCAAACAAGGTAAAAAAAATTATACGTTTATACAAGAAAATGTAAGACAAAAGTTATCCCAGGAAGATATCGGAGCTAGATTTCATAAATTACGATCATGTCCACCAAGTTACTCAGAAGAGTTCATCTTTATCAATATCCTCAAATACATGGCTCAGAAACACATTTCCCAACATCATTCAGATGTCCAACCGACTGCTAGATGACGGCCCACTGCCAAAATCAGACGCTACACCTTTAAAAATAAAAGGTTTGATTTATTCAAGTTCCTGGCTTGTTCCACATGGACAGGTGTTCGATATCAGGGTTGTATCAAACTTTTATCAAGATATTAGCACTTGTTCTCCCTTCACCTTTACTGAATACCCTGGGACTGTAATTGGAAAGGCATTGCATGTCATGACAGGGCACAATTGTATTAATGTTTTATGAAACGTTTTGATTTTAAAAATATTTAGTATCTTTTCATTTATATATTAACTTAAAACAAAAAGTCATTTTTAGGCTGAGTAAATAAACTGCCTTGCCAGTAACCCAAACACATGAAAGAAAAGAAGAAAAAAAAAAACAAAACACATTAATAGCAGAAAGGTGTTAAAAGGTTTCTCTGAGCACAGGAAGTGCAACAGTGCCCTTATGGAGAGGTCCTCTAGAAAGCTGAACTGAAATTACATAATGGATGGTACAATAGGTAAGAATTATTAGTATAACACTCAGAAACATAAGTATATGCGCTTTACATAGTAAAAGGAAATTAATGTTAAAGTAAATGTTAAAACTAAGGGAAGCATATGCACATTACTGATAAGAACTAATCAAAAGAAATACTGCTGCATGTTTTATTTAAGGCAACTTATCAAGAAATTATAATGCATTCACTTAAAGCAACAATTCCACTTGAATGGTTTTCGTTCCTTTAAATAGCAAGTGCCTTGTAAGCAAGCATCTCAAAGTAATTTTTTTTGTAGTCTTTCTACAAATCATCTCCTTTTCAAAATCTCTCTGGAGCTTACAACATATGGCTGTCAGGTACAGAGAGGGAGAGAGGGCCACAGCTCTCAGTTTGTCATGTAAAGGTAGAGAGGGAGGAGGAAGAGAAGGATTTTAGAGTACACAGAGCATCATTTCTGAGATAAAGGTTGTTTAAACAAGTACCGTATGCAATCTGTATGAGCTTAAAAGAATCAAGTTCCACATTGAGGCCACAACCAGGGAGAAAGCATGACATATTTCCATGTGTTACATGCATTTACCAACTGGATGATCCTAGTTCTTGGCAGGGGAACTGTGACGTAGAAGGAAGCCCCCCAGAGTACAAGCCTTTCAGTTTGTAAAAATGGCTTTTACCTCCGAAATGACATTCTCTTTGCAGTAGAACATAACGTATTGTGTCAATCATAACTCACTAAATGGAGAAACATCTATAAAGTGGACTTAGCCTTTACTGCTAGTCCATTATAGAGACTGATACATGTGCAGATAGGTTGTTCTCCCTGAAGATGATGCAGTCCCATTCTAACAGTCCTCCAGAGTGGTCAGGATAAACCATACATTTAGCAGCTCTACGATTTGAAAGACAACTACTACGTACACAAGTGGTAATATTAGGTAAATGGTCCAAACAAGTATGATGCCCAATACCAATGCAAACGAAAATCGTGTATCATTACCCAGCTGTTTCTTCAGTAGTCTTTTGCAGCATGAAGCACATGTGGGTTTTACTAAATTCCAATCAAACAAATGTTCAACACTTTGAAGTCAGATCAGTTTCAGCATCTATGTTGTTTTGTCTGATCATCACAAACATGAAGATCTCTGCTATCCTCATACCAGCTTACCCATGATGGAAGAACTTCCCACTTCTGGTAACTTGTTCAAGTAAGATAGTTGGGGAGGGGGAGCACATTAAATTTCCCTATATATTAGTGATACAGGTTCTGAATTAAATAAAAACAAGAAATCCCAGCTGTAGTCTTATCAGATTTCTCACAAATTACACATTGATAAGTACAGCACTGTTGTGCCCAGTATTGTACATTTAAGTCTCTGGAAAAAGGACAAGCATGGGCCTTATTATAATTTAAAGATTATAAAGCCGTTACATTATACATTTAGTCATGAGCTATAAAATAAACTATATACAAGATGATAAACCACATAAAGTATAGATTATTCTCCCCTGATGGTGGACACTAGCTGCCTGATATGTTGGCACTAGAGATGAGCAAATATCACTTGAAGAGTTATACAACAGTTTTGCAGATGTGTGAAGTTCTGGAAATACGACCTTTGAGTTTTACTTTTCTATTCTGTGAAACAGTTTTACACTATATCAAAATCTGCATTACACAGAATTTATAGACAAGGGTGTAAATTTATCAAGCTGCGGGTTTGAAAGATTGGAGCCGTTACCTATAGAAGCCAATCAGATTCTAGCCATTACCCATAGGAATGAAGCTTGGAAGTAGACACTGAATTCATTGTGCTATTTCATGTGGCTGGTGCAGAACTGGGAACAATTAAGGCCAACTGCAATATAAAAGGTGAATATTTCAAGGAACAGCTGAAAATTTTGCTCAACTGTGGCTGGCACACACAGCTGGAAACTTGTGAGTTACAACTCACTTGACTGAAGACCTGCGAGTCCATTTCTTTACAACTTTTAATTCTGCACCAAACACATCTCATTCCTATGAGAGGGCCTAATATTACTAGAGGAGATATTTTGTTTTGATGCTTATACTTTTCATTTTATCTGCAACAGTATTAATTACTATAAAATCATATCTACTATTTCTATTAACCCATGTTTATAATCTACAGGTAGGAACCCACCTCTGCTTGCTACTATTCATCACCATTTATATAGCGCCATTAATTCAGCAGCGCTGTACAAAAAACACACTCGCATCAGTCCCTGCCCCAATAGAGTTTACAGTCTAAATTCCCTAACATGCACACACCGACAGACGGAGAGAGACTAGGGTCAATTTTATAGCAGCCAATTAACCTACTAGAATGTTTTTGGATTTGTATTCAGATGCCCCATAACCTCAAGCTGAGCTTCGAATGGTTAACCATTTTCTATTAGTCAGATATGAGTACACAGAAGAATATTTGTAAATGATAGGCTGTAAATGACCTGGTATCCAATCTGCATTGTGAGAATAGTCAGAAGGTTATAACATTTTACAAGCTTCCAGCTAGATTCAGTGTTCCGCTTGCAATCAATCAAATGCAAGGAAAATTCTAATCTAAACTGATTCTAGGCTTCCAACTATATGCGAAAGTTAATCCATGCATTATATGAGATTCTATACAAGACACTCACAGGTTTATTTTATTCCTCCACTGACAATTGGTGGAGGAAGACCCGGACCCCCCAGGCAGGTCTGTTCAGCCAAGGAAAGCACCCGAGACAGTTGTGCTGGGAAGAATCAGTTTTAAAGCAGACAACTCGGTAGTGGAGAGTTTATTTTACGTAGCTTTCCAAGTAACGCATATCATGGTACACTGCAGTACATTGATGTACACTAAACACTCAGTTGGCCTTGTAGCAGTTATGAATGCTAAATAGCATTGAAACAGAGCAAAAACATTCATTGTTTAATGCTGTATTTTCTTCCAGAAATATTAACTATAGCAGGTTAAGAAATCAAATAATATATTGGAGACGCTAATGTTCATGTGCTATTTTAAAGTAAAACCAAGTAAGTAATCTACCACTGCTCATGAAAAAGTGACTACCAGACACATTGATTCTTTGGAGTATGTGGATTTTCATTGCCATATTAGAACAAGCAATGTGTCACCTGACATTCAAGATGGAAGCAAATAAGCAGAAAAATAAGGAGTCTGTGCGTATTGCCCAGAAGAAGTCAATTTGGTGTACCACTTAAAAATAAGTGGACTATATTTTACCATCAAGCAAAGTGCATCACCATTCAGTAGTGTCATTCATTATTATTTATTTATATGGCACCACCGATTCCATAGCGTTGGATACAGAAACAAGTAACACACATTAGTAGCACAGATGAGTGAGTAATGCTATGGAGACTCCCACAGAGTGCAGCAAAAGATGTGACTGGACGTACAAGGGAGTCCGACAGTAGACCAACTTGAGACAATAGGTAGAGATAACCCTGCACTGCAGAGCTAACACTCAAGAGGGAAGGGTGGTGAGAGGCGGTAGGACCAACTGGGAGATTTTGGAGATGACAGACAGGGAAGAAGAGATTATGGATAGGAGGTGGTAGGATGGGTGATCTTCAATAGTTCAGTTTTGAGAGCTTGAAGGACTGAAGTTTGGGAGAGTCGAGTGAGATGGGGTAGGGAGATCCAAAGAATGAGGCAGGACGACAAAAATCTTGGGAGGCGAGCATAGGAGGTAGCAATGAGAGGTAAGTTATGACGGATGTCGAAGCACAGCGGAGTGACCCGCTAGGTATGTACCTCGAGACAAGGTCAGAGATGAAAGGAGGAGAAGTGTTGGTAAAGACTTTGCAATTGAGGGCAAGTTGCTTGAACTGAATTCTGAAACTGATAGGGTGAGAAACAGGAAGGCCAGTAGGAAGGAGGGCGCAATAATAGAGACGAGAAATGATAAGTGAATGGACCAGAATTTTGGTTGCTTCCTGAAAGTGTTAAAGAACCACAAAAATATTAAAGTAGATCAGTCACCTACATCTAGATCTAGTAGTGGCACCATTTTTGGGAGTGATCCAGTACACATTACTAGGATGATTGATGTGAGCGAGTTTTTGGTACAGCGCTGCGGAATTAGTGGCGCTATATAAATAGCTGATGATATATATACTCAATACCTGCTCCCATTCCCGGTTACAGGACTTTTTCAGCATGCACACACTGTAGAAATCCCTCCCTCACACATTAAGACTTTCCTCTAGCATTCAAACCCACAAGTGTTATCTGAAATCCCACCTCTTCAGATAATTTTATCAAATTCCTCAGCAACCCTCTTAACCTCCCTAGGGTACCTAATTACCACCCTTTATACCATTGAACACACCAACCCTTTGCAATCTGGATAGACCAATATTCAATATGTAGCACTTAAACTCATATCAAACACCCATTATCCCATTGCTTGTAAGCAGGGCCTTCTTACCTCTGTCTGTATTAGTCAGTATTGTTTTATTACGGCGTTTCTTCCCAATAGTAAACACTATGGAATTTGCCAGCACTATACAAATAAATAAGTTACAGAATCTAATGACATCACTGAGGCACTACCTAATATTCATAAGCTACTGGTTCCTACTGTATTGATAAGCTGCATTTCCAAGAATATTAGTTCAGCCTACAAAATAGATGCCTCCTCTGAATCTAGACAACAGGGACAATTTAATTATTTTTATTCAAACCCCCTGTGCAGAAATGCTTATACCAGTGGCTGTGGAAAACTATTTCCCACAGTAACTTTCCCCATTTACAGCTCTATAGCCATTTGAGCAAGTACTTCCATGCATAACAGTGCCTTTCCTGCAGACTTCAGTCCTCTAAATCAGAGGTAGAAGCAGTGGATAGAATGATTATATATATCTATATCTATATCTTCACTCCTGGCAGGATACAAGGAGATGGGGAGATATATAGAAATAGAAATACACATACACACCTATATTGATAATTTAAGCCATTTATGTAGTCTTTATAAACAAATGTTTCAAAAAAGTTACTTGATATTCTGGAGGGAAAGTATTCTACATAGCTTGCAAGATGCTCACCATTATTTTAAATGAAACATACCATCTACAGACATAGAAATATCTGTCAACCTTCCACCTCAACTCAGATATGGTCACATACATAAATACATAGGTGACTATATACCCCACTGCCAGCTATAGATCTCTATAGCAGTAGCATCACACTACACCACAATATCCCCAACTGTGAACATATGAACAGTATTTTCGATTTAAGACGACCTCTTAATATAGTGTTGCTGATGCAAACTGTATCTTATTTTAATGTTGCTAAAACCAAACAAAAGACACCAATCTAAAGTCCCCTTTAGATACATAGGAACAACAGCTCTCAGAAGACACTCCCATTTTCCACTTCCCCTAAACTTGTTGTTTGTATATAGGAGATCTGACAGTGACTAGAGCAGGGTCAGGTGCAGGCTCACACATCAGTGTCAGGAGAGGTGTAACAACCTGTGACTCCATCTGTGGGGGAACCACAAGTCCCTGCATGCCCTGACGTGTTATCCTGGGACTTGTAGTTCTTCAGCAGCTGGAACACTGGGATATTATGTATTTATGTAGATGTACAATACATGGCAAGCTGTAGACATCAGTGGTTACGTAACCCAGCCAGTGACCCCCCAGCCCAGGCCTCCTCAGTGGCTGCTGATACTTACTGGTCAGGCGCTGACCATCCAGCCCCCCCAGATCCACCTTCTTGCCCCCGGGGGTGATGGGTGCCTGCGGGTACCCCGACAGACTATTGCCGTGCATGCCCAGCGGGTCTTCGTGCAGGAACTGGCACTCGTCTCCGTAGAAACACGTCTTATCCTTGGCGTAGTAGCGGCAGAACTTGAGCTTCACCCCGGGCAGCCCCACGGGACCCAGCGGGGACGCCGCCGCTACCACCGCGGAGGAGTTCGGGGTCAGTCCGCTGTTCATGGCCGCGGTACAGCTGTTCCTCCCTCGGTGCTCGGCGCCACCATGGAGGGAAAGAACTGGGGGGGGACCCTTATGACAGAAGCAGTCCGGCACCGGGCCTATGCAGGGCAGTGGGTACCGGTCACCGGGAGGAGGGCCCGGCCTGGCTACGGCTGATAACGAGGACTCTCCGCCCCCTCCTACTTCTCTCCTCTTTTTTTTTATTTTTCTCACTGCTGTTTTCCTATTTTCCTCTTCCTGAGCTGGCTGGGGCTCTGCGCATGCGTGGGCCCGGGGCATGCTGGGAATCGCGGCCTCCTCCTCCTCCTGTGTGCTGGGGCCGCTCTGTGTCAGTGTGGTGGGCGCGCACCTTGGCGCCTGGTTTATCTGCTCTGCCCCACATGTGTCTTCCGGCAACACAGAACAGCCTGCCCAGTACAGCACTGATTACATTGTCACACGGCTTCCTAATAAACAGTGTTGTACTAATGTTCACACAGTGCTACCTAAGATATATACATAGTTCCCTATCTTTACATGTTATGTTGACGTCATAAAGCATGTTTATAAAAGTAGTTGTGTGCATATAATGGCCCATCAGTAAGTGCTCGTTTAATAGTGTCTTAAAGTGAGATAGATTAACAGAATGTAACAAGTTGTAAATAAACAGCAAATATGTTACAAATCGCCTCATGGAGGTGAAGCAGCTTCTTACTGCTGTGACCATTGGATGCAGTGTAAACTCTGCCGTTGTTTTTGCAATCTTACAATGTCAGAATTGCAACTCTTATTTTACAAGGTGGATAAGGGAAGAAAAACTAACCCAATTGTAAAGCGCTACAGTATATGTTGGTGCTATATAAATAAATGTTGATGAGAATGATAGAACAGTCAGTAAATATGGTGCAAAAATAAACAACAGTTTTACACCAAAGACACTTTTATATAGGTATTATGGAAAGTTAGTAGGCTGGTGATTGTAGAACTACAAGTGTCAGCATACCTATAGATACCAGGGCATGCTGAAGCTTATATAACTACAAGTGCCAACAAGCCCTGGCATCCAGGGCTGCTGGGACCTGTACTGGTCACTGGCATCTCTATCAGGTGACTTCATGTGTCAGGTTGATTGAATTGTTCACTCTCACTGGTGGAATGTATTAGATTGATAGTGTCCATCCAGTACAGAGCTCTGGTATAAGCAAGGGATATCCCCCTATCAGTTATCCAAGGGTAATACAATAAGAATCTTGCACATGTGTAACATAATATTACATACAAATGGAGTGTGTACGAAGCTACCCATCAAAGGTGTCCACACGTAATGATTTTTATTTACTGTGGGCCTCATTCAGAGTTAGGCACAAATTTGCACCTGGACAAATACTGTGGTGATGCAAGGGTTGCAAATCCAATTACTTTTGCATGCAGTGAAATCTATGTGATGTTAAATACTAATGTAGGAGTGATACCTTTATTGGCTAACCCAGTGGTTCTCAAACTGTGCGCCGGGGCTCCCTCGGGTGCCTTGGCCAGGGCCAGTGGTAAGCAAGGTGGGGAAGTACTTGGTCATTATTTTGGCTTAGGGGTGTCTTGAAAAAATTTAGGAGACCCTAAGGTTGCTTTGAACTGAAAAAGTTTGTAATCCACTGGGCTAACCAATACTTTTGTCTTTCTTGACACAAAAGTATTTAGCATCACATAGATTTTTCTGGCTAACACGGTACTGCAATAATCATTTTTAAAAATAGGTTTTTTGCTACACATCTTGATGCATGCAGTGGAAAAAATGCATGTAGCACAAAAATGCTGGGTAGTGTTATTTAGACAGGTTTTTTTTAAGCTGTGCTAGAACACACCCCTCAACCCTGAATCCATTCACACCTTCTGTTCGCATAGTCAATTAGGTCACTACTTTTTTTTCACAAAAGATCTAAAATGATATGATCTAATCCCAGAAATCATTTAGAAATGTGAATACTGCAACTGTGTAAGACCCTTTACCTGATAACTTCAAAAATAATAGTTTTATTAGTGTTTTGGAACACCTGTAAAAGAATAGAAGCGTGTATATGAATGGAACCTATTGGCTCCGATGACCCAATATTCATTTGCCATTTAGAGTGACGGCAGTGTTTATGGATGCTGCCTGCTCTATTTTTTGCATTGACCTGTTTCTTTCTCCTCCCTCCTTACAAGCGCAGGGGCTAATTACTACCACTTGTCAAAGATTGCACATGACTTGTAGTGTCACTGGCATTTTCCTAGTGGGTAATCAGCCCAACTACACTAAAATTGTGTATATTTTAGCACCAACAACAAGCCTGTAGTTCTCCAGGTGTTGTGAAACTTAAAGCTCCAGAATATTTGCCAGCAGATAGCCAGGTGATAGCTGGCAGGGTATGCCTGGAATTGAAGTTTCACAACACCTGGAAAGCTACAGGTTGGCCAGGCGTGGCCTAACATCTCATGTAGTAATCATTTGAGCTACTGATTAGTATAGTCTTAATCACAAGTCTAACAGGTTATCCACACCTGATACTTGATTCCTACATCATGTATCAATCAGTGAACCTGAAGTTCCAGACAAAACCTGTCTAATCTCTTGTAATGAAATTAGAGTAAAAGAATGCTGCATATTGTAAATAAAAAAAACCTGCATAGGTTTCCTTATTCGTGACATTAAAACTCGGTCCCTTCACTCCCGTAATTAATTTAAGTCAAAACTGAGCAGCAGCTTATGAGAAATCAGAAAACTTTTATGTAATTAATAAGGACTCGTTCTTCAATGCTAGGATCTTGGATTCTGATGTAATATTTACGATTTTGCACAGTACAGCTCTTCAGCTTTTCCACCTCTGCACAGAACTGGGACCACTTTTTGTTTGCAGATGCTTCTGCAAAGACCAAATAGTAGACAGGCACTTTGATGTGCATTGGGTGGACCATATGGGCACATTAATGTAAAACCAAAGCAATTTAAGGAATACATCAAGTTGATTTGTAAAGTGAAGTATAGTGTTTAGTGTTAGTCTGATATTCCACTGCAGCTCTGTTAAAAAGACTTCCCCCTTTCAACTGAAGCTCCTCCCACATCTTTAGATCGATGTTCTACCAGGATGCCAAACAGATGAGTACTCATTAATCTGAGCTACTGTGACTGGGCCCCTCGTTGTGTATTTCTGCTAAACCAGTCTGCTAAAACGTCAGTCACTCTGTGTCTGCTCTGTTAAAAAAAAGCTCTTCCCTCCTAATCTGGTAACCGGCTGCAGAAGAGTGAAAGAGAGCATAGATTAGATATTTAGTTAACTATAAGTAGTACAATTATTTCAGGTATATTATTCCATTTAGTAATATACAGCCTTTGATATATATTTATGTAAGATATTGGCTTTACGTGCTCTTTAAGTTCGTATAGATTGTCCAAAATATGCTTAATAGTGTCCTGGACAGTGACTGCTAAACTAAGTGTAGATTGCATTAACCCTTTACTTCCATACACATCAAGGGTAATGCGGCAGCCATTGGGGGTGGCACTTACTTTGATTTTTTTTTGTCTTTTCTGTCTTTACACCATCCTCCCTGATAGAGAGATTCAATGCATGTGTCTGGGTGCCCAGCCCCAGGTATACATGGGGCTGCTGCAGAACCAGCAGATGGCGGTATGAGAGGCGGGGGGGGCCTCATGCTACAGAGATGCTCCGCCCGCTATTAATGTTGCCATCATATAAGGAAAATGGACTAAGGAGCTTGTGTGCAGTACAGCACAATACGCTCCCCCCTGAGGCCGGTCGGCCCGTTCTCCAGTATAGTCCTGTTCAACAATCTGGAAAAGGTGCAAATCCCACCAGCTAGTCCAGCCCAGCAAATTGCTGCATGATTAAGATGAGTGCTCAGCAGAGAGCGTTCCGACCCATGGACAATCCACCAGTTTCTGCCTGTACTCCCTCCCTCCCTTCTGTCTCCTCAACCTGTGAATCCCTGTCTCCTCTCCCCCCCTTCTGTCTCCTCTCCCTCTATTAAAGTAATTCTATCGTTTTCAAATAAGCATTGCCCAATCAATTGTATGTGTTTCCAAAGCACAAAGTGATTTATTTTAGCAGATTTAAACAGTTAACAATTCAATACATTATTATATTATGATACAGTACAGTACAGCCAATACCAAAAGATACATACATACCACTGCTATCGCATGCGCTCGCTGCGCAAACCGCGGGACCCGATGGACAGTATATCTGCATAGAATACTGTGTCAGAGTTGACTGAGGGCCAGGGGAATGCAGCTATGATTATATACAGTACAGTGATACACAGTGAACAATAGAGATGACATAGATTGTTTCTATAGGTCCAGACGTTGGGTGGGTCCAGGGTAAACAGGTCATAGGCTGATTCAATCTAAGGAATCCAAAGGTGGGGGTCGTCTCTCCAGAGGGTCTGCTCCTTTCATAGCCAGCATCATACAAAAGGTTTATTCCCTAATATCAATAACTAAAGTATGCAATGTGCGATCTCTTCGCCGACTGCACCGGACAGCTGCTGATGAATAGGGTTTCAGTATGATACCAGACATGCCACCTTTCCCACAACCTGAACTACATATATCACTGAAGTGTACGTATAATCATTATATATATATATTTATATATATACTACTAATAAACCAAATATTATCTGCTCATAAATTACAGTGTGACGAAACCAATATGAATATGAATTATATAAATAACTAAATGTTGTAATGCGAGTGTGTGCGTGCGTATTTTACCGTGCGATCGCATCACGAAACGTGTTACGTGGCGTACGGATCGCAATCGCACGGCAAAACAATATTAAACCAATATACTTTCGTTCATCCAATTACACGACTTCGACACCCTCCCTTCTGTCTCCTCCTCAATCTGTGAGTCTCTGCCCCCTCCTCTTCTGTTATTTAATGGAGGTATGGACTGTTAATCAGTGGGGCTATTAATTTAATAGTGGTGGAGGTATGGTCTATTAAATTATCAGGAGTAGGGGCAATTCATTTATTGGTGTGGCTATTAATTTAATAGGGATAATGGCTATTAATTTATTGGTGGGGCTATTAATTTAATGGGAATAATGCCTGTTAATTTATTGGTGGGGCTATTCATTTATCGATAGGGGCTATTGCTTAACTTGAGGGATAATTGTGGTGGTGGCTATTAATTTAACACTGGGGAGTTTGGTTGTTTTTAATTCAATATAGTACCGAGATGGTGTAGAAGAAGGCCTGACTGTGAAAAGTGAATGCTATTAATTTAATGTCGGGGCTGGTAGGAGGGAAATATGTCTATTTTTTAAACGTGACTAGTATTAATTTAATACTAGGAAGGAGACCTGATTTTTAAACATGGTACTTTGATGTAATGCCAGGGCTGTTTAGTGGAGGGAGGCCTAGAGTGTTGACTAGTTGCTTTGCTTTCCTTGTGGTGAATAATAACTATCTTTTTCCAAACAGGGGCCCAACAGGATCCAGCCAAGCAGCAAGTGAGCTTAAGATACCAGCATAAGCGACAGGTATCAAAATACAATACCAGGTAGGAGAGAGTTGTACAGGGTTGGATAACTGTCTAGTACATGTAAAAGGCTAGGCACTCCCAGAGCCAGATTAAAAGGTTGAGGAGGCACTGGGGGCATGTGCCCTGGGTCCAACTTTCTCAGGGCCCCCCCAGACCAGGATCTGTATGGCTCATATTTGCTACCCCCAATTGTCAGTATCCAGGAGGAAGTACAGGATCCAGGGTTTAAGTGATTTGTAGGCACTATACATGTGATGATGCTTTTGGGGTTGTTTGTTTTTGAGCCTTGTAGGTTTCCGTAGCTGCCGTGCTGATGAGAGTATGAAGAGGAGCTGCGCTGCCTCCCAGGCATAAGATAAGTGAAGATCTGAGGGTAAATGTATCAAGCTGCGAGTTTGCAACTCCAGCGATTTTCTCAGGAGAGTTGAAACTCGCCGATGTATGAAGCTGAGATTTCATGCAAAATCGCCAGAGTTCTGCTTCTGTCAAAAGCGCTACTTGCAAAATCGCCAGAGATCAAACTCACCACTGTTTGCCACTGCAGCTATACAGCTCTCAAATGTATGAAGCTGCGAGTTAGCAAACTCATGAGAGTTTGCTTCAAAACACGACAGATACAACACGCTGCTTGATAGCAGCGTGTTGTACAAACACATCACTGTTACACTGCCCTGGCAGTGTTAAAACTGTAAAGAACAGATAAAAGTTAAAAAAAAAAAAAAAAAAAGCGTGGGGTCCCCCTGCTATTTATGCTTAACCCTAGTGCTGCCTGACTCGTGCTGGTCTCGTGAAAATCGGGGAAAAATTTTGCGTGGGGTTCCCCCGATTTTCACTTTACCAGCACTAGGCAAACCAGCCAGGGTTGGCGGCACTATAGCAGGGAGAAGCGCGGCAGGGGTCCCCCTGCTATAATGACTAACCAACCCTAGACTGTTCAGCGCTGGGCTGGATTCCCTAGGGAGTGGGGTCCGCTGAAAAAAAAACGAGCGGGCCCCCCCCCTAGAAAGAACCAGCCCAGTGCTGATAGCACTAGGGCTCTTCCTACTACCCCTGGGCTGTGGGTAGTAGGGTAATACGGCGGTAAAGTAGTAAACAAAAAAAACTGACACCAATTTTGTTTGTGGAACTACAAGTCCCAGCCAGCCAGGTTGCCAAAAACAGTGTGGCCATGCTGGTGCTTGTATAACTACAAGCACCAGCATACCCACGGCAGCCAGGGCATGTTGGCACTTGGAGAACCACAAGTGCCAACATGCCCTGACATCCCTGGCTTGCTGGCCCCTGTAGTTCCACAAAGAAAAAAGTTTACAAAGCCACAACACCCTCTTATAAACCACATACATTTATTAAAAATAATAAAACCCACAATAAAGACACTAACCACCCTCTTTTAAACCACAAGTATTTATTAAAAATAATAAAACCCAAATACTTACCAATGATGCCTTCTTTTTTGATCCAATGTCAGTTATTATTTGTAAATCCATCTTGCCGGCTTGCCCCAGTCCCAGCCATTTGTACCTCCATAAGGGAATCTTTGCCAACAGGAACTCTTCTCCCAGAAGGAGCCCATATTTGTACATCCTGACTCTTTAGTGTTGCTTGAAGATAAAAAAAAAAAAAAAAAAACAGGATCCGCCGCAAACACCTCCTACCTAGTAGGAGGTCCGTTTCGCAATGCTCTTACGCTGTTTGCGTAAGAGCTAACTAATGTATTATGGTATTTTCCCACGCTAGTGGGGAAATCACATAATACTGTATCTAGCGCTTACGCAATTAACGTAGCGCATTGCGCATGCGCTACGCTACTTGCGTAAGCTGTAATACAGTAAATACCCCTCTGGGCGAAGAGTTCCTGTTGGCAAAGATTCCCTTATGGAGGTATCAATGGCTGGGACTGGGGCAAGCCGGCAAGATGGATTTACAAATAATAACTGACATTGGATTCTCCAAGTGCCAACATGCCCTGGCTGCCGTGGGTATGCTGGTGCTTGTAGTTATACAAGCACCAGCATGGCCACACTGTTTTTGGCAACCTGGCTGGCTGGGACTTGTAGTTCCACAAACAAAATTGGTGTCAGTTTTTTTTTTTACTACTTTGCCGTCGTATTACCCTACTACCCACAGCCCAGGGGTAGTAGGCGCTCGTTTTTCAGCGGTCCCCACTCCCTAGGGAATCCAGCCCAGCGCTGAACAGTCTAGGGTTGGTTAGTCATTATGGCAGGGGGACCCCTGCCACGCGTCCCCCTGCTATAGCAGGGCCGTAACTAGGGCTGTGCGATGAAGGGGGGCGCAATTTAGCAATATTTTAGGTTAATTTGGTTCAAATTGAGAGCTAGGGGGGCGGAATTTGTCTTTCTCGCCCAGGGCACTAGAATTCTAAGTTACGGCTCTGTGCTATAGTGCCGCCAACCCTGGCTGGTTTGCCTAGTGTTGGTAAAGTGAAAATCGGGGGAACCCCACGCAAAATTTTTCCCCGATTTTCACGAGACCAGCACTAGTCAGGCAGCACTAGGGTTAAGCATAAATAGCAGGGGGACCCCACGCTTTTTTTTTTTTTAAACTTTTATCTGTTCTTTACAGTTTTATTAAAGGTAAACACTTTTGTAGGTCTGATTAGGCGGAAAGAGACATAATTATTAAATGCAGGTGCTATTTAATTTAATGTTGGCACTATATTGGGGGAAAATAAGCAATATTCATTAATTGTGAATGCTATTAATTAAATTCTGGGGCTGATTGGATACAAGAAGGCCTGTTTATTGAACAAAAAAAAGCTAATGATTTAATGTCGCACTGGTTGGGGGGCGTAGTGTTTAGTGAATGCTCGACTTTCCAGGAGATGCATAGTAACTATCTCTTTTCCAAACAAGGAACCCAACATTCCAGGATGCGGGCAAGCAGAAACTGCGTTTAAGACATTGGCAGCAGCATCAGATAGGAATGTCCCACTCTGGCAGTGCGTTTGCGCTAGCATGTGTGGGAAGGGGGGCGCCAGTGCTCTGTCTTGCCCAGGGCACTGAATATTTTGTTGCGGCACTGGAGGTGGGATATTAAATTAATGGTGGAGTTTGGGTGTTAGGCTAATTATTTAAAGGTGGGTGCTAATAATTTAATTGTGGGGTGACGGTGGGGTATTTAATGTGGGACTGAGTTTCACATTATTAAATGTGAAAATAAATGATTTAATGTCTGCAATTGTTTTCAGAAATGGGTTTATTTATTATATGTAAATGCTATTAATTTATTGCCTGGCTGTTTGGTGGAGTGCGAAATGAGTTTATTTATTACATGTATACACTATTAATTTAATGTTGGGGTTGGTTGGAGAAAATAGTTCTATTACTAAATGTAAATACTATTAATTTAATTGAATTTAATATTGTCGGCTGGTTGCAGGAAAGGAGGCCTATTTATTAAAGGGGGTGCTATTGATTTAATCCTGGGCTGTTGTTTGGGGATTCCTAAATTTTATGTACCTGTCTTTTTCCAAATAGGGTTCCCAACATTCCAGGATCCAGACAAGCAGCAACTGATCTAAAGAAACCAGGAGCCACAGGTGGTGAAAGTGACAAGAACATGTAGGAGAGAGCAGGACAGTCTGCCAACTGTCCGGAATCTGGTGGAACTGTCCTGAATTTGGGTAACTGTCTGGCTTTGTCAGGATGTGGTCCGACTACAAGGACAGTTGGGAGGTATGTCCCGCTTCACACTGTATTGCTTGTGATGGCAGAGCTGTGTGCACCTAACAGTAGTGCACACAGTATTGCCTGTTTAATTTGTCTAAAATTATAGCCATATTACATAATAAGGCTCCCCCTGTCTTAGGGTGCCCCGGGCCCCCCAGAACCCTAATCAAGCTATGTGCACCCTTACCCACACATTCTAGTTAGGGCTCTGTCTATCACTAATGATATAATTATCATCATCACCATTTATTTATATAGCACCACTAATTCCGCAGCAGCTGTACACAGAACTCACTCACATCAGTCCCTGCCCCATTGCAGCTTACAGTCTAAATTCCCACACACACACACACACTAGGGTCAATTTGTTAGCAGCCAATTAACCTACCAGTATGTTTTCGGCGTGTGGGAGGAAACCGGAGCACCCGGAGGAATCTCACACAAACATGGGGAGAACATACAAACTCCTCACAGATAAGGCCATGGTCGGGAATTGAACTCATGACCCCAGTGCTGTAAGGCAGAAGTGCTGATCACTTAGCCACCGCATAAAGTTTCTACACTCAGCAGATGGTCAGATTATGATGAGTGTAACAGCACTACAAGATATGTAGTTTATAAAGCATGTGTCCTGCAATGACAGGAGTTATAGCAAATATGAGATATCCCACAACTTGACGTTTGCTTAACGCGTAGTAGTTTGACATGGAAGCCAAGGGGGCGCTACGAGAGTATTGTCTTGGGGTGTCCTGAACCCATAGTCAGACCCTGCTGCTGTGCCACTCTCAGGCCTTTTGACCCAGCTCCAGGACAGTGGGGGAGGTGAGCCCAGCTAGCGGGTTCTTCAGCTTAATTTCAGCTGCAAACAATACTAAGAATGTGTGTGTTTTTTTGTTACGACACTAAATGGACCTGTGTAGAATGTGAGACATATCATTCAGCTGTCAGCCAGCTGTACTATACGCTGATCCATTAGTGGGTGTTTCCTTACGTAGGCTTATGTATCGTCCAGCACCCTGTGTCATGTACTTGAAAGGGATCATAAAATAATATTATTGCTTCCAGCCAAAAATCTCCTCCCACTCCCTCAAAAGACTCCCAGTCCTTATTAACATGTATACGCAATTTAGCGCTACATGACACCTGGCGCCTGAAAAACGCTGATGCAAAAGACTTTACACATTACTCTGCCCCACACGGTAGTTACTCCCGCATAGACATGATATTTGTCTCTCATCCCCTCACCCAAACAATATTAGAGGCAGGAATCTCCCCGCTTACCTGGACAGACCACGCCGGAGTACATATCACTCTTGATTTAATAAAATTAGCTCCACGTTCTCGTCGTTGGCGTCTTGACGACTCCATCCTGTTGGCCCAATCGACTCATCAAGAAATTAAGGACGCAATCAAAGAATATTTTGAATTAAATACTTCAGAGGAAATAGCCCCAGGCATTATACGGGAAGCCCATAAGGCTACCATTCGAGGTAGATTGATAAGTAAAACTTCGGCAGCTAGAAAATTAGCATCTCAAGAAATTCTCTCCCTTGAGACCAAACTAACCTCCCTTCTTGATTAACATAAACTTCACCCATCCACGACATTACTCACACAAATTTCTGCAGTAAGAGGCCAGCTAAATGCAATTCTTTCTCGTAGAGCAGCGAATACCCTCAAAAAATTAAATCAGCAATATTACGAAAAGGCTGACAAAGCTGACTCAATGCTCGCTAACCAACTGCGACAGAAAAAATCTCGAGGACAGATTACAAAACTCAAAAAATCTCCTAACTCGCAACCTATATATGACCCGGTGCAAATCGCCCAAGAATTCCACGATTATTACAAAACATTATACAATCTCCCCGAGACCTCATCCTCTGTCGAATCTCTTGATACAGAAATTACATCTTTTCTGTCATCTCTCTCACTGCCGCATCTCTCAGACACTGATATCCCTTTTTTGAACGCGGATATCACCCAGATAGAAACAATTTCAGCGATAAAAATGATGAAATCATCATCGGCCCCAGGCCCCGATGGATTCACGGCACAATATTATAAGAAATTTGCCATAGACCTTGCCCCACATATGACAGATTTCTTTAACAACATCTTAATGGGTTCACCTTTTAATGAGGCGACGACCTTGGCCACTATCATTGTTATACCAAAACCAGATAAAGATCCTACCTCCTGTCCCAGTTATAGGCCTATATCCTTATTAAACGTGGACCTCAAGATCTATGCCAAAATTTTAGCTAACCACTTAAATACCCTTCTACCCTCCCTGATCCACCCAGATCAGGTCGGATTTATACCAGGCCGCCAAGCTATAGACAACACCAGACGGGCTATTGACCTCATACATTCTAATCATTCTGGTAAATCACCATCACTAATCATGGCACTTGATGCCGAAAAAGCGTTTGATCGCATCTCTTGGACCTTTATGTCTAGGGTTTTGGGGTCAATGGGTTTCTCTGGTAAGTTTTAGACGGCCTGTTGGCTTTATATCGGTCTCCCAGAGCAGCGGTAGTGGCCAACGGAGTCGCCTCTTCCCCATTTTCAATTTCTAATGGGACGCGGCAGGGATGCCCACTTTCCCCTTTAATCTTTGCTCTGTTAATTGAACCATTAGCGGCAAAAATCCGATCCAACGGGGCGATACACGGAGTTAAAACAGGGAAATCCGAACATAAAATATCTTTATATGCTGACGATGTTCTTTTGACTCTCTCGGATCCCGCTGTTTCTCTCCCCCCCCCTTCTCACAGACATCAAAACCTACAGTTACATCTCTGGATACAAAATCAATCCTCAAAAAACAGAAACTATTGATTTCTATCTCACAGATAGTATGAAATCTTCTCTCACTCAACAATTCCCCTTCAAATGGCACCAAAAAAAGATAAAATATTTAGGCGTCTACATAACTAAACAATATAGTCAGCTTTTCCAAGCTAACTATCCTAAACTACTATCCCAAATTAAATTGGATTTAGAAACCTGGAGTAAAAACCTCATATCTTGGATAGGGCGAATCAATTCAGTCAAAATGAACATTTTGCCCAGGTTATTATATCTTTTTCAAGCCCTTTCCATACGATTCCCCCTTATGTATTCAAATTTTTGTAACATTATACTTCACAATTCATATGGGGTAGAAAACGTCCAAGAGTCCAGCTCCTTGTCCTACAAAGGTCGACACGGGAGGGTGGTTTGGGGGTCCCCAATTTTAAAAACTATTTCTTGACAGCGCAACTTGCCCAATGTATTTTATGGAACTCCCCAGGCTCCTCCAGAGTTTGGGTCTCGATCGAAACCGAAAGCTTTGGTATTTCCTCCGCTTCCTCTCTCCTGTGGCTCCCTCGCACTAAACGTCCTCGGTCCGCTCTTTATCACCCAATTGTATCGCATTCGCTCTCTCTCTGGGAACGAGCAAACTCAAAGTTTAATCTCGCCCCGGCTCCTAGTCCAATTGTTCCTCTTTTTGATAACCCAGATTTTCCACCGGGTCGTATAGTTTCGTCCTTTGAATTTTGGAAAAGGAACGATGTTTACTATCTTAATAATATCACTACAGACGCTTCTTTTCCCTCATTCAAAAAAACCAAATTCAATATTCCCAACACTTTTTTTTTTCAATACCTGCAACTAAGAAATTTTCATTCCACCACTAAATTATCTTTAAGAATCAGGCCGTTGACCTCATTCGAGTCACTTTTCCTCCGGCGATCTTCTACCAATGGCCCTATATCTCGGCTATATGGAGAGCTGAGAGTCCCTGACTCAGACACCCAAGATTCCCATGAGCGAGCCTGGGAGGAGGATCTGGGAGGTGCTTTGGATGGGGATGAAATAAAAGCCAACACGGCCTCTAGTTCAATCTGTGTGAAGCTAGAAGAAAATGCCTATAAGCTTCTTTATCGATGGTACTTGGTCCCGAGCAGATTACAAAAAATCTTTCCGGACTCATCCAGCTCATGTTGGAGAGGATGTTCGTCGGAAGGGTCCTTCCTCCATATTTGGTGGCAATGCCCCAAGCTTGCCCCATTCTGGTTGGAACTACGGAACTTTGCGTTTCAGATTCTACAGATTGACATCCCAATTTTTCCCAGGTTTTTCCTTCTCCCACTTGGTATTCCATCCGCAACTAAACATCAAACAAAAGTGTTCCGCCACATAGTTTCTGCAGCACTGT
The DNA here is from genome assembly GCF_038048845.1 of Mixophyes fleayi. Taxonomy (NCBI): domain Eukaryota; kingdom Metazoa; phylum Chordata; class Amphibia; order Anura; family Limnodynastidae; genus Mixophyes; species Mixophyes fleayi. The sequence goes on along the minus strand of NC_134403.1, from coordinate 49,015,658 downwards.
GTCAAATTGCCACTAATTGGAAATAACCCACCGCGCCTACTATGCAGACAATTATTAATAGAGTTTGGCACTCATACAAAATGGAGTTTATGACATGCATACTGCACAATACCTCTAAATCATTCAATAAAGTTTGGGAGCCGTGGATGTCATTTTTTCAAATCCAAATTCCTTTTGTCCTATGACTCCTCTAAAACATTCCACTTGATATCCCCCCTCAACCCGCTACCATCCCCCGCTCCCCCTGCCTCCCCCCCCCCACACTTCTCTTCTATCTCTTGCTTTGCTTTCCTTTTCTTTTCTTCTTTTGGTGGCCTGCCACACCGCCCCCTAATCTATATTGCCCACTTTTCTCTGACTAGCCTCTCTTTTCTGTCTCTTCTTTCTTCTATTCTTATAGTTAAAACTTGGTCAATATCAAGACTCTTTTTATTATGATATACAATGATTGTATTAGTCCCTGAACATGCATAACCTGATTGTAACAGATTTTGTCTTGGACTGATGCTCATTATTGACCTTCTCAAAAATAAAACTTTAAAAAAAATAAAATAATACACTGCTTTGGTACAGTGGTGGTTGTACACAATGGTGAAACGCTCCGCGACACGCGCCCTGCTTGGTCCCGCCTATTCCGCAGTGGATGCCTCCGTGGCACCTCACTCTTTTCCTCGCAGGGTTAGTAAGGAGCACCTGTTATCCTGAGAATGGTCTCTACTGCTGAATCCCAGTGATTGTTTGTATTTTGTCTTCAGTGCAGACGGTAGCAAGACTCGACTCAACAGTCTATTAGGAACATTTTAAAGGAAAAAAAATGCAGGTGGCCTATTATGGGACCGGCTTTGGGGGGGAGATGCCTCCCAACCCATCCTGACCCTCTATAAAGTGGAAAAGATAACCAGAATAGGACCTGTCCAGCAAGGGAAAGGTACGGGCAGTGTTAAGGATCCTGCTGCTACCTTGTGGAAGGAGTTTATTCACAGATACACGACATACGTGTGATTGCTGTGGTGTGTGCGTGTGTTGTGAATTAAAGGATTGTGGGATCTGGTGGGTGGGGCTTCCGACACTGACAAGCAGCCAGACAATAACTAGGGCTGGTGGGTGCAGTTAGTGTAAGGAAGACTTGAAACATATAACGTTTGTGTTATGCTTTTTTATGTTGGAATAAAACAGCAACTGCTTAAGAAGACTGGAGTAAGGAGTCACTTATTTGGTCTTGTGTACAATATATATATATGCTAGTTGAAGTACCTGGCATTGCCTGGGTTTACATCTTCAAGTTATTAAGTTATCAATGAGTTGGATTTAACTGTCAACATTTTAAAAATAATTAGCAGCTAAGATGTCATCAAAATCCATCCAGTGCAAGGGCCAGAACAGGCTGCCCGGTCAAAGATCTGCCCACCAATGGGAGGTCCGAACAAGACCGCAACTCCCTAATATGTCTTCTGGGATCCAATGTTACCCATCTATGAAGTTTTTGTCCAATTCCATCCAGTGGAAGGATCACTACAAGATCTTTAGGTCAAAGTTCTGCACGCCAATGGGAGGTACGACTGGATAAATGATTTTTATATATAAGAAATATATATATATAGTAGTGACATTGGGAGGAGGAAAGATGACAAGCTCTGTTCTGGGCCTAGAGGGATACCAAATGATAAAGTGATTAGAGACACTAATTAGAGAACTAGGAAGTGAACCAGGAGAAAACAATGTCGTGAAGTATGTCGAGGAGAAGAGGGCAATCGACTGTATTGAAAGTGGCAGAGACGTCAAGGAGGATGAGTAGGGAGACGTGAACCTTTTAATTAGTCGATAGTAGATCATTGGCCACTTCTAGTGGAATGTAGGAGCAGGAGTCCAATTGCACAGGACTGAGAAAGTGGGTCAGGTGGTTCTACACATGTTTGGAATTAAGGAACCTTTGGTGATATAACTCTCCTAGGAATCCATAAAATGTAATCATATTTCATATGTATATGTGCAGAAAATTATACTATTCTTAGTGAAATTAATGCCATATCTCTGCTATGCTCCAGAAGGGAGATATTTTATATAATTTTGGAGACCCAATAATAGAACTCTTAGTAAACTTTTTAGCCTTCACACATTTGATAGATTAGGTGAGAGTATGTGACTGTAGTTCTTCTGTTTCTGTGTTTTATTTTTGTTTTATTTAAAAATGTTTTGCATTTACATTTTGTATGTCAATTTGCTATCCCTTTTTTTTATACAACAAGCAATGTGACTTTTTTGTCACTTTAAATCCTATTTAATAACATTATGTCTTTGTGTTTTTAATGAACTCAAATAACAGCCAGAAAACACAACACTTACACAGGGGATTGTTTGGTTTATAATTTATCTGATAAACCTAGGTTATGTCTGCATTTTGAGGCAGTGATGTACGACAAGGAGTCCTAGGGCCACATGCGGCCCTCTGAGCCTTCATCTGCTGCTCCCAGCTCCTTCATGATTTAGTGTCATATTTGTCATATAGTGTCATATCAGATCTGCCGTTTTTGAGACGCTCTGACCCAATTGTCTAGTGACAGCTTTTGAGCTAAATCTTAGTGGTGGCAATAATTTTGATTGATTTTAACTACTATGAGGTAGAAGGAAAGGGGATTGTTGTCAGTGAGTGGGAAGTCCGAGCTGGAGTAGTTGGACATGGTGCTGTGATGGGAGAACAGGGAATGTCCTTCATGATGGGCGGGGGGTTTTATCCACCGGGAGAGACTAAAGGAGGAGGAAGCATGAGTAGTATAAAGGCGGCAATGCCAGTAGGGTTGTCTATGTGGACATGGATATCTCCTAGAATGACAGTGTTTAGGTCAATGAAGAGGAAGGGAGAAAGTCAGGCAGCAAATTTGTCAAGGAATTGGGATCCTGGGCCAGGAGGATGTTAAATGACCGTTGTGCAGAGGTGGAGCACAAAAAAGAGGCGGATGGTATGGATTTCAAAGAAGGAGAGGGAGGGTTTTGGGCCCTCCAAGGGTGCAGGGGGCAGTCGGAAACCTACTCTACCACTCTCACCAGGTCGAAGAGTGTGGGTGAGGTTCCCTATAGGAAGGAGCTGCAGGGGAACGAGTGTCAGAGCAAGAGACACACATTTTAGAAATGGCAAGGAGGATGAGGGAACTAGAGAGTAATAAGTCATGGATGGATGTGAATTTGTTATCATAGATCAGCAGTGTGTAGGGAAATGGAGACATGAGGATGTGCTATGTAGGGTTGGAGGTACGTTGTGTGTGGGACATTTTGGGGTGGAAAAGGGGAGGTGAGGGGATTGTGTTGAGGGAGCAGCTTAGTTCCAGTTTGTTCAGGCTGTAGAGGAGGGTGCGGGGAGCAGAGTATATGAAGGTACAGGCAGGCGAGAAAGGAGATAACTTTTCCCTTCTTCCCCACGTTAAGTCGTGATGTTGGAGAGAGGAATTGAATCAGCCAGTAAAGGGCAATGGAGGGGTAGGGGTGTAATTAGAGAGGTCACTATCCAGGAGCAACAGAGAGAGTAAATGGTTACATAGAACATTCATGATAAAGTGTACAGTGTCTTAGTAAACAATGGTGAATAACTGAACGGGTCTGATGCGGAATTGGTCTCATTTTGTAATAATTTATGCTCAAAAATACTCTGAAAAATAGCATACTTACACCAATGTGCTGGATAGCATGTATGACACCATGTGTCCAGCTCTGTACCTGTTTACATTCAGCATACATACACCCACATGCACACAGCCAGGTCATAAGCACAAGACAAATGGTTAACATCTGTTTAGATAGCAAAAAAGAATATATGCAGGATCAATGAAGAAAACACCTATCACCTTCAAAGGTGAATTTGCAATCACAAGCAGCCCTCTAGTGTTGGCGCCCTCTAGCAGGTGCAAATGATATGGCTTCTGACAGGCATATATGCCTCTCCATGCTGGTCTTGGCCTATGTTAGACTGCTAATTCCCTCCCCACTTCCCCAGTAGTAACGAGGCGCAAAGGTCAGATGTGCACGACACTGCATGCACGCATATGCATGTGCTCTCTTTGTGGGCCTGCACAGTGAAAAACACGTCCAACAGCATCAGGCCCAAAATGTGCACATGGGTGAGTGGGTGTGAGGTAAGGCGTTATAATGGGTGAATGTGAGCTTACAAATTCATCAAAAATAAATATAAGACCATTGATCAAAAGCAGTTTTAGGAAGTATTGGTTGTAAATAGTTCAATAGGAAGTGTCCAGGCAGCACACAATGCATGACGTGGAGCGTAAGAGGAACATGTAGGAGAATGACGGATTTTGTACTTTCGTAGCAGTGTTTCCAGATAGAATATTCACCTGCTCTTCACCTCCTGTTTATCTCCTGAATGGCACTAACTAGGCAGCTCTATTCTTACACTGTGATTTAGATATAAGCTAGGTTGTGCTCCACAACCAATTTTAAATCTGTCTGAAAGGTTTAAATTTGTACCCCTACAGCACAACATAGTTTTGCCAAGGCACAAAATTGCACCTTCTAGCTCAGGGGTGGGCAAACCAGTCCTCAAGGGCCATATAACAGTTCATGTTTTTAGGATTTCTGTCTGTAGAAACAGCTGGGATAATTACTGACCCAGCCAAATAGATTAACTCAGCAGTGCATGATTAAAGAAATCCTAAAAACATGAACTGTTATATGGCCCTTGAGGACTGGTTTGCCCACCCCTGTTCTAGCTGGATATATTCCTAACTCTAAATTCGGCTATATATATATATATATATATATATATATATATATATATATATATAGTATATATTTTTTCTGGGGTTTGAAGAAGAAATAAAAAACCTTTAACAGCTTCCCAAGATAAGTATCACAAAACAGTTTCAGGGCACGCCTGCTTCAGAGATTGCGAGACGTACTGTGGGTTGCGGAGGGGTAGGACAAGGGCATAGGATGTGGGTTGCGGAGGGGTAGGACAAGGGCATAGGATGTGGGTGGCGAAGGGGTAGGACAAGGGCATAGGATGTGGGTGGCGGAGGGGTAGGACAAGGGCATAGGATGTGGGTGGCGGAGGGGTAGGACAAGGGCATAGGATGTGGGTGGCGGAGGGGTAGGACAAGGGCATAGGATGTGGGTGGCGGAGGGGTAGGACAAGGGCATAGGATGTGGGTGGCGGAGGGGTAGGACAAGGGCATAGGATGTGGGTGGCGGAGGGGTAGGACAAGGGCATAGGATGGGGGTGGCGGAGGGGTAGGACAAGGGCATAGGATGGGGGTGGCAGAGGGGTAGGACAAGGGCATAGGATGTGGGTGGCGAAGGGGTAGGACAAGGGCATAGGATGTGGGTGGCGGAGGGGTAGGACAAGGGCATAGGATGTGGGTGGCGAAGGGGTAGGACAAGGTCATAGGATGTGGGTGGCGGAGGGGTAGGACAAGGGCATAGGATGTGGGTGGCGGAGGGGTAGGACAAGGGCATAGGATGTGGGTGGCGGAGGGGTAGGACAAGGGCATAGGATGTGGGTGGCGGAGGGGTAGGACAAGGACATAGGATGGGGGTGGTGGAGGGGTAGGACAAGGGCATAGGATGTGGGTGGCGAAGGGGTAGGACAAGGTCATAGGATGTGGGTGGCGGAGGGGTAGGACAAGGGCATAGGATGGGGGTGGTGGAGGGGTAGGACAAGGGCATAGGATGTGGGTGGCGAAGGGGTAGGACAAGGTCATAGGATGTGGGTGGCGGAGGGGTAGGACAAGGGCATAGGATGTGGGTGGCGAAGGGGTAGGACAAGGTCATAGGATGTGGGTGGCGGAGGGGTAGGACAAGGGCATAGGATGTGGGTGGCGGAGGGGTAGGACAAGGGCATAGGATGTGGGTGGAGGACAGTGAAGAAAAATTAAGGAGCACCACAAAAATGTTTTACGCAGGAAATGTATATCTGTAGGATTTATTGTAAAACTATAATGGCGTTATTCTTATTTTAATAACAGTTTGTACTTGGAAGACACCTTTTCCATATGTTAAAAAAAGTGTCCCAGTCAACATATCTCAAGGGGGCTGTGCTAGAAATCTTTTTAAAAAATTGCAGTTTAATAAGTTATGGAATCTAATTACTTCATGTGGCATAATATTTCTTTGTTCCTAATCAATGTATTGTTAGATATGCAGTAACTTGTTTATACACTGATCAGCCACAACATTAAAACCTCCTGCCTAATATTGTATGAGTCTCCCTCGTGCCACCAAATCAGTGAGATATAGACACAACAAGACCTGCGATGGTGTCCTGTGGTACCTGGCATTAAGATCTTAGCAGCAGATCATTTAAGTCATGTAAGTTGTGAGGTGGGGTCTCCATGGCTCGGACTTGTTTTTGTAGCACATCCCACAGATGCTCAATTGGATTGAGATCTGGGGAATTTGGAAGCCAAGTCAACACCTTGAACTCTTTGTCATGTTCCTCAAACCATTCCTGAACAATGTTTGCAGTGTGTCAGGGCGCATTATCCTTCTGAGAGAGGCCACTGCCATCTGGGAATACCATTACCATGCAGGGGTGTACTTGGTATGCAACAATGCTTAGGTAGGTTGTACGTGTCAAAGTAACATCCACATGAATGCCAGGATCCAAGGTTTCCCAGAGCATCAAACTGCCGTCCACATGATGGGCAGCAGTCTAATGTACTTCTGTGTGATTGGACCAGACAAGCTAGTCTTCACTCTCTACTCGCATCAATGAGCCTTGTTTACCCATTACCCTGTCGCCTTTTCACCAGATGGACCACTTTTGGTAGGTACTAACCACTGCATACTGGGAGTACTCCACAAGACCTGCCGTTTTTTAGATGCTCTGACCCAGTTGTCTAGTCATCACAATTTGGTCCTTGTCAAAGTCATTCAGATCCTTACGCTTGTCCATTTCTCCTACTTCCAACACATCAACTTCAAGAACTTACTGTTCACTTGCTGCCTAATATATCCCACCCCTTGACAGGTGCCATTGTAACAAGATAATCAGTGTTATTCACTTCACTTGTCAGTAGTTTTAATTTTATGGTTGATAGGTGTATTGTTCTTGTGAATCTGCGCAGGAGGGTTAAATTATTAATAATATTATTATTATTATTATTATTATTATTATTATTATATTTTATTTATTAGGTGCCACAAAAGGTATGCAGCACCATACATGACATATAGAAAACACAATGATACATAACACATTACTTGATACATGAAAAACAAAATACAAAGACCAGATATACTGAATAAACAAATAATATAAAGATATCTTGGTAATGCAGATCAATTTATTGACAGGACATTGAGTGAGAGTGATGGGAATGACCAGCGTGAAGTAGGTCTGGGCTCAAGATAACAGGTCTGGGGAAGCCGGCCAAGAGGTACAGGGGGTGATGGAATAGTGGAAGCAGAACACAAGGAAAGAGGGCCCTGCTTGTGAGAGCGTACATCCTAAAGGAAAGTGGAAGGTGCCGATTGGGGGAGTGGGGGTAAAAGACAGTGGAGTTAGGGGTTATCCTTTGTTAATTAATTTTCTAAATGTCAGCATTTCTACATTTTGGGGGCAACTGACTGTGCATTTTAGTTACAATTACACAAGTATCACTGAATTCACATTAAATTATACACTAGCATCACCATTACCCGTTGTCTGTTTACTGTTTGTGTCATGGAGATCCGCCTCTGCCGGCTCCCAGATCTAATAACTTATCAAATAATCAAACAGTCAAACAATATATTACCTCTATTTTGTTACACTGGATTCTAGAAATTCAATCTTGCACTTACCCATCCCTAATGTTACAGATCTAAATGGTCCCTTTCCCAACACAGGCACACGCTTCCACACCTCCCTCCTCACCTGCCACCATTTACGTATAAGGCACACAGATTATATATTATATAGTCCTCACTAGTCTGATGTTGCTAAGAGGTACCTCTATACCTTCTAATAACTATCTTTCAATATCTCTCTAACAATGATAACTATCACTAACAATGTACACTACACACTATCACAGCTACTTTAATTTTGTAACACATAGCATACAAGTACATTTGGATGTTAATCAGAGGTATATGGGTGTGCAGTCTCTATACCAGTGATGGGCAAACTACGGCCCGAGGGCCAGATCCGGCCCACTTAGAGGTTCTATCCGGCCCGCCAATATTTTAAAAAATTTAATTAAAATATGCATAATATTATTAGGGCCGACCCTGTGTGTCAGAACCTTCATTTTTATGCCTTCCCAGCTATTTCCTCCATTACACTTCATCCTCCTTCCTAAAAGGACACTTCATATGTCAATCACTCAAACACCTGCCCGCCCCCTAATGGCTGAAAGTCATGTGAGAAGAGATGGGCTGGGCCATATACTAAGGCGGATTTCAATTGGCTGCTGTGTTGTCAGTTAGTGGCTCACCAGAAAGACGGATCTGCAACAAGCTGCTGAAATAAGTGCTCTGTCTGTACTATCGCTGCACTTATAGAGGTAACACTGCTATATAACACCCTCCCGTCCCATTCAAAAAATTGTATTATATATTTCGATATTTGAGTTTTTTAATAAATTATATTGGCCCGTTTTTCTTTTTTATTTGGCCCGCTCCTGAAAAAGTTTGCCCATCACTGGTCTATACAGTAGCAGTTTAAACACAGATCACTTCTTCTCTTTCCCAGATCGAACAAACATTCAGTGGCAAATAACACAGAGCAACATCACAGCTCCTTGTATTCCTCAATTTGAGTTTAGCACCGATAATCCCACTCAGTGGCACTTTGCAATATTACTCTACTCCAACGAACAGTTACTTTCTCCCAGGCAATGTGACAAAGCAAACTAAAAACACAACCAGGCGCTGTTTGACCTACAACACCCAGCACAATATTGTGTTTAATCAATATCTATCTGCCGCTTCCTTTGGCAATCTGCTGAAATCGCCACAAAAAGATGTAAACAATCACAATGAGGAAACGCTGATAGAAATGACAAAATAGTAATTTATTCCTGTATAAAATAAAATGATAAAACAATCATCTACACAAATAACTAAAATTGCTTATTCGATCATATACCGGTATATCACAAGCCTAAGAGATCTCTGTTATAAAAATATATAATGTTCATCAGCATACAAAACTAGGAAACAATAAAAATTGTGTATTCATATATATCTCCTAATATAGCATTGATCAAAATACAATTCCGCATTGATATCCTCCAGAAGTTCCAATAATCACTCTGTATCCAAATAGATATTAATAAGCGTCACTATATAAAACAAGTTAACCCGTGCATGATACTCATGCATTCTAGTCAAATCAAGCTACTTAAGGTCTAAAAAAGGTTCTTGCCATGCATTTGGACCTAGCCCAGGCCCCCTCAGGGGAAGAGCGTTAGTTCCCGACGCAAGCGGCCTTTTTAATGTGTGTTCATGAGGTAAAATTACCTCACGAAAATGAGTTTGACCCCTCAACTCGTAAATTTAGCCTTTACTACCCCTCCCACGGGGGGAAGGGGGGATGATGGAAGTTAACTGACTTGACTATTCTAATTTTTTTGTCAAATAATGTCAGTATACCAAATTTCAGGTCAATTGGATGAGCCCTTTCTGAGAAAATAGTTTTTTACACACACACACACACACACACACTAACGCACGCCTCTACACATGTGTGTTCATGAGGTAAAATTACCTCACGAAAATGAGTTTGAGCCCTACCAAATTTCAGCCCTTTTTGAATTTTTTTTCCCACACACACTAAGAATTTAGTAGGTCAGTGTATAACTCTGCCCAGCAGGTGGCGCTGCAACTTGTTTATTTTTTTTCACAAACACACAGACAGACAGACGCCACTAAGCATTTATATATTAGATAGCCCTGTGAAGACCACCTGTTTGCAGGATAATATTGATAATCCACTTTATGAGAGATTAACAGCACTCCACCTTATCTGCGCATGCACCAGATTCTTGCCTTATAGTGGAATTGTCCCAGAGACATGCGCCTCCTCTAAAAGAAGTAACTCTCCTGAATTCTTCTCATAACATGTATCCAGTAGTCTCCACTGAAAAGATAATGATAAACAATATATAGCACTTATCTGTTTGGAACCTCAGTCGTATCATCGCTTTTAAGAATGGCCATTCGTTGCAATTAATAGTATGCTGCTGATTCTCGTGTAGCAGTATGCAGTTATCAATCACAGGCAAAGTGAGATCCCAGAAATGACGTCAGCTGACGCGTTTCTCCGTCCTTTAATGACGGTTTCATCAGAGGTAATTTGACAAAGCACGGTTACTTGTCTGTTGTTATCCCAATTCCACACAAAGGCAAAACACAATGTACAACCCCACTGTGCTCTCTATTCTTCTTAGGCATAAGCATAAAGTCACTTTAATAAAAGCTGGCTCCTCACCATGCAGTTATATGGCCGTCTCACAGATAGCAGATACCGCCAAAGTTAGTGCAGTTTCTCATGGTGTAAACTCAGTCTCTTTCCTCTAGCTGACTGTCCCCACCCTTATTATTATATCTCAGTCCAGCAAAAGGGCATAATACAATATTCTTCAGGCCTCCTCACCTGTTCCCTACCTGATTAGTAACATGGCTCAGTCCAATCATATGAACAATATAAGAAACATTGGTACTTATCAGACTTTCACTTTGCTCCTCCAGTCAGATCTCTCACAGCAGTCCATCTTATAGTGTCCCCGGTTATGGCATCCTTCTCTGCCTATACAGCGCTGGTCTCTCCCATCACCGCCGTAGTCCTTGTTCAATACCGTTTCCTCTCCTCCCTGCTCCTTCTCCTCTTCCAACTGCTGCCCTCCTAGAACCTCTAACTGTCGTATGTAACTGCTTCATCCCAAACTCCTCTTCCCCATTGCATGCTGGGAGATGTAGTTCTTTAGATGCAGGGGTGGTATCTAAAGTGCATGTGCGGCTTGCTCGAGTCTCCAGTGCTACACTTATATATATGTATATTTGACCCAGCACCCTGTCCATCTATCCCTATCCCTACCAATACTACTTGTAGCTTAGATGCACTAAATGAGGCACGTCCTATGTTATAAAATTGTAAATTGTCAACGTAGTTACCGTGGTAGATGGTCATTCACAGTTTAATCAAAATATTCACTAACAACCTCCTGTTTATTCTAGAACTTATACTTTAGAGTTTATATTGCTGCAGAGGTTAACATATATCTGTAGTTAATTATGCATAAATATAGGGTGTATAGTGTGTATATATGACATTGGAGGTTGGAGGGCAGTATTGTGCACACCCCACAGTAGGTTGACTATTCAACCTGCAATAATGCCTTTATGACTCCAACCTACGTGGGGCGCAAGGGCGGATCTAGACTATTGATATACCCGGGGCGATTTTAGGGGGGGGGGTGATTTAGGCCACGCCCCCTTTCTGATTTCTAAGGCTGCCGGCGGCTGCACAGTATGTGAAGGTCCGCTCGGCAGTGGCAGTGTGCTGACCCGCTGCTCTGATTGTGTTTAAAACCCAATCAGAGCGGCCGGCAGCACACTGTCACTGCTGAACGGACCTGCAGAGTGCGCAGCTGTCGGCAGCTAGCCCCTTCTAGGGCCCCGATCGCCCCCCCCCCTGGATCCGTCACTGGTGGGGCGCTAGTGTTCTCTTTCACCCAGGGCACTAAAATGACTAGTTACGGTTCTGGCAGTAGCATGCAAAGAGTTAAACCAATATAATTTAGCTCTCATTTAGCGAACATTCTTTTTAGAATTTTTTTAAAACAAATAATGTGTTCTTTGCTTTTTAGCATTTATGGTACAACAGTTAACTAGGTTGTTTCTTTACGTTGAAAGATTTAGCTATGTTCAAAATGTAGACAGAAACGTCTCCTACCTTTGTTGTACGGTGGAGGTCATCACCATTCTTTCTTTGCAAAGTTTTATACTGATAAGCAAAATAATACGATTAAGCTAACAGGGAGCACAGACTGTAGTGTTTGTCTGTAGATCTCAATCTAGCCAGCCAATTAAACTTATTTAGACAACGAAATGCAATAGAATGTACAGAACTGAAAGTAGAAACTGATGGATACAATATAGCACATGGAAAATTGTGTTGACTTATGGTTCCCAATCCAGTCTCCAAAATTCTATTGCACAGAACATATTATTAAAGGTATAAGAAATAAAAGTTAACTAAATGTATTTAAAAATAAAGGGGGAAAATGGGTTTGTCCTGGCCCTGTATATTTAGAGACCTGTAGTTATGTATCTCCCCAGCGCGTGCATGTACTTTTAGAAATAGAGAAGTTTAGTTTGTGGTTTGCAGAGGGGCAGGCTTAGGTGTGCAGCTGTGAGAGCTAACCATATACAACATTAGTATGAACAATGACCAGACTCTGGCTTGGGTATTGTGATTGTACCAACCAAGCTGTTACCATGCAAGCATTAAGGGCTATCTGCACCCCCAGGCCTGGCCCCTGGCTCCAAGGTAAGACATGCTCTTATCATATCCCTTAATAATCATACATCAGTCAAGCTACTATCAAAGTGTCGGGGCTGTAAATATTGAGATGCTCTAAGGCAGTGCTGCCCAAACTTGTCATATCTGTCACATACAGTAGATGATATTAGTATATGTTAGCAATTTGTATAACATGAAAAAAATTTCTTTGGCTATCTGGGGGCCGCAAGAAAAGATTTAGGGCTAGATTTACTAAACTGCGGGTTTGGAAAAGTGGAGATGTTGCCTATAGCAACCAATCAGATTCTAACTGTCATTTATTTAGTGCATTCTACAAAATGATAGCTGGAATTTGTTTAGTAAATATACCCCTTAGAGAGCTACGTCAAGTCCAAAGGTTGGAATTTGGATCACCCTGCTTCAAAGTTCATTTACAGTAATTTAAGTTGTAGCGCTTTGACGATGTGGTGTATGAATTATGTGCTTAGTTTGCGAAGTGAAAGGCTATTTTATCCAGCTGTGTGTGTTGTATTCGCAAACACTGGTAGAGATGACAAATCCAGGTACTTGTATGACGTTTTCCCCTTTCTTTGGATTGCTAATATCTTCTGCTTTTAGAACTCAGACATGTTAATGGAACACATTTTTAAGAAAATCATAATATGCATATATAGGTATAGCTGAATAAAAACATATTATTGTTTAGAAACTGGCGATAAGTTCTGCAGGCGCAGTGATGGCGTTTGTACAAGGTGTATGTATAGGTTTATTTATATGCATACACGGGTATGTATCTCATTACATGTACTAGAATAGAGGACGGTAAACCATATACTGAGGGATAAACACAAGTGCAGAGACAAGCGTTGGAGAAACGTGATGAAGAGCTCCCCTTGGCTACTGCACTCAGCAAATTGTGCTTTAAATGTCTGAAGGGAGGATGATAGGTGGATGCTGGAAATTTAGGAGTTCTAGACATAGGGAGTAGCAACGAAATAGCATTGTAACTTTTAACTGAGAAAAAAGCTAAGTTATCATGTGGAATATAACTTATACCAGGCATGTGGCAGACGGCTGGAACATTTATTTTTTATTCATAATAACTTTATTGTTTTGGTCATATGTTGTTACTTTTAGCCAAGAAACATGTTTGTGTTATTTTTTTTACTGTACATTACTGTATCAGTAATGCTTTATTTTCAGAAAAAATGCCATGGAGTTGTTTTCTTAAAAGATTTGGGAAGTTGTTAGCTATTAACTAGACAGATCAACTTACTTTTGCAGTTCTTGTGGCGTGACATAGTGATAATGTTTGCTTCATTCACTTAGACACTAGGTACCTGGTGACAGGTGTCTCCTCTGGATGTTTATGGTTAAAGTCTTCTCTCATTTTTGCTCGAACCTCTAGTAGCAAGGATCTCTGCAATGTAATTGCCAGTATTGTGCACAGAAACACATCACGGCTAAGTGAGTCTGCCCCTATGTGTGGAACATATAATAACCAACTTTTAAAAATGATTGGGGTGCTCTCTTTACCCCACAAACACATATGCCTGAAAAAATGCCATGCATCCACTGAGCTGGCTCCAATGGTGGAAAGCCATTATAATATACAAATATTTCAAACTATTTTCAAACTTTGCCGTAAACAATGTATCTTATAATAATGTTTGGGGTCCTTCCGTACCTACTGTTCGATGTAATAGAGCCACTGCATGGAATCTCTCTCGCTAATGAGCCTAGCAGCATTGAAGGTGATTGGCTGAGGTCCTGGCTATATGTAAGTACAGGGATTATGCTAAAGACTATGAAGGGTGGAGGTCCCAATGGAGGAACCCACCACCAAAGTATTATTATTGGTAAGGGAAGTTACTTACTAAATTTCAAAGCAGAAAACTCCCTTTTATTTATAATTTCATTTATGAATTTATCTTTAAAGGATAAACAAATGCAGAAAGATTTCTTCTTTAATATCAACTAAAGGGTAAAAGTTCTACATGTCAAACAAAAATACAACTGATTACTTAGCTGTGTTCCGGCAATCCACCTTATCCACCTGATCCATTGGATCCCTCTGAATCTCCTGCAGTCAGGAGAGACTGTCCTAACTTCTGTTAATACTGTACTGTCAATACTGTACTGTCAATGTGCAACATGCAGCCTGTATTAAAGTTTCCTCCTTGTAAGTGAGGAGAGCTGCCCTGTCTGGCATGGTCTTTGGCTAGTGAGGGGGCTATTATTATATAAGCAGCCTGTTATTGATGATTTGATTGAGGATAACACAACACAGGTAAGTCATATTTAGCATTTCTTGGAATTATACCTAAAATGCATTCTTCACTTTTAGCTGGAATTAGCCTGTACTCTAACGTGAAAGCAGGGTGTCATTGTTAAAATAGCCTCTTGATAATTTTAGAATCAATTTAAGATTAAAATTAGTTTTTGTGACTGTTTTTATGGAGCCGGAACTTTGTGGTACAGTAGATTCATTATTCAGTGTTCTGAGTTGCAGAAAATATTTTCTTTTGGGGGGAGGGGGGGGGGGGGGGTGTCAGCTGTTCAGTAGCAGTATTCTGTGCACAACGACAATAATAAACTGGTTTAACATTAAAATTAGATTTATTTTCTGTAAGTGTAGTATGAATAAGTTATATAGTTTTGTTCTTTGGGTTGCTATGAAGCAAACAGCTAATCCATAGAGTGAAAATAATAATTCTAACCCAATGGGTGCTCACTGAACTGACTGCAGTGACTCAATAATAGAACAGAAAGACAGTCAACAGCGCACTAATTGTAAATGCACCAAGCGAAATAATCATGAAATGAAAGAAAATATTTTGTTGTGTGTTAAATTAGGGTCACTCTGGCTTACACCTCATATGCCACACAGAGACCTCTATACTGACACAGTGCACGTAAGTGGAAAAACAGAGTAGCAGACGTAGGAAATAAGAGGTTATGTATAAATTGGACCATGAATGGAGAATAACATTTTGCTCTATGGTGCAATTCTAAACCTATGTTAAAATAAGCCTCCTTACAGCAATTATTCATCATCTGTTCATACTTGTGGCCCAATTGACTTTAATTCTGTAGTTTTAGTCCTTATTGTAGAGGTCACAGTGATGCAATTCAGTCGCGAATAAGCCCCTAAAGCAGATTGTTTCTTATAATGTAAAGTTTTCAGTCTTCAGGTCCTCACTTTTTAAAAAATACATAATAATGGATTGGTATCAATGGAGTCATAACCTAAAGCCTGTACATGGCAATACCTAGTAGTATTATATATTACCCACTTCATATCTGTCATTGTGTTCTGTACCTCGCTTCATCTGCTATCGTTTTTCTGTACCACTGACATTTCATAGGTCTTAACTTTCACCTATACTTTTCCTCTCCTTGATCTGTAGAAACAGCCATAATATGGCAGTGTTAGAACCTTTGAATCATATCTGTAGATACATGTAGATATGACATAGATAACTCAAGATGTTCAGGACGTTAATCATCCTGTCTGGTCACATTATCTTGTAAGCTTGCCAAGTTGGGGTGGAAAGATGTGTAAAGAAAGTTCTTCATCTGAGATGTTGGACTGTTTCTACTTTTATTTTTGACTTGCTGGAAAAGTATCTTACTTTTAAACAAAGGTTTATACAGCTGTTGTCATATGGTGCCTCGGGGCTATGGAGATAGTCTAGGTGACACAAACATTCTTATGGGGACATCTTGTCAGTTCTTTAAACATGGTGATTGACCCAGTGGAAAGCACACAGCTTTCATCAGTAAATATGGTAAATAATTGGTAACTAACTGTTTTAGTGCTTTTATAATGCTTTAGTTGAAAAATATAAAGGGGATTCAGATCACTGTAACCCAGTTATCTCCGTTGATGGTGTTAACTGGTCAGTGGACCGACTTGATGAAAGAACTTAGAACTTTAAATCTGACAACCTTTTTTCCTTTGGCAATAGACCATCTCTGATATGCTATGCCCTTGCAATAGCAGACACAACAGTGGCACCCATGCTTACTGCCATTAATAAATATACTATGTCCTTTCTTTATTCGGACATTTAAACTCTCTTCAAAACTATCCTCCTAATAACTTTCTCATCAATATTGTTTATTTGTACTACAGTCTGTGCAGACAAGTTCAACTTAATAATAAGAAAGAACATGACATAGGAAAGGTACAAACAAGGTAGACAAAGGGGCAGACATGAGACAAATGGAAGAGAGGGTCCTACTCATGAGAGCTTACATTCTGTGGGGAGGAGAATTGAGACAAATGGAGCTAGAAGGAAGTGAGAGGAAGGGGGTGGAGAAGGAGTAGTCTCAGGTGGGGTGAGATAGACTAAGGTGGAAAGGTAGGTTTTGATAGAGCATTTAAAAGATGGGAGGTTGGGGGTAGGTATGGTAAGGCTGGGTTGGGAGATCCAGAGCTGGGGAGCAGTGCAGGAGAAGTATTGGAGGTGGGAGGGGTAATCAGGTCAGAGGCAGAACAGAGGGGATAAACAGGAGTGATAAGGTCAGAGATGTATGAATGAGAGGCATCAGTGAGGGCTTGTAGGTGAGGATCAACAGGTTGACTTTAATTCTGGAAGAAAATAGGGAGCAAGTGCAGAGCTTTGCAGAATGGCGCAGCTGAGGAGAAGTGACAGTGGAGGACTATAGTCTTGCCACAGCATTTAGAACAGAGTCAATAGGGAAGAGACAGGTGAGGGGAAGGCCAGTTAGCACAAGATTGCAGTATTCAAGGCAGGAAATGATGAGAGAGCGAATGACGGTTTTTGGGGAAATCTTGGGTGAGAAAGGGGCATATTTAAGCAATGTTACAAAGGTGAAGGTGGCATGATTGCTTGAGGGCATAGATATGAGGAGAAGTAGAAGATGAACCAAGGCATCATGCCTGGGGAGGATGATAGGAGAGGAGGACACGGAAGGTGGGAGTTAGCTGATGAGTATGGCTTTTATGCAGTTTGAGAAGTGTTGGTACATCCAGGTGGAGATAGCAGAGAGACAGTTGGAAACACGGGATAACAGAGGGGGGTAGAGGTCGGGGAGGAGAATTCAATTTGAGTGTTGTCAGTGTAGAGATGATAGTGGAAGCTGATGGAGCGTATGAGTTTGTAGTAGAGGTGTAAAGAGAGAACAGCAGAAGGTCAAAAATAGAGACTTGAGGGGACAATCCCTTTCATCATTGTAGCTTAGTTAGATTCTTGCTATTATATAAATTCCCCTGCAATTTGTAATTGTAAGTACTTTATTAGTACTCCCACATTACTGTGTTAATACTCTGTAGTACTACATTCATATTGCATTAATTAGTTCTAGTTCTCATTTTAGATTAAATATTGCCATATAACTTACACTAATAGCAGTCAGAATGTGTCCCATGATTGGTAATGCCAGACAGTGTATCTTGTGCTATGTTCACACTTCTGGAATAACCGTTTGAGTGTGAATACTGCTGTGCGTGAATGTGAATGAATTGCTCAGCTGGAGCACAGATTCTGAATCTATATGAACAACTGGAGACACTGGGAGCATGGAGCATGGAGATGAGTTTGCTACTCACTGAGCAGGCTCTGGTTGGGGCCAGTGTAGAAGGGGTGGAG
Organism: Mixophyes fleayi; assembly: GCF_038048845.1. NCBI lineage: Eukaryota > Metazoa > Chordata > Amphibia > Anura > Limnodynastidae > Mixophyes > Mixophyes fleayi. The sequence continues at coordinate 48,997,586 of NC_134403.1, read as the reverse complement.
AAATGGGAGCCAGGGGTGGAGACATGGGAGAGCAGGATCCTGCGGTTAGAAGAGGGGAAGAGCGACAGTGTCAAGGAGGTTAGCCCTGATCCGACACACCATAATAAATATGCCAAATTGATTTAAATTAGGGAAGTCAGTTCATGAGCAGCATTGATTCAGCAGGATGCTAGTAAATAGGGGACAGTCATACAGGTGCTAGTGGTAGGGAATGCAATCATTAGGAGGACCTAATGGAGTAGTCTGCTGGCGAGACCATGAATTTCAAACAGTTTGCTTTTCCAGGGCTTCGTTTCGGTCTATGTGTGATTGTTGGGAGGGGCTGGGGAGGACCCAGCAGTCATGGAACATGTTGGTACAAGTGAAATAATAAGAGGTGGAAAAACTGCCTTAAAAAAATGAGGCAATTAAACTGTGAGCCCAGAAATGCCAAAGTAGAAGTTTCTAAGGAAAAAAGAAACCCAACAGAAAGACAAGCGGGAACTTAGAGAGGCAAACAAATGGCTGAGAAGTTTGTGTAGAAAGTAGGGTCTTAGGTGTTTGGAGAACTCGATCAAATTCTCTCTGGGCTACAGGCTCTACAGTATGGGGTGGGGGCAGCTGTACTGGGCACAAGATGATTAGAATTGGAGGAGAGTTTAGAGTAGGCACCAGGGAAGAGGGAGAAGGTAGAGGCACTGCCCAATATAATGTAGACAGGGAGCTGGGGATTAATGAAAGGAAATGAGGGCGAATTTGGAAAACTCAGATCAGGGGCTGGCAGGATCGGGCCGGTCCCATAGTGGGCTACCTTGGGCTGAGTCTTGGGCTACTTGTATTTTTATACTTTTAAAATGTTCCTAATAGGTTGCTGAGCCGAGTCTTGCCCCCAGGGCTAAAATTTGCCAGCCAACCCCTAACTCAGATATAAATTGAGACGGTGGAACTAGCGGTTTTGACAAAGTAACCCAACTTTTATCCATTTATAAAAACAAACACCTTTCAGAAGTGATACAATAAGAACCTAGAGGGGAACATTGCTGGACTATGTGCTATTCAATATAACAGATATTACATTTAATGTACAGACATTTAGTGGATTTGTGACCATAATGCGGCAACATTAGACTTGAATTTTAAGAAAACATTTTCTAAGATAGCTACAAAAACTAAGCTCAAAGACCAAATGAGAAATTATTATTACTTATTTATTATTCAATGAACATTGATGCAAGGGCCTACCAAATGGAAACAACTTTTCTTTGAATAATAGGCAACAAATGTGTTTACATAAGAAAGTATTGAGGCAAAAAGGGGAAAATGGATCATTTATATAGTTTAAGCTAGAAGGGACTGGAAATTAATTATGCAAATACAAGGAAATCAGTTTACAAAAAGTTGAAGCTGAAAAACAGATTGCAATAGTTAGCAAATTTTATTTTTTCAAGTAGGTTGAGGAAGAAAAATGAAATGAATAATATTAGGCCACTAAACTAAGAAGGAAAATAATTGTTGACGATGAAGAAAAAGGCCTTACCTGTATCTAAAAAACAAGATAAATGTGGATTCTGAAGGCCATTGTAACCAGCACAAGCCTCATGGTGCCCACAAAAGTGCAAAACAAGCCCCTTGGCTTGAATGCCCCCTATGGCCAATTTATAAACACATGATGAGATCGCCGTCATTTCCTGACATCTTGATGTTGTTCTGGCCAATAGTAATATTTTGCCCAAACATGCTGCCATTTGTGGGCACTGAGACCTAAGTTGGCCTAATTGTCCATCAAAATATCAGTTTGTATGTGGTGCTTCCATGTAGGGAACCCAGGAAAGTAGCTTTATAGGAGTATATTTACTAAACTGCGGGTTTGAAAAAGTGGAGATGTTGCCTATAGCAACCAATCAGATTCTAGCTGTCATTTTGTACAATGCACTAAATAAATGAAAGCTAGAGTCTGATTGGTTGCTATAGGCAACATCTCCACTTTTCCAAACCTGCAGTTTAGTAAATCTAGCCCATAGTGTGCAACAGTGTACATACATTTTCTCCCATATTTGCAAGTTTTACTAACAAATGAAGCCTAAATTTGGAATGTGAGCAGTATACTTACACGTGCTGTATAATAAATACTACCATCAGCATCTTCATTTATTGTAACTTAGTGTTTTAAGTTAAAGTAAGGTCACATGGGTGATACGGAGGTGAGTGCGCCCTGAGATGTCAATGGCTCTGCGTATATACGGAAATACTCTATGTTCTGTGTGCAAACAAGGTAACAAATAATTTGACGGCAGAATATAAGCTATGTCCATCTAGATGCCCTTTTCTGTGTGTTTTCTTTGTTCACTTTTTTTTCTTTATTTTCTTTTACTATATGAGCCTCCACCACAATTTCTAGGAGACTATTCCTTTGCCCATCACCCTTTATATAAAATAGTTTTCTGACTACCTAAGTTTTCCTCCCTCTTTCTTGAAAGCGCTTCCCTTGTTCTAGAAATACTCTTTATCTGTACAATTACTGCCTTCCTGTACTCTTTATACTTTTGATTTATTAGAATGTTTCTGTCTTATCACACCTTTTATTTTCTCAAAATCACTTTGCATCTGATTTACGTCTGCTGGGGTATCAGCCAAGTTTATCAGCCAAGGTATCAGCCTTTCTATAATTTGCAAACAGACATATCTTCCCATGTAGACCTCAAGGGATGCACACATTAATGCCATGATCACAACATGACCCAGGACTAAGCTCTGAGAGACTTCATTTGTTGCCAGCAAATGATCTTAGCTTACACCAGTGATCCTTATTCAGTTCAGGGGCCGCGTGGCGGCCCTATAACCATCTAATGGGCCACACATTACCATTAATTTCAGTGGTAAGTTAAAACAATACATTCATTTAAATAAAGAGACATCTATCTATATATACATATCAGCAGGCATTTCAAACAAGTGTTACAAGTTATAACAGATAACGCAGGAAGGAGCTGCGACCACAGATCAATGCACAGAGGGCCCTAGGTTGGCTCTTTGACCATCACTGTCTTACACCATTACTACAACACGCTGTCTCCTGTCCTTTAGCCAAACCTTTATCAATTCTATTGTATTTGAGTGAAATCCAAGTTTCTGAAGTATTTGATTGGGGCATAACCTTGCTAAAATCTAAATATTCTATTTCAGTGATCCACACTGATTTAATTGTAATTAGGGAGCCAAAAAAAATCCACTAGATTTGACATGATCTCCCAGCAGTAAATCCATGCTGCCTTGAGGATGTAACTTGTGGGACTCTAAATCATCATCATCATCACCATTTATTTATATAGCGCCACTAATTCCGCAGCGCTGTACAGAGAACTTACTCACATCAGATATTTTTTTCAAAAGGGATTTCCTTAATTCCTGTGCTATTGTTGTGACTCTAAAGCATCCATAGTTCTCATATGTTCAGTACTGCCTTTTCTGTGCAGTGGATCCACATTCACCATTCTCCAAACATCTGGAATCCAAACATCTGGAACCGTCAGAAGTGATTGGTTAAAACGTCTTCCCTTTTTTCCTTTAACAAATGTATCTACAGAACGTTAGCCACCACTTTCATTGGTTATGGAATCTTTTCTTCTGTTTCAGCTTTAATACATTTTATTGTGTGTTTAGTCTCTTAGACTAGCTTTTATCCACCTCTGACTGAGTTTGTCTTTATTTTTTCTATGCACTTTACTTAGAACTTATCACTGTCACTTCCTTGATAACCCATATTGGCATCCTCTTTCTAGAATTAACATTTAATTTAATAATCCATTTTTCGATTACTCCACTGTTCCCTCACTCTTCCTATCGATTACCACCCTGTTAGAGGTGAGAATATTTGAATACATCTTCAAGCTTCTCACTGTGTGCTGTCTGCCTCTCTTTATGTCAAGTTACTGCCATCTTGTGGATGAATTAAGCATAGCCTCTAATTTATTGTGATGCACAGTCTAGTTTTGCATCAGATTGGGTTATGCCTTTAATAAAATTTCCGTTTTAAAAAATGACGGCAAACCGCCAATTTAGTTGACACCCATTGATATATTTATCCCTTAGTCTTAGTCTCCTAAAATAAAATAAACAATTGTTATTCATTTTGCTAGTTAACTTAATTCTTCCTCTGCTGAGCCACTCTGTCAATCTCTACATTGGTTGCCTGTTTTTTACAGAATCCAATATAAAATTCTTCTGCTAACATACAAGGCCATCAACAAAACTGCAACAATATACATCTCCTCACTTGTCTCAAAACATCTCCCAACTCGACAACTCCGTTCACAAGATCTGCGTCTCTCATCCACTCTCATAACATCCTCTCATTCCGGGATACAGGACTTTTTTTGGGTTGCACCCACTTTGTGGAATTCCCTACCTCGCACAATAAGACTTTCCTTTAGTCCTTAAAACTTCAAGCGTTCTCTGAAAACCCACCTCTTCGGGCAAGCTTATAATAGTCCTCAACCACCCTCTTAACCTCAGTAGCTTACCTTATTACCACCCTTTACATATTTCACTCAAGACAACAACCCCCTGACCTCAGACTAACACAGCTATGTGACTGGATCTTAGAGTATAAAAATCACATTTTTTTTACCTTTGCAATATGGCTGGATCAATATGCAATATGTAGATTTAACCTCATGTATCCGACTCCCATGGACCTATAGATTGTGAGCAGGGCCCTCTTTGTCCATTTTACCCAGTATTGTTTATTACTGTGTTTGTCCCAAATTGTAAAGCGCTACTGAATTTGCTGGCGCTATATAAATAAATGTTGATGATGATGATAATAGATATGTCAGTGTTTTTGAAAACAATGATAGAACAGACAGCATGCAAAGCAGAGGTAGATAAGTATAAACACTTCAGTTATTTCATTTATATTAATTAGCCCAGTAATTTACATGCTCTGTTTATATATTAATTTCTAATTTTTAAGACTTTCCTGCTGACAACAATATGTAAAGAAATCAAATTAGTCAAGAAGAACTGTCACAGTCTGATTCCAATCTGCCATTTGGGGTGCTGCAATGGAAGCTCACAGGGTACTCCTTGGTTTGACCCATGAGACAGTATCCTGCTCTACCTACTATTGTTAGCACATGTGGCGGGAATAGAAGGACTGTGCCACCTGCCACCTCCACCTACTATGACCTATCCTTTATACTAAATAAATCATTTCATTAATGAGAGGTTACAATAATGAAGACAGTAATGATTATTCGGGGTGATGAAATATGATTAGTGAGTATAATAACTATTCAGCACGGTGGCTAAGTGGTTAGCACTTCTGCCTCACAGCACTGGGGTCATGAGTTCAATTGCCGACCATGGCCTTATCTGTGTAGAGTTTGTATGTTCTCCCCGTGTTTGCGTGGGTTTCCACTGGGTGCTCCGGTTTCCTCCCAGACTCCAAAAACATACTGGTAGGTTAATTGGCTGCTATCAATATTGACTCTAGTCTGTGCGTGTGTGTGTGTGTGTGTATATTAGGGAATGTAGACTGTAAGCCCCAATGGGGCAGGGACTGATGTGAATGAGTTCTCTGCAGGGCCGTAACTAGGGCTGTGCGACAGGGACGACCGCCCAGGGCGCAACGCTGAAGGGGGGGTGCAATTTAGGAATATTTTAGGTTAATTTGGTTAAAATTGAGGGCTAGGGGGGCAGCATTTGTCTTTCTCGCCCCAGGCGCTAGAATTCTAAGTTACGGCTCTCGTTATCTGTACAGCGCTGCGGAATTAGTGGTGCTATATAAATAAATGGTGATGATGATGATGAAGTGACTGGCTTGCTGGTGATAGGAATATTTTGCCCATGCTTTATAATATAGGCATATGGAAAACGAGGTTGACAGCAATACATGTTGTCATTTGGTCTCTCATTCTGTATATTACACAGATGGCTACATTGTGAGTGTGTCCATGTCCCCATGCCGGTAGAATTCGGATGATATGTTGTGTACAGTGACACTACAATGCTTTGGTTGGCCGATGATCACAGTCTGCAATTTAGTGCTTGTTGGTCTCAAGTTGGACACTGCTCTGCTTATGAGAAGCCCCTTCTCTAATGTTTGGTAGCACCAAACTCCATTATCCCACAGCAATGACCAATAGTCTTGCCCCTGCATTGACCTGTCATTGAGGACAGATGCGAAGGTTGGAAGGGATGACTGTACTTTGAATGGTTCTGAGAGGGAGACCCCTAGTCTCCCACTTGGTATTGATTTCTTTATGAGTTTTGTGCAGGCAGCGAAGTACAAGGTGGGTACAGTCACAAAGAGGTATCACTGACTAGGCAATGGCTTGCGAAGCTTGAATTTCCATATCTATATCTAAATCCCATAGTCCCACAGGATGGCTCTATAGACTGCTATATTGAGATGATTGAGGCTTTCTGATTTGTGATCAACCTAAATATGAGCTGGATCAAGACCTTTATGATATTTATTGACTGACATGTAATTAAGGCCTGTAGTTGTTTCTGTGAACCTCTTTTTTATTTCTAAACATATTTTATTAGGTTTTTTTTCAACATTTCTATAAAATAAAGACAAAATTACATTAAACAGTTGGCAAATAGAGGATTATTAAGCGAAGTGAAGTGAAAAAACACAATAAATGTAGAAGAAAGGAGGGGAGTGACTTGGAGATGGGAAGAGGTCTTTTGAAGAGGAAAGGGGAAGGGAGAAGGATGAGGGAGGAAGAGCAGGAGGAGAAGGAAGCACGTTAGTGAGGAGGGTAGTAGGGGAGGGGGGTGTGAGCGGCCTTACACCTTGCTGAGCATTGAGTGCCCAGCAAGCGGTCTGCAAGTAATATCAGTGGGGTCTGTCTGTATATTAACTGGATCTTGGTTGGTCTGTTCCATCAGAGGAGAGCCAAGGATTCCAGGTGGTATGGAGTTTGTTGGGGCGTTGGTTGATGATGCTTGTGATATGTTCGCAGTGGTAGGTCTGCCAAATTCTGTAAACCACTTCAGGCAGGAGGTTCGGGTTCTTTCCAATACACTGTTATTGCACATTTGGCGGCATTGAGTATGTGGCTCGCAAGCTCCTTTTTCTGTGAACCTCTCTGTGAGGGATGATGAAAAGTTACTGTTTGTCTCCATGCCAAGTAATTGTGGCAAAGCCTCAGTCAGCCTAATATATTCCACACTAGGTTCCATGGGCTCTGGCAATCCTCTCTGCTTGGTAATAGACTGAAGTAACCCAGCCTATTTGTCATTATGTATAACGCCTTTGTACGTGAGTTTGCTGTGGACTTTTCAGGTACATCTTGAAATTTGAGATGTAGTCTCCCAAATTCTGCAGTCCCAATCTCATACAATAGCCCACAGTGGCTGATACTAACATTGAGAACTGTGTTCTACAAGCCTACATCTGTACTGCTCACTCACTGAGGCTCTTGCGGTTCATCAACGACATCCAATCACCTGGACACACTTCCTGTTTAAATCCCTCTGATCTGTATGATGGAGTTCCTGATTTCAACCTGTATTACTTATTACATTACTGGATTTTATCCTTGTAGTGTATCTGCCTATGCTTAAACTCCAGTCATTGACTCTTACCTGTAACCCCAAGTTTGAGGCTGAATTCTTATATTTTTGAACATACTGTTTGAAACTGATGGGTCGAACATGACTGAGTCCATTCATCTGTATCAGGAAGACCCATTTTAAATGAATTCAGGGTATTATAGTTCAAAACACACATAAACTGGGTCCATGGTACTGTTCTTGTTGAAGTCAGTGTAAAATGTGATATAGATTCTTGACAGATATATGGTTACCATTTGTATGCACCATAATATGTGCATTTATAAATGTTTGATGTGCCCTTCTGACAATTAATGTTTGATTGAGGTGTAGGTCCCTCTCCTCTGCCTGTGTACCCGAGCCTCATTGGGTGAAGTTTTATAGCGATCATAACCAGCCCACATCACCTAGGCAGCGTTCCATTGTATTGCCAAGAGGAGTTGACAATATTGGCAGAAAGCAATGCCAAATGAAACTGCCAGAAGTGGATGTTGCACAGTATTTAGCTGTGCACAGCCTGGTCTGTGGGATGTGCACTATCTGGGTATATGGCCAAAGTAAAAGATAAACCTTACTGTATCATTGTGAGAGCAAGATATTATCTGAATCTCCTGGAAATGTAATGATCATATCACTCAATGTCAGAGGCTGTCCCGAGTTTTCAAAAATATATCCCTGGAGATTTTTGTACATTGAAAATTGTCTCTACCTTCCCCAAACACCAAACAACCAAGAAAGTTAGTAGAAACTCTCATTCTGAAGTACTTTCCAATTTTCGTCAGACAGTTCCCGAATTATACAAAAAGGGCGTGGCAATAGTGAGTCAAGGCGTGGCTGACTAGAATCTCAATTTTTTTCCAGTGGGAATGTTGGCAGCCATATATTGTATTAAGTTAGTAATTACTGAGGATAGTTATTCCTGTTCCTGTAGTTTGTGGGGATTGTAATGCTCTGAGGTACGACTCAGACAATACTAGGCATGATGTGCTCAGTCATACTTGCTCAGCACCAAAGTGCCCCTGAAAACTACTTTTTTGGTAACTATGGTAACTTGCGTGTGGGGCCAGGATCTACCAGCCGCTGGGAATACATGTCATATACATTCTGCAAACATGGTATTATCTTTTCTGTTACTATATATACTGAGACATTAAAGCAGCAGATTCTGCTATCTTGTGCTTTCATGTGAGACATGCATCACAGCGTAACATTGCAACGACAGCTGAAAATATAACTTTTACCAGTGTCATTAAAGGATGTTACAGTTTTGCTACTTTTAATAGTTAACTTATTTATAGGCAAGCTGCAGACTTGCCATAAACCACACGACATATCTATCATGCCACCTGTTCCTATTTCTTTATTTAACACATTCAATGTAAGACACAACATTACAATGGCTAATCCGTCACAACATTACAATGGCTATTCCGTCACAACATTACAATGGCTAATCCGTCCTCTTTACTTGCATCAAGGACCCCAAGGTTGTAGACCCTGAAGGTAACCGCATATGAACCAAACCAATCACTATCCGATTTGGCCATCTCCTGGGAATGCATGGCCAGGTCACTTCCAGCTCTAATTTCAGTGCGGACACTAAGCCTATATCAGTCATCTACAACAGCCTTAATAACGGGTTCTATCAGATTATTATGGGACAGAACTCTTGTTTTGGGGCCATGCATGCTGTGATATTGGACCCAGTGGTGGAACTACCATTAATGCAGCAGGTACGGTGCACCGGGGCCCATGGAGATAATGGGGCTCACTGCACTAGCGAGCTGTGGGGCCCTGTTCCCTCCTCCCCACTTCCCTGCACCGGGGCCCACAGCTCGCTAGTTCCGCCTCTGATTGCTCCGATTCCCATATTGTAGCGTGTGTTTAACATCCACACTTAAGGTAGTAGCGCTTGTGACACTTGGTCATCTAGATCATCTTGATTGTGATGACGCCTGAGGATCCCGTCTACTGAGAGGAATTTATAATATATAATATGTGCCTAAGAAATAAACCAATATTAACCCTTCTCTTTTCTTGTTGCTGTGATTTATTCTCCCCCTGAATCATCTCAACAATTCCTGCAACATTTCTTTGCCTGGCTCCCTCATTGCTTATCCTCTGACATCCCCATCATACTCATGGGTGATTTCAACATCTCAATTGATGATCCACTTCATCCTGCTTCCAAATGACTCTATCTAACCTCCTCTCATGGACGCATCCAGGGGACCCATTCTGCCACTCACCCTGATGGCCACTGCCTTGATCTTGTTTTCACTTGACTGTTCACTTTCTAATTTCTTAACACTCCCTTCCATAAGACATAAAAATGCAGAATTCTCAGTTGCACACATTTATAAATGTATGGTAAGCCACCTGCCGTGTCAATGCGCTTCTAATAGGGTAGTCCAAACTCTAAACAGTGCGAGTCTCTACATATATGTGTTTTGAAATTGAGAGTTAACTTACCAAGAGGTACCCCAAACCAGGGCTGTCTTAACAGCACTATAGGCCCCTGGGCATAGCAATGCACTGGGGCCCTACCTACACAAACATTCACCATCTTATGTACAATTAGTACGTGTACGTTGTTTTCGTCAAGGTTAAGATATGTATTTGCAACAGCAAGATTGCATGTAGAGATAACAGCTGATACTGAGGTGATTAGTTCCCCTAAATGTTTTAATATAGAGGTTTTGAAGGTTCTGAATAAATCTCCTGTAATAATATACTGAAAAGTTTGCAAGCCCATAGGGCCCCTATGCTCGTGGGGCCCCCGGGCATCTAACCAGTGTGCCCATGCGTTAAGATGGCTTTGCCCCAAACTCCACCAAATGGCAATACAGCAGCCAATGCCAGTAGCTGATGGGGAGTGCTGTTGCTGTTTGGAGGAGCTTGGGGTACCTCTTGGTAAGTTAGCTCTCAATTTAAAACACATATGTGTATAGAAAGATATAGTAATAGCAGCTCCGTTGCTGGTTATAGCAGTGTGCTGGGGGATTTTTTTCTGTGTTTGTTCCTTTCAGGATAACCCCACCCTTTCAAGCACCTGCTATGAACCTATAAATTGATTGAGCAACTTCCAGTTCTGTTTTGTTACTCCTTTCCATAAGACCACAGGGGCGCACGCAGGATTTTTAAGGGGGGTACCCCCTTGAAAAAAAATAGAGAGAGCTGCTGCGCATGCGACCACGCATGCGCAGCAGCTCCATTTCGGCGGCACTGTATTGTACAGCAGCCACGGCGCTGTCAATGAACTGTACGCGGCGGTGCTGTATTGTAGTACAATGCAGCACCCCCGCGGACGCGTCTTTGACAGCGCCGCGGCTGCTGTACAGTAAAGTGCCGCTATGTAGGGGCACTGTTTAGTCCCCATTCTTCGCGGAGGGGATGGGTTTCTGGAGAACCAGAAACTTCCCCCTGCGTGCGCTCCTGGACCACCTGCATTCTCACCTCCAGCACTTTAACCTCTGTGCACTGTAACTCAGTCAGGTCTTTGCATACCAGCTGAAATCACTTGCCTGTATGTCTGTCTGCAATACCCAGTCTAGTTTTATTACTGTGTTTGTTCCCAATTGTACAGGACTACGGAATATGCTTGCGCTATATAAATAAATGTTAATAATAATAAAAATAATAATAAATTTGTGCTCTATTCATTTTACTACTTTCCACCTCTATGCAACAACTTCTCTCTCAGATGTCTACTTTCTCCTGTCCTGATATAACAGTTAGACATCTTCATCATCATCATCACCATTTATTTATATAGCGCCACTAATTCCGCAGCGCTGTACAGAGAACTCATTCACATCAGTCCGTGCCCCAATGGAGCTTACAGTCTAAATTTCCTAACACACACTCAGACAGACATCTTAATCACATCCCAGGAACAGCTACAATTATTCTTTCTTCTTAGGGTTGACCACAACCTCAGCCATGGCACACAAAGGAAACACACTTCCTTAAAGAATTGTCCCGCAAAGTAGAATGTCATTGGTGAAAGTCTCATAATTCTCATGACTTCCTCAAATATTCTGTCCTGATCACTGTCAAACATGTATATTTCCTTTTTTTAAAAAAATAATTTTTTATTTGAGCATTCCCGGGGGGTATGGAAACAAAAGTGGGAAATAAGGGTTGAACAAGAAGTGATATAATATATTGCCATACCTTAAAATAATTATCTAACCACTGGCATGAATTGTAAAAGGATACATAGGGCCTCATTCATTGTTTGTTTTAAAACGCACATAATTCTCTGTGTACTCCTGAATTCAACACGGAACGGATCTGAAAATACGTGTGCTGATTAATTTGGGTGTAGGCTTGCTCTGCTCTGCTACACTTGACACTGCAGGATACGTCCAATACCTATGTGGAATATAAATTCGCAAAAGAACGCACAGAAAAAACTATTATGTCACATGATAATAATATAGATATTACTGACAAAACAGTTAAAAACAAACAAGAAATATAAATATTTTTTTATTTTTATGAAATACATTTATGAGGATGTTCTTAATGTCTAGTAAACAGAAAATACATTTTACAGTTGCTACTGATTGCAAACACACGTTATAGCATGCATACGAGACTGTCATCACTAGTACTCAGGACTTAGACTAGCCCTGTAGCTGGAGCAAGAGATCTGAAAGAAAAACAAGTAATTTTGAGATGCCCAGAGATTGATTTGGATGTGGCTGCATGTAGGGTGGGTGGAAGGTTGCTCAGCGCCCTAGGGAAAGCTTCACCCTACCACCCCCTCTCACCCCAGTTCCCACTTTCTAGCCCCTCACACACTTGACATTTGTAAAATAAAAATAGTAACTCTTACCTCCTCCTGGCTGGCTAGTAAGGCTGCAGTCCAGGTGCACTGATGTCCAGATGTACTGATGTCTGATGCAGAATGCTGTGCAGGCTTCACTGCTACCTAGGAGCAAATGCAGGATATCTATAGGGATTTGCCCCTCAGCTTTTCTTACACATGTCACCTATAAACATCAGCTCTTGTCACACATGCCACCGCCATTCCATCAGCTTTTCTCACCTTCCCCTGCCCACTAGCTTTTCTTTCATTTATACCCCTGCCCTAGGCGTATTCTGCAGATTTAAATTAATTATACTAGTAGATAGCAACAGGGGAGAGCAAAATAGTGTGCAACTACTACTAAAATAAATGGTTGCTCAAACTTTAAATTTCTCTAATCTATTAGTATGTAGCTCGTGGGGATTTCATAATGTAACCTTCACCCTGCTGTCCCCCCATTTTCTCTGGCCACCTCTCTGCACGTTTTCCATAGCCCCATCTCTCCATGCTTTCTGTAGCCCCCTCAGTCAACATTTTCCATAGCCCTATCTCTCCACGTTTTCTGTAGCCCCCTCTCTCCACGTTTTCTGTAGCCCCCTCTCTCCACATTATCTGTAGCCCCCTCTCTCCACATTTTTTGTAGCTCCCTCTCCCTATGTTTTCTGTAGCCCCCTCTCTCCACATTTTCTGTAATCCCCTCTCTCCACATTTTCTGTAGCCCCCTCTCTCCACATTTTCCATAGCCCCATCTCTCCATGCTTTCTGTAGCCCCCTCTCTCCACATTTTCTGTAGCCCCCTCTCTCCACGTTTTCTGTAGCCCCCTCTCTCCACATTTTCTGTAGCCCCCTCTCTCCACGTTTTCTGTAGCCCCCTCTCTCCACGTTATCTGTAGCCCCCTCTCTCCACATTTTTTGTAGCTCCCTCTCCCTATGTTTTCTGTAGCCCCCTCTCTTCACATTTTCTGTAATCCCCTCTCTCCACATTTTCTGTAGCCCCCTCTCTCCACATTTTTTGTAGCCCCCTCTCTCTATGTTTTCTGTAGCCCCCTCTCTCAACATTTACTGTAGCCCCCTCTCTCCACGTTTTCTGTAGCCCCCTCTCTCCATGTTTTCTGTAGCCCCCTCTCTCCACATTTTCTGTAGCCCCCTCTCTCCACATTTTTTGTAGCTCCCTCTCCCTATGTTTTCTGTAGCACCCTCTCTCCACATTTTCTGTAGCTCCCTCTCCCTATGTTTTCTGTAGCCCCCTCTCTCAACATTTTCTGTAGCCCCCTCTCTCCACGTTATCTGTAGCCCCCTCTCTCAACATTTTATTTAGCTCCCTCTCTCAACATTTTCTGTAGCCCCCTCTCTTAACATTTTCTGTAGCCTCCTCTCTCCACGTTTTCTGTAGCCCCATCTCTCCATGTTTTCTGTAGCCCCCTCTCTCCACATTTTCTGTAGCCCCCTCTCTCAACATTTTCAGTAGCCCCCTCTCTCCACGTTTTCTGTAGCCCCGTCTCTCCACATTTTCTGTAGCCCCCTCTCTCCACATTTTTTGTAGCTCCCTCTCCCTATGTTTTCTGTAGCCCCCTCTCTCCACATTTTCTGTAGCCCCCTCTCTCCACATTTTCTGTAGCCCCCTCTCTCCACATTTTTTGTAGCCCCCTCTCCCTATGTTTTCTGTAGCCCCCTCTCTCCACATTTTCTGTAGCCCCCTCTCTCCACATTTTTTGTAGCCCCCTCTCCCTATGTTTTCTGTAGCACCCTCTCTCAACATTTACTGTAGCCCCCTCTCCCCACATTTTCTGTAGCCCCCTCCATGTTTTCTGTAGCCCCCTCTCTCCACATTTTCTGTAGCCCCCTCTCTCCACATTTTCTGTAGCACCCTCTCTCCACATTTTCTGTTGCTCCTTCTCCCTATGTTTTCTGTAGCCCCCTCTCTCAACATTTTCTGTAGCCCCCTTTCTCAACATTTTCTGTAGCTCCCTCTCTCCAAGTTTTCTGTAGCCCCTCTCTCCACGTTTTCTTTAGCCCCCTCTCTCCATGTTTTCTGTAGCCCCCTCTCTCCACATTTTCTGTAGCCCCCTCTCTCCACATTTTTTGTAGCCCCCTCTCCCTATGTTTTCTGTAGCCCCCTCTCTCAACATTTACTGTAGCCCCCTCTCCCCACGTTTTCTGTAGCCCCCTCCATGTTTTCTGTAGCCCCCTCTCTCCACATTTTCTGTAGCCCCCTCTCTCCACATTTTCTGTAGCACCCTCTCTCCACATTTTCTGTAGCTCCCTCTCCCTATGTTTTCTGTAGCCCCCTCTCTCAACATTTTCTGTAGCCCCCTCTCTCCACGTTTTCTGTAGCCCCCTTTCTCAACATTTTCTGTAGCTCCCTCTCTCAACATTTTCTATAGCCCCCTCTCTCCAAGTTTTCTGTAGCCCCTCTCTCCACGTTTTCTTTAGCCCCCTCTCTCCATGTTTTCTGTAGCCCCCTCTCTCCACATTTTCTGTAGCCCCCTCTCTCCACATTTTTTGTAGCCCCCTCTCCCTATGTTTTCTGTAGCCCCCTCTCTCAACATTTACTGTAGCCCCCTCTCCCCACGTTTTCTGTAGCCCCCTCCATGTTTTCTGTAGCCCCCTCTCTCCACATTTTCTGTAGCCCCCTCTCTCCACATTTTCTGTAGCACCCTCTCTCCACATTTTCTGTAGCTCCCTCTCCCTATGTTTTCTGTAGCCCCCTCTCTCAACATTTTCTGTAGCCCCCTCTCTCCACGTTTTCTGTAGCCCCCTTTCTCAACATTTTCTGTAGCTCCCTCTCTCAACATTTTCTATAGTCCCCTCTCTCCAAGTTTTCTGTAGCCCCTCTCTCCACGTTTTCTTTAGCCCCCTCTCTCCATGTTTTCTGTAGCCCCCTCTCTCCACATTTTCTGTAGCCCCCTCTCTCCACATTTTTTGTAGCCCCCTCTCCCTATGTTTTCTGTAGCCCCCTCTCTCAACATTTACTGTAGCCCCCTCTCCCCACGTTTTCTGTAGCCCCCTCCATGTTTTCTGTAGCCCCCTCTCTCCACATTTTCTGTAGCCCCCTCTCTCCACATTTTCTGTAGCACCCTCTCTCCACATTTTCTGTAGCTCCCTCTCCCTATGTTTTCTGTAGCCCCCTCTCTCAACATTTTCTGTAGCCCCCTCTCTCCACGTTTTCTGTAGCCCCCTTTCTCAACATTTTCTGTAGCTCCCTCTCTCAACATTTTCTGTAGCCCCCTCTCTTAACATTTTCTGTAGCCTCCTCTCTCCACGTTTTCTGTAGCCCCTCTCTCCAAGTTTTCTTTAGCCCCCTCTCTCCATGTTTTCTGTAGCCCCCTCTCTCCACATTTTCTGTAGCCCCCTCTCTCCACATTTTTTGTAGCCCCCTCTCCCTATGTTTTCTGTAGCCCCCTCTCTCAACATTTACTGTAGCCCCCTCTCCCCACGTTTTCTGTAGCCCCCTCCATGTTTTCTGTAGCCCCCTCTCTCCACATTTTCTGTAGCCCCCTCTCTCCACATTTTCTGTAGCACCCTCTCTCCACATTTTCTGTAGCTCCCTCTCCCTATGTTTTCTGTAGCCCCCTCTCTCAACATTTTCTGTAGCCCCCTCTCTCCACGTTTTCTGTAGCCCCCTTTCTCAACATTTTCTGTAGCTCCCTCTCTCAACATTTTCTGTAGCCCCCTCTCTTAACATTTTCTGTAGCCTCCTCTCTCCACGTTTTCTGTAGCCCCTCTCTTCAAGTTTTCTTTAGCCCCCTCTCTCCATGTTTTCTGTAGCCCCCTCTCTCCACATTTTCTGTAGCCCCCTCTCTCCACATTTTTTGTAGCCCCCTCTCCCTATGTTTTCTGTAGCCCCCTCTCTCAACATTTACTGTAGCCCCCTCTCTCCATGTTTTCTGTAGCCCCCTCTCTCAACATTTTCTGTAGCCCCCTCTCTCCACGTTTTCTGTAGCCCCCTTTCTCAACATTTTCTGTAGCTCCCTCTCTCAACATTTTCTGTAGCCCCCTCTCTTAACATTTTCTGTAGCCTCCTCTCTCCACGTTTTCTGTAGCCCCTCTCTCCAAGGTTTCTTTAGCCCCCTCTCTCCATGTTTTCTGTAGCCCCCTCTCTCAACATTTTCTGTAGCCCCCTCTCTCCACGTTTTCTGTAGCCCCCTTTCTCAACATTTTCTGTAGCCCCCTCTCTTAACATTTTCTGTAGCCTCCTCTCTCCACGTTTTCTGTAGCCCCTCTCTCCAAGTTTTCTGTAGCCTTCTCTCCCTCAGTTTTCTTGGTATTTCTGTAATTGCCTTTTTCTTTTCTCTTCTTGTCCGCTTGACCGCTTCTCATCTTCTCCGCTTCTTGCTTCTTTTTGCTTCTTCTCTTAATGGAAGCTCTCGGCACCTTTACACTGACAGTGATGTGACGTCATGAAGCTACCAGGTGCCCGGCGCTGGAGGGAAGCCACAAGGCAGCACCGGCTTTCTTTACAGGTAAATACAGCGGCAAGGGGAGATAGCAGATGGGCGGGCAGGTGATCGCACCACTCTGGCCGCCTAACTAACAATGTCTCACTCAGTGACATTAGTGTGGGTACACGGCCCCAGTGCCGCCCCCCAGAGCCCAACGCTCTAGACAGCTGCCTAATGGTGGCACCGGCCCTGGCTGCATGCACTCAAGTTTGGCACTCCCTTACTGTACATTGACTAGGGGTGAACCCTTCTTCCCCGTCTCATTCCCTCCCAGAACTTGTAGGCTGTAGTAAGTGTAATTTGCGTACCTAGATGCATTGATTATTGCTGTGTTTAGTTGTGCACATAGTAAGTCAAGCGCTGGGGCACCTACAATACTGATATTAATCTGTCCCTATCATAGGGTACAATTTATGATGAAGCCAAATCAAAATTTAAAATTTATTCATACACCATCTGATATAACATGTATATATAAAATATAAAATATCCTCAATTAGAAATACAAAGCATCACACAAGTTAGTAAATTCTACTCAATGCATGAAACAGAACATATTTCTTATCTCATGAAATCATTGTAGAGAGGACCAATTACCTGCACCTTCTATATATTAATAACAGGTGAAACAAATCCCTGTATAAATATAGATATTTTTATAGATGGATCCAATATAATGCAGAAACCCAAAAAGTGGTTAAAAAATATGCATTTCTAGTATCTAGAGAACGAATACATGCATGATTGCATGATGCATGCGTTTAGTTGTGTATGTCCCGGTTCCGGGCATGCACAGAGAGATTTTACGTGTGATATGCACAAAATCAGCAGATACCTTGATGAATCAGGCCCATAAAAAAACATAGTCAAAATAGAGAATAAATAAAACATATTAGATACGGACATTGTTGTTCATTTGAGCAATTAAACTAAATTATAAATGAATACATTGTGCAATAAATAAACTCGGATAATGTCCCTCTATTCTCTTCTACCTGATTGCCATCCCTCATCACAAATCACAAAATAACATGTGTTCTATTTCTATACTTAAACAAATCTCTGCTCCCCAGAACACCATGTGTGACAGTAGCCCTCTATGCAATTCTGCCCCTTGCAATCAGGCTGGACCTATATGCAGTATGTGGCACTTACCCACTTGTATTAAACTCATATTGTCTTGGTCTATTACTGTGTATGTTCCTAATTGTAAAGCGCTACTGAATATGCTGGCACAATATAAATTAATAATAATAATAACTAGCAAATGAGTTAAAAAAATTGTATAAATTGAGTAAAAAATATGTTATGTTACTCACAGCTTTAAGTGTATTTCTACAAGTTAGAATCGTAAGCTTAGGAACATAACTGGTAACTTCTCACCGGTGGTTAGAAGGGTCATTCAGAAATAATCAAGTTTCATAGCAGGAACAATATTGGAACTTTGAAGTATATACAGTCATATTGGCAACCGACCCTGCAGTTTTTTCTAATAATGCAGCATTTCTTCCTGAAAATTGTTGAAATTAAAAAATATTTTGGCATCCATATATGTATTTCTTTGGTTTGCAATTGAGTAAAACATAAAAAGCAGAAACATTTGCTAGGTCGTAACTTATTTCACACAGAAATCCTATACATGGACTGCACAAAACGATTGGCTTTTTTGGAAGTAGTTAGAAATAATTTGATTTCACGCAGGTCGATTCCCCTTCACTTTGGAACTGAACTCACCTGTGGTGAGCAGCAGGTGCCTGCAATAAAAAAAAATCACTTGTTAACAGGCTAATGTAAAAAAGGAGTCATTCTTCTGTTGTGTGTCACTTTGTGTACTGCAATGAGCATGGAGAAAAGAAAGAATGCCAGAGAATTGTCTGAGGAGGTCGGACAGAAGATTGCAGACAACCATGGATAATCTCAAGGCAGGATTCCAGATGTAGAATTTAAAAAAATATATTAAAAAAATTGATACTTAAAAAGTCAAATAGATGGTGGTGTGTTCTGTTAATATGGGGACAATCCTATAGTCATTGGTATTGGCCATTGTCATCTACGGGACCTTTGAGAACTTTTAGAAGAAGTAGCAAGTCCCATGGTACAATGAGCTGCAGAGAGTTACGCTCTTTAATAAATATTGTAAAACATCTATGTATGTATTTTGCAGTGAGGGTTTTAAAAAAATAAAGAAGTGTTTTTATTAAGAGTTTAATTGTAGATGTGTGCAAAGTTTTATTATAATATTATGGAGATATGAGGGAAAATGTAAGTACACAAAGGAGACACGAGGGAGAGGTGGAGAGACACAGAGGAAAGGTAATTGGACACCGGAGACGTGGGGGACACAGGGTAGATAGTCTTGCATCATTTGATATGTTGTATATTATACTATATAGTGTGAAAATGCATCTAAAATTTATTTCACTCAATCAAAATCCCTAAACCTTCTAGGCGCCTAGGTAGCCCCCAGGCCCCCCAACGTTCATTTCAAAGTGTTAGTTCCATACCAGCACGTCTAAATTTCCACTTGGACCACTGTTATTAATAACAAAACTATATAATTAAGTAATAATAATAATAATATGAAAACCAAATATATAATATAGAAGCATGTATCATGTCTCAAAATATCCCAACCCGACACCAAAATCGGGGCTTCTCATCACTTTATTTCTGGTAATGGACTTTTTTGGCAACACCCACTATGTGGAATTCCCTTCCTCATACAACCTACCCTTCAACTCTTCCTGGAAACTCACCTCTTTATCTTATCAATTCCTGCAGCAGTTAGAAGCGCTTATGTTGGAGAGTATGTGTATAGCCAGTGTCGGACTGGGGCATGAAGGGCCCACTGGGAGTCTGCAACGCTAGGGGCCCACCAGAGGGGGTGTGGCCAGCCATCAAAGGCGAGACCAGACACTAGAGGGGGAGTGGTTAGCCCACAAAGGACAGCTAGCATCATAGTGCAGTATATAAATAATGCAGTGTGTATATAAAGAGTACACAGTCTTGACCTGCCCCTTAGATTGGGCAGAACAGTCACTAAAAATCGGGATTGTCCCACTAGACTCAGAACATTTGACAGACTGTTCTACCTGTTCTTGTCACTTTCACCACATGTGGCTGCTGGTTTCTTTAGTTGCGACTTGTCTGGATCCTGGAATGTTGGTGGCCCTATTTGGAAAAAAAATGGGTACATTTAGAAAATTCCAACCAGCCCCGGTGTTAAATCAATATGACCCACAATTAATACTTAGGCCTTCCTCCAGCCCCAACATTAAAGTAATAATATTCCCATTTAATAAATAAACCTATTTTTCTCCCTCCAGACAGCCCCAGCAATAAATTAATAGCCTATTTCCCGCAACCGTCACTGCCATTAAATAATTCATATTCACATTTAATAAATAGACCTTATGCTCCTCAAACTCAGCCCCGCATTCAATTAATAGCCTCCAAACCACCCCATCTTAAATTAATAGTCCCCACTATAAAATTAAATTGCCCCACCTTCACCCTGCAAACAAAATAGCACCTATTATTTATCCACCACCTACCACACACACATTACATTGCCACAAGCCCGCTGTGCCATCACACACCCATAACTGTGCACCTTAATCACCATGCTGTGCCTCCTTATGATCACACTGCGCCCTCCATGCTGCTTTTGCTCCCCCCCTTCTCCGGGCCCCCCTTTATCACACTGTGCCATGCGGCATTGGCCCCCCTTCACACTCTGCCATGCTGTCGTTGCCCCTTCTCACTCTCTACCATGCTGTCTGTGCTCCCCGTTCACTCTCTGCCATGCTGCCTTTACTCCCCCTTGCACTTGTTCTTGCACTTACCTTTTCTATCGGCTTCTTTCTTCTCCTTTACTGTCTTCTGTCTTCTCTCTTCTTGCCGACTCCTCTCTGCGCCGCTTCTCACTAAACATCGGGCGTGATGACATCACGCCCGACGTTCAGTGAGAACGGAGCAAAAGTTAAAGTTACCCGTTCCCCCCACCAAAGAAGAGATGATAGCCCGACCACCTGGCGGCCCAGTCCGACCCTGACTGTATAGCAACATATTTCAGTGTTTTTTTGTTAATATATTTATTCATATATAACCAATTGTACTGATTGGAATTTGAGTTTAAAACAAAAATGATCATTCAATGTCACATGGTGCGTGATACTTTAGCAATAAGCCTTTTGCCTTCCTTTATCACGTTATTAAACACATTCTATTGTAAATGCTAAGAGCTTGTACTTTTTTTTTTTTTTAAACAATCATGTGAGCATTTAGTAAAGAAGCAATACTTCCTGAAACAACAACACAGGTAGCCGCAGTGATATTTTTGTGCATGTGTTTCTGTTAGAATGACATGTTGGTGTGTTTCATGATTTACGTGTTAGAAGGGAACAGGACTTCATGTTTCCTTCCCGTCTCACTGCAGTCTGGCACTAAATATACACTGGCCTTGAGGAAGTTAATTACTCTTTCAGTTCTTCTTCACTGATTATCTGGCTAAATACAAGCATTTTTCTTCTCCTTTACATCCAAAGTAAATTAGTTCACCTTTCTATAAATGCTATTATTATAGCTATGTAAACAGTATATAACATATGTAGGTCACTGTTGGCATGAGAGGGGAGACAGTCCATATAGCCTAAGTATCAGCATTAGTTAATAAAGTTGAATATTTGGAAGTAGGATATTTTGCACTAGCGGGACGGGGTCACGTTGGAGGATCTGAGAAGTATATCTTCTCCTGGTTTGATGACTTTCCATAGCAGGGGTCTCGCACTGGTTTCATACTAACCCGAATTTCGGGAGTCTCCCGGACATTCCAGGAGAGTTGGCAAGTATGATCTAAACATGCACAGTAAAATCAGAGGCAGTACATTATCACACTTTGAAAATTAAACTTTGTTTCCCAATCAAAAAAATTAATTACATTTATTTGAAATGAACCCGTCTTGTAAATTGCTGGATTTGAGATATTCTCCATTTCCTTTCTTCCAGCAGTGTTCCATTACTTTATCTACAACTGATGTCAGACCTCACTGGTCTCTAGTTGCTGTACTTACCCTTTTCCAGTCCTCTGGGACTATTACTGTTAATAGTTCCTAGTTGAATAATTCAATTTATGACATAACCAGCACCACTTTCAACCTCCATTAACTTGCAGACTTTTTGTCTTAAGAGTTCTGTCAGGATCCTCTTACCTGTAAATGGACTTATGCAGTGGTGGGATTCAAATAACTTAACAACCGGTTCTCTGCCCTAATGACCGTTTTAAGTATTCAAAAAGATATCAATATCAGGAGGCAGTTATCTAGTCAAACCCAGGTGTGTGTGTGTGCATGAAATATTTTTTATTTTATGCTGCTAATATCGAGATAATAATAGTAATGAGTCATGTTATGCCACATAGTAGTGTCCCCAGTTCATATAATGCCACAGTAATGCCCCTCTTCATCACACTCTGCCATGCTGCCTTTGCTCCCCCTTCACACTCTGCCATGCTGCCTTTGCTCTCCCCCTTCACACTCTGCCATGCTGCCTTTGCTCCCCCTTTACACTCTGCCATGCTGCCTTTGCTCCCCTTCACACTCTGCCATGCTGCCTTTGCTCCCCTTCACACTCTGCCATGCTGCCTTTGCTCCCCCTTCACACTCTGCCATGCTGCCTTTGCTCCCCCTTCACACTCTGCCATGCTGCCTTTGCTCCCCTTCACACTCTGCCATGCTGCCTTTGCTCCTCCTTCACACTCTGCCATGCTGCCTTTGTTCCCCCTTCACACTCTGCCATGCTGCCTTTGTTCCCCCTTCACACTCTGCCATGCTGCCTTTGCTCCCCCTTCACACTCTGCCATGCTGCCTTTGCTCCCCCTTCACACTCTGCCATGCTGCCTTTGTTCCCCCTTCACACTCTGCCATGCTGCCTTTGTTCCCCCTTCACACTCTGCCATGCTGCCTTTGCTCCCCCTTCACACTCTGCCATGCTGCCTTTGTTCCCCCTTCACACTCTGCCATGCTGCCTTTGTTCCCCCTTCACACTCTGCCATGCTGCCTTTGCTCCCCCTTCACACTCTGCCATGCTGCCTTTGCTCCCCCTTGCTTCCGTTCCTTCACTTACATTTTCTATCTTCTCTTTTCTTCTCTTCTTGCTTTCAGACTCCTCTCTGTGCTGCTCCTCACTAAACGTCTGGCGTGATGATGTCACGCCCGACATTCAGTGCGGACGGAGCAGCGAGGAGGAGTGCCGATGACGCGGACAGGTGAGTTTTTTTTTTTCTTTTTTAAATGAGCCTGCTCCCCCACTATCAAAGAGGCCTGTAGTCACCAGTTCACAGAACCAAGCCTAAAATTAGGTATCGGTTCTGGCAAACTGGTGGGAACCGGCTGAATCCCACCGCTGGACTTATGTCTTCCCTGTTCCCATCATCTTTCCTGCTACTTAATTGAGGACCATTTCCTTCTTCTCCTGCTATAACTACTGAACAGAAAATACTTATCTAGATGAACAGCTCTACCCTTGTTTCCTCCAAAAGACTTTCACTCTTCATATTTAGTCTACTACGCCTCCTCCCGTTTTCTCCTTTTTCTTTTATAATAGTGTTTCCCACTGCTCCCGTGTTTGTCAGATTTTCGGTAGGGTAAAGGTGGGTTCATCACTTCATGTGGCATAACCTCCCATCAGAGGGGGTAGAAGCTAATACAGTAGAACAATTTAAACATGCTTGGGATAGACATAAGGTTATTCTTACAAAGATCTAAGGATCAATAGGGTTTGAAGTTAGTATAGGTTAAAAATTGGGCAGACTAGATGGGCCAAGTAGTTCTTATCTGCATGGAATTCTGGGCCTGATTCCTTAAAGGCAAAATAAGGCAAAAAAATTAGTTTTCTCCTGAACAAAACCATATTACAATGCAAGGTTTGCATATTAGTTTATTATTTTGCACATAAGACAAATACTGGCTGTTTTCTCATCTTAGCACACAAATACTTGATAGATTTATTTTTACACTGAAATTTAAGGTGGATCTAGGACATGCCCTACCCCAACTATAAATCTGTTCCCACATTTTAGATTTACCTTCCCCTCCAATGCAACATGGTTTTGCCAAGGTGTAAAGTTACTCATTTTTTTGCTTTACTTTACATATGTCTCTAAGGGGATGGGTTGCCTGTAAGCTCTGCTCTGCTCTGCTCTCTCATGATCATTTGGTCATTTACCATTGTAATTCTGTGTCCTTTTCCTGAGGGTCTGATTGGTTGTAAGCCACTTATAGCCAATCATATGCTAATTTCCTCGGAACTTGTTCTCACTTCTCCAAGCTTTCTCTCAACAAAACAATTGACGTATAGATGATATTTTATTTTCCTTCAGCATAGCAAGTAATATGGGAGAGGTGATTCACAGGGGACATGCAGAAAAAAAATAATTATTGTATGTCTGCATGTTGTAAGTTGTAACAAACTTTTGTGGGAAAATAATGTAAAGCATTTGTAATATCTATTTTAAGATGTGCACAGTATGATTACTGGAATCGGTGAACTGCACAAACAGCTTCACTTGCTCTATGAAAGGCGGCACGCAGTGCAGTCTTCTGCTCCACAGGAAACAACATGCATCTTCTGAACAGGAAAGATGAACTGCTGGAGGATGGCTTGGAGTAGTGACTGTTAAAGGGGCCTCTCTAAAATAGCTCAAGAAGGGAAGTAAGCCAGAATTCATGGTTACACCTGATTTACGATGCATATGCCAAGAACTGACTGCATATTGCAAAAAAGAAATGTGTTGGCTTAATCACACAAGTAAAACGCTGCTGTATGAGTCACTTGGAACTGCCACCACAACATACATGTTTTAAATTCATCAGTCTTTTTATAGCAAGGACAGATGCACTTTGAAATACACTCTACTTATAATTAAGTTTTAATGGTATTGTTTTAATGCATAGATAACTCTGCAATTAAAGGAGCACAGATGTATAATTTGTAAATATAGTTTTACCATTGTATAAGTCACCAGGGGAAAGGAGCCACAACAGATACGCCTAGTATGTCTATGTGGAACAAATCCCAAAGTCAAATCAAATAATCTTCAATCGTGTCTCCTTAGACATTCGTTGTTGACACACCAAGAAGAAAATGTTTTCCGCCCTCCCTGTACTAGAACTACACCTGTCTGCCCACCAGGGGAGGGCTGGCAAATTTTAGCCCGGGGGACAAGACTCAACTCAGCAGCCTATTTTAAAGGAAAAAAATGCAGGTGGCCCAGTGACCCAGCCCAAGGTAGTCCACTATGGGACCAGCCTGATGCCCCCCTGCCACCAAGCCCAGACTGCCCCTGCTGCCCACTTCCTGCCCCGTCCACCTAAGTATAGAGGGGGAGATATTTCTCAGTTTACTGTGGACTTGACTTACGTCCGACTCTACATGATGCCCAGAATGCAAAAAGGATTTAGCTTGTGATACGATTCCTTTCCAAAACTAGATCCTTGCAATGTCAACCATGAGGTCAAAAGTAAGATGAAAACATAAAAACTATTTATTGCAGCGAGAACACAAACCAGGTAATACAAGGTAAACACTGACACGGTAAGGCTTGGTAAATAAACAAACATTCGGGTGTGGCGGGATAATAAGTAAATGGTAATGAAAACAACACAACAGGTACAAGTCACTTAGCTGAACAAATATTAACAGCGAGAGCCAGGATTTCGCAGGAACAGTAAACTTGCAGTATGTCCAAGCATAAGACAGATTTCAGGTTAGCCTGGTGACGGAGTACAGATGAGTAATAAGTGGTTACTGAACAGCAGGTACAGGCAAGAGCAAGGATATCACAAGAACAGAATGAAGCAATGCAGGTAGTCCAAACGAAAAACAAACAATGACCAGCAAGGTACATGGGCAGGAACAGGCATAAATAATGACACAGATGTGGTTAATTAACAAGGAGCAGAAGATTAACTCCTGCCAGTGAAGGGAAAATGTCCATGGTAGAACAGCAGCACCTCTGGTGGCACAGATGTACTGCAGCCAGGTACAAAACAATGGCAAAGACTAAACACAGATTCCTAACAGCTTGATGGACTATTTTTTTCAACCACACTATTGTTATTATATTTTATTAAAAATAACACCAACATATTGATATTCTTGCTGAGATAAATTGAATTATATATATGTGTATATATATATATAATATATATATATATATATATATATATATATATATATATATATATATTTAAAGCCACCTGATAAAGGCATTAATGATCAAACAGTGCAAAAAATATAAGTACTTATTTCACAATTTTTTTTAAACTGAAAATGGGTTAGCGTGTTCTCAATGTCTACTGCACATAAAATACATTGTTACAGTTGGACTGTCATCACTACTGATCCAGTCTTGGACTAGCCCTGTAGCTGGAGCAAGAGATACAGCAGAAATACTAGTAACTTTGAAACGCTCAGAGCTTGATTCAGACATGGCTGTATGTGCTTGATTTTGGCACGTTCCTACTGTATATTGTCTACGGCAAAATGCCCCTTCCCTAACCAATTCATTCCCTGAAATCATAGGCTGTAATAAGTGCCCTTTGTGTTCAAATGCGGAGCGGACAGGGCTGTGTTCAGGGACGTCTTTCCCGGTTCTGGGCATGTGCAGACTCATTTTGCGTATGATGCGCTCAAAATAAACAGCTACGTGCTTTGATGAATCAGTCCTGATGAGTTTAGAGGTATTTTTCCACTCAAATTAGCCAAGCAAGGTCATTTGGTCATTAAAATGAAGTCATCATAACTAAATTGCACTGAAACTGCTCCCCTCCTCATATATATATATATATATATATATATATATATGACATGATTCATTAAGAAGCGTAACTGGCGATTTTTTGCATATAATGCACATAATTACTCTGTGCATGACCAGCGTACAATTCATCTGCGATCGCAAAGGACACTTACGGCAGCTTCTTTTTTTTAAATGAAAATGTAATTGATGTAGAAATCTTTGATGAGGATGATGATGAGGGTGATTATAACATTGTTATTTGTCACCATTAAGGAAGATGACCAGTGACCACTTTTATCCAAATGCCCATGATTAATTTGTTAACATTCCTATCTATTCTCCAGTTCAACAACCAAAATGATGATTTTTGTGTGGTCCCAAACAAGTCCAGTACTTCAGCCATAAAAGTGGCAGTCCCCGTCGCTGAAGTGCTTGGGTTGTTAAACTATGTGCATGTCCTTTTAAACATATGGATGGGTGGGCCCAAGGACAATGCCATCTTGACCAAAGGACATTGCCATCTTGACTTGAACCATTTAACATTGTACCCTCTCATCATCTTTTAAATGTCTACTGATGCCGCTGTCCGTAGTTCAGGTCTTGTATCCACTCTCGTCTTAACGAAAGATTTTGTAACTCTGCCATCATTGCATTTGCTTTCTCGATTCAATAAAAATAAAATAATTAACCAGTCTATATGGTTCTCTAACTCCATCACATAGCGTACATCATTAGTCATGATATCTCCATCTATACATGTAATCATTGCCAGTGTCAAATTCTGTCCTCTTAATTTCTCAGAATGTGGACTTTCAATTGTATTGTCAAGACAGATGTTCTTGGCAACCAAATCTGCATCAATGCCAATTATACATACTTACCTGTGTGGGAAGACCTACCTGAACTGTGTGTTTTACACATTGCCTACATATTGTTACTAATATAACATATCTATATATATATTACACTGGTCAACACTCATTTTATTGACAATCATAATAGTGTGATTTTGGGCTAACTTTATGGTCCTGACTCCAAACATAGAGCCAGATTTGCTGAATTTGCATTTTTTTTAGATAATTGGTAGTAGCCCATTGATACACATAAAAATGCCAAAAATGTAATGTTAGGCAGAGCCTACTTACAAATTGCATTGAAATTGTCTCAAATCATACAAAAGTAAACATATGAAATACATAATGGCATTATATTTGGTATAATAACATATAAACACAGTAAACAGCTTCAGATAAATACAATTAATGCATAGTGTAAGGATACTGGCTTTTAAGAACCGAAGTTTACTAGGTTTCATTACCGTCTTAGGTTCAGTAATCACACATGCAAGGAGGAGAACAATACAACACTAGCTTTACATTTTCTACAGTGACACAACAGAGCATAAGTCTGCACACTTTAAACAATAGGTCGGCGTATCATCAGTGTCAATAGAAGTCCCAGCAAAGTTCCCCACCCACCTTAGTCACGCAACAGTTCCACAGGCAAAAGAGTCTGTCAACAGGAGTTTCAGAGAGTCCTGGTATCTTGCTGTTCCCGGGCTCTTGGCCAACTCTCCACCAGTAAGGTGGGGCTCTGGGTATCAGTCACCCCCACTCCTGTGGGTGCATCAATTTATGAAAAACCTGGTGAGAATCTCCTGATGGAGTGAGGTGATGACAGGTCCCCACATGGAGCAACAGCCTCCTTCCCAAGATACATTACAGCGATGATCACTGGGTCTGCTGGTAGAGCGCAGAAACTCAACACCAGTCAATTCTTCACCTTCCAGGAAATCAATCCTCAGAAAAATTCCCCCTCCCTCCTGGGGTGGCTACTTATATCCATGGTCTAGTTCCCACAGTGTTTTCCCTCCCCAAAGCAAACCCCTGGCTCTCTTCTTCTTAAACATTGGTGGGTGCTGGACCAGGCGGTTGGAGTGGAGTAATCCTTGGGTTTCCCCACCTCCAGATCTTAGATAGCACTCAGTCCCTCCTGAAATTAACCTCTTCCATGCTTTTGGTACGTGTCAGTACTTCTAGCTGTCCCTCACTTCCTGTCCCTTCCTTCTTATTCCCCCATGAGTCTGCAATAAGCACTCCCCTATACACCGGGCGAATTTTAAGAACTGGTCCTGGGGTGACCGTCCATGTAATCCTGCAAATTGACGGACCGATGGGAGATGCTATCTTGGCAATTTTCTTTAATGTTAATTATTAAGAAAATCATGCTGGAGGCTCCAGCAATAATCTGCCGTCATGTGTCTGTCCCATGTGCCTTGTTATCTTTGCTCCATCACCTCTATATCTTAATGAAACCCCTCTCCTTATTCCTCACTAAAATCAGCAAGATTATCCTGAAATCTGTGTAAGTGGCTATGGAGAAAATGGACCTTGATGCTCATATTAGTAGTACCCAATTTTTTAAAGTCTGTGAGCATGTTTTACACCAGTTCTACATAATTGCCTGCTTTGTGGTTACCCAAGAAGTTCTTGACAACTGAGACATAACTGCACCAGGAAGAAGCTTCAACAACATTTATAATTTTTGTGAAATTAGAATTCTTGATAAGTTTAAGAATTTGAGGGCCATCAAAGCTTCCAGCTTTTACTTTTTTCATACTTAGTCCAGGGAACGATCTACAAATTTATTTGAAGCAATCACCATCTTTGTCCAAGGCCTTAACAAATTTTTTCAGTAGTCACAGATTGATTTTTCTTCCCTGCCAGCTAATTAACTGTATTCTTTCTTGAAACATTCTGTGTATACAAATTGTCCCTACAACAACTCCATATACAACTTGACTTATTTACGATAATTAGTTGTATGCAAATATATTACATGGACGAGAACCTTAAACTAGATATTAGTATGTAGAGACATGGTATCTGGATGTAGATACACATGGTAACTGACATACATACCACAGTCCCCTTGTTTGATTCACAAGGGCAAAATTACAGCCCACATCTATCGTAACTAGAGATGGTCACTGACCCCCGTGTTTTGGTTTTGGATTCGGTTTTGGATCTGGATTACCGTTGTGTTTTGGTTTTGGTTTTGGTTTTGCAAAACCGCCATTGCGTGTTTTGGTTTTGGTTTTGGTTTTGTTTGGTTTTGTTTTGCTATTTTGTTTGAAAATCCATGTTTTTGGGCCTAAATTAACCCAATTTAGTGCTCCAACTGTTTTAGAGACAAGTAATCTAATTGTTGAGGTAATAAATCATCCAAAAAAACTGTTTAATTTTTCGTTGGTAGGCCTTCATTTATTCTACACACAAAACAGATTGTCTTCCTCTCCATCTATGCATATTGGCAATGCAGCCATCGTCTTTGAATGTATATTACACCCTACACTTATAGTTAAATATGTAAAGAAATGGAAAAAGCCAGTTTGGTTTCTGTCTCTCTAGGCCCCCCTCCACTTGTATAAAATACCAAAAAATTCAGCCATTATAGACTGTACAATATTAATTGACATGGAGAAAGCCAGTTTGGTTTCTGTCTCTCTAGCCCCCCTCCACTTGTATAAAATACTAATAAATTCAGCCGTTATATACTGTACAATATAAATTGAAATGGACAAAGGCAGTTTGGTATCTGTCTGTATCAGATCCTCTCTCCACTAGGAGTAAAATAAAAAACTATTCAGCCGTTATATAATCTAGAATATAAATAGAAATTGAGAAAGGCAATTTGGTATCTGTCTGCATCATAATCATCAACATCATCATTAGCGCCCTCGTCGCCTACACAAATCTCCCCCTCATCCTCTTCTAATTCCAAAGTGGCATCCTCAATTTGGGTATCACCGGCTACACTCGGGCTATTAAGGCACACATCAGCAGAATGCTCACGATTAGACATCCCACTGTTGGATGGACTCTCCACAGGGATTGTTGTCATTTGTGAATCAGAGCAAATATTCTCCTGTAATGCCTCACTGTTATCTTGCAGCTCGGCTTTGACGCGTAACAGTAGTTGTGCACCAATTGTAGGCTGGGTAACTTTTTGGGATCTGCCACTAATAGCCAAAGGTGAAGGCCTCATTCTCTCTTTGCCACTGCGTGTGTAGAATGGCATGCTTGCAATTTTTTTTTTATCGTCACTTAACTTTTGCTCAGTTACACTTCTTTTTCGCTTCAATACAGTAAAATTTTTTTTGGTTTTTGTTTTTTGCACTAATTTGAAAACACTCTGTTGTTTGACATCGCCTTGGCCAGATGACGTACTGGGAACACTAACATCAGGACTGGTGACAGAACCTGGTTGCTCATTCAGATCATATGTGGACTGCTTTGAATCCATTCTGAGCGCAAACCACTGAGGAGTGCTAAAAATTATTGAGTAGATACTGCTGACAGATATGACTTTTGACAGCCAGAAATATTAATGCACAATTAGGGAGGACACCCCAAAAACACTGAGGAGTGCTAAAAATTATTGAGTAGATACTGCTGACAGATATGACTTTTGACAGCCAGAAATATTAATGCACAATTAGGGAGGACACCCCAAAAACACTGAGGAGTGCTAAAAATTATTGAGTAGATACTGCTGACAGATATGACTTTTGACAGCCAGAAATATTAATGCACAATTAGGGAGGACACCCCAAAAACACTGAGGAGTGCTAAAAATTATTGAGTAGATACTGCTGACAGATATGACTTTTGACAGCCAGAAATATTAATGCACAATTAGGGAGGACACCCCAAAAACACTGAGGAGTGCTAAAAATTATTGAGTAGATACTGCTGACAGATATGACTTTTGACAGCCAGAAATATTAATGCACAATTAGGGAGGACACCCCAAAAACACTGAGGAGTGCTAAAAATTATTGAGTAGATACTGCTGACAGATATGACTTTTGACAGCCAGAAATATTAATGCACAATTAGGGAGGACACCCCAAAAACACTGAGGAGTGCTAAAAATTATTGAGTAGATACTGCTGACAGATATGACTTTTGACAGCCAGAAATATTAATGCACAATTAGGGAGGACACCCCAAAAACACTGAGGAGTGCTAAAAATTATTGAGTAGATACTGCTGACAGATATGACTTTTGACAGCCAGAAATATTAATGCACAATTAGGGAGGACACCCCAAAAACACTGAGGAGTGCTAAAAATTATTGAGTAGATACTGCTGACAGATATGACTTTTGACAGCCAGAAATATTAATGCACAATTAGGGAGGACACCCCAAAAACACTGAGGAGTGCTAAAAATTATTGAGTAGATACTGCTGACAGATATGACTTTTGACAGCCAGAAATATTAATGCACAATTAGGGAGGACACCCCAAAAACACTGAGGAGTGCTAAAAATTATTGAGTAGATACTGCTGACAGATATGACTTTTGACAGCCAGAAATATTAATGCACAATTAGGGAGGACACCCCAAAAACACTGAGGAGTGCTAAAAATTATTGAGTAGATACTGCTGACAGATATGACTTTTGACAGCCAGAAATATTAATGCACAATTAGGGAGGACACCCCAAAAACACTGAGGAGTGCTAAAAATTATTGAGTAGATACTGCTGACAGATATGACTTTTGACAGCCAGAAATATTAATGCACAATTAGGGAGGACACCCCAAAAACACTGAGGAGTGCTAAAAATTATTGAGTAGATACTGCTGACAGATATGACTTTTGACAGCCAGAAATATTAATGCACAATTAGGGAGGACACCCCAAAAACACTGAGGAGTGCTAAAAATTATTGAGTAGATACTGCTGACAGATATGACTTTTGACAGCCAGAAATATTAATGCACAATTATGGGGGACACCCCAAAAACACTGAGGTGTGCTACAAATTATTGAGTAGATACTGCTGACAGATATGACTTTTGACAGCCAGAAATATTAATGCACAATTAGGGAGGACACCCCAAAAACACTGAGGAGTGCTAAAAATTATTGAGTAGATACTGCTGACAGATATGACTTTTGACAGCCAGAAATATTAATGCACAATTAGGGAGGACACCCCAAAAACACTGAGGAGTGCTAAAAATTATTGAGTAGATACTGCTGACAGATATGACTTTTGACAGCCAGAAATATTAATGCACAATTATGGGGGACACCCCAAAAACACTGAGGTGTGCTACAAATTATTGAGTAGATACTGCTGACAGATATGACTTTTGACAGCCAGAAATATTAATGCACAATTATGGGGGACACCCCAAAAGCGCTGGGGAGTGCCAAATATGAAGAAAAAATAATAAACCTCTATCCTCCTCTCTGCACTAGCGATTTTGGTTAGAGCAATTGCAAGAACAATATGGTATTCTCTGTCCCTGCTCTAATTAGCCTATGACTACACCCTGCTCTCTCCCTCTGTCAAATGGCGATGGATTGCTGTGGAGGCGTGTATTTATAAAGTTGAAGTATCGCGAGAACCGAGTCCCGAGATCCGACGACGTCACAATGACGTTCGGCCTCGATTTGGATTCGGAATGGGCGGGAGAGTACCGAGCTGCTCAGCTCGGTACTCGGATACCCAAAGTTCGGGTGGGTTCGGTTCTCGGAGAACCGGACCCGCCCATCTCTAATCGTAACCATAGCATAAACAACTATTTAAGTAAAACAAGGTATTTGCAAGCTCCGCTCTTGGCTAATGATGAATGCTCTGCCCACCGAGAAGTGCATAGTAGTAGTCTTTGAAGTTTTTAGTATGAGTTGAGGTCACCTTTGCCTATCATCATCGACATTTATTTATATAGCGACAGCAAATTACGTTGCACTTTACAATTGGGGATCTATTCTAAATATCTACTGATGCCTCTGTCCATCTAATGATATCTGATTATTACTGCCTCTTCATTCTCCATGATGCATGCTGTCTAACGTACCCAATTTACTGTGTGTGTAGTGTTTTAACATTTTTATCTTGTGCATTTTACACTAAAAAATGTTTAACTATCTAATATGCAATGGGTTGCTTCAGTTGGTAGAACGGCAGATGACTTTTTTTTGCAGCCGCTGCAAAGTTCTACAAGCAGTCACTGAATGTCGAAAAATGCAGGTGGCCCAGTGGCCCAGTGGCCCAGCCCAAGGTAGCCCACAGTGAGATGGGCCCAGGGGGCAGATGCCCCATGCCCCCCAGCCCAGCCTGGCCCTGTTGACATGTATTGAAAATATAGTTTTTAGACAGGTTCTGCTGCTGACCCTCACACACAAACAACCAGTTTCTTCCTACGTAACACAGATGTCACTGCCCCACACAAGATTACTTTCACTAGACAAACTTACATTTTTAAAATAAATAAATCTATTTGTATTTTAGGGTTCTGCTGCTATGGTCATACAGCATAAGTTCACTGTTTTTCTCCACTAAATATACTACTTAGTTCAGAATGATATCTAACTCAGTCTATACTCTAGTACTATTATATATGCATTAATAACAACCAGTAGCCACTACTCCATCTAAACTCTGTTATAGATTGAAATTAAAACCAATCAGTCAGTAAACTATTTAGCTGACTGATCCCTACAGAACTGCTTTACAATTATCACAACAATTCTATTGCTTTCTATGTCCCTCTTTCACCCTGAATGCTATTTTCAGAGCACAGCACTGCAGCTAACATCCTCCCTACACGCTGCCTGTTCTAAAATGGCAAATCAGAAAACGAGGGAGGGCTATATATAGAGAAGATATAGACTCTCGTGAGTTTTGCATCATTATTTTCACGGACATGGTGTTTTGCAAGATCCGAAATTGGTGTGCAAATCCGAGTCATTCGGAACCCCACTTACATTTGTATATAAAACATTAAGTATTTAGTATTTGTTTTTATCCTCTAATGCAGGCCTGGCCAACTTGTGGCTCTCCAGTTGTTGTGAGACTGCAAGTCCCAGCATGCCCCGCCAGCTATCGGCTGGAGGCCCACAGGTTGGGTAGGCCTACTTTAATGCATCTATGTATCCTATCAATAACTTGGGAAAAATGTAAACAAATCTATCTCATTATATAGATTATGTCAAGTGTTTATCACAGAGGAGAGGAGTTCTTGCATTCTCATTTTTAATGGATGCAATGTTTTTTTCAACATTGTGAGGGGTCCAAAAAAGGACCAATCAGAAGTTCCAATCCCAGATATTGTGGCTTATGATTTGTCATGATCCCCACACCCTCTCCGCTGCAGCAATTACTTAAAAGTTTCACTGGGTCTATATTACAGAAACAAGGGAACCCCGGGAATAAACGGTCAGGGGATGGAGCAGATGGGTAACTTCTATAGATTAGGTGACAATGAATCTAATTTTATTTTTCTGATCTGAGTAATTTTCCTGTAATGTTCAATCTATATGTTTAGCACAATCACAGCAGAGATTTAAAATGGACACATTTCATCATGGAGATCTCTATCTGCTCCCAAAATTTCCCACTGACTGGGGTCAGTTCTTTAAGGTACAGGTACAGGTACAGACAATTACAAGTCAGTGAGAAAGCCAGGGCTAAATTTGGAAGAAGACAAGAACATGTCTTTGATCATATTGACATAAATAATCTCGGTAACATCCTCATCACTGAAGAGTACCCACACAGTTAAAAACAATAATAATAATCAATGTGCTAATAATAATCAGAAATTTTACTGATATTATTTAAATATCATGGAGGATTGTTTTGTTTTGCAGTTGCTGTCTTCTTAAGCTTACTTGCTGTGGCGATACAAAACTCACCAGCCTTTAGTTGCTATTTAATGAGGAACTATGTAGACGAAGAAGAAACTCCATCTGAGTTGAAGGTTAGTACTGTCGATTTCTTACTCCTTAAAGTGGACCTAACATCATGAATTTACATTTTCTTATTCAGTACTACTCCATGCTATGCCATCTTTCCTGAAATCTTGAAAAGTTAGGCCACACCCCTGAGTCACTCAAGCCACACCCTGATGCACACTTGCAATTCCATTTATTGTGGGGTCTACAGGCTACGCCCCTTTTGCAAAAGCAGTTATGGTACATCACAAGCTAGGAGTAACAGATAAACCATGTAAATCCTGACACATATGAAAGGCGTGTAGCATGCGTGTGGACTATCTGCTGTGCAGCCAATTAGGGTCTATCTTGAACCAAATTTCACTTATGATGTTTCTGGGGAGCACATTACAAAATGTTTTTTTCCTTTATACTCCTCTATGTTTGTTATCTTAGTAAAGACTAAACAAACGTATCTCTTTATTATGTGATACCCAAACTAATTGTATTCGTATCCCATTGTATTGTTCCTTTTTGCTATTGCTCCCCTTATATTGTTGTTTGTTTGAAAATTATTATTAACAGTTATTAATATAACGCCATCATATTATGCAGCGGTGTACAGAGAATATTTAATCATTCACGAATGAAGAAATGAAAACACTTAGGTGCATCCATGCAGCATGTATTTTTCATATGTATTTGGATTTAGGTGGCTGGTTTGTTGGTCATTCCATAAGCTAATTATATATAATTTTACCGATTTCTGCCAAAAGGCTGTTATTTCACTTCCAGTTCCACAAATCTTTGTTCCAGTATACTTGTGTGCAAATTAAAATAAAAACAGTACTCAAGATGGATGGGAATAAATTGTCTGTGTGAGCCAGGCATTTGTGCATATAGACAGTACAAAATCAGAGGAAAGACCCAGACAAAGGATCTATGCAATGTATACAGTTCTAGGACAGGCCTGGCAAACCTGTGGATCTCCAGGTGTTGTGAAACTACAAATCCCAGCATGCCCTGCCAGCTATCGTCTGGCTGTCTACTGGCAAAGGATGCTGGGGCTTGTAGTTTCAGTACACCTGGAGAGCCACAGGCTGGCACCGTTGGTTCTAGGACAATTGCTTGCCTACAATTGTGGCTTCCTATCATAAACAAACAATTACTCTCCATCCCGACACTATGGACCTGCAGCTCTACAAGTCTGCCAACAGTTTAATGGTGATGGCACACTGGTGCTTCCTGTACCAGCATATATCTGCCATAGTAAAACAGCATTTACTTGCCTATACTGCCTGCACATGGTAAGCAGTGTAAATGTTGGGTATCTGTCACAATAGAGTTGATAAGCTCTATGAACACTGTTACAGAGCACATTGGTGAAAGTGTGACAGGACCTGTCATTTAGACTACCTGCAGGCACAAGGAGCAGGTTAATGCTGGATCCCTGCGGCATATACACTTTGAAACCCTCCCCTGGCTGATCTACTGGAAGACGAAACTGGGAGACTCAGAAGCTGACACTGGGGGAGCTGCACAGAGCTGAAATTTGGGAGTTGTTAAGGAACAGCAAGGGAGCCAATATGAAAAGGCTAATGAGCGATTGTCCTAATTTCCCATGAGGAATTGTCCCTGGTCTCTCTAAACTGTGCTCTCTGCAAATGATAGCGTTAAAAATGAACTCATTAGGACAAATTAATTGTGCAATGAACAGAAGATAATGAAGCTGTTCAGGGAGGAGTACTCATTAGATTTGACCTTTAACTCTTTAATTTCCAGAATGCACAGCCGAGAGGGAATGGTGGTCCCTGGGGTCCATTGGAACGTTTAAAATATACACTAACAAGTGACAAATAACATTGTATCATGGGACTCACTGTAGCACAAGAAGATAACGTGTACACATCTCTGAAATCTTTAATCAGTGTATGGAACAGAATTCTGGTTGGACCAATAGTATTTGGAAGTTTGTATTTATCAGTCAAAGTTGTCTTATCAAAAAGTCTCCTTAATATCCATTAAATGGCCAAGTGACATTTCCATTTAATAACATTTGAGCTAAGAGAGTATTGGACTCATTCAAGATGAGCTAAATAAATTATGTATTGTTTTTCAAATGTTTAAATTTTTAAAAAAAAAATAAAAATATATATATATATATATATATATATATATATATATATATGTGTGTGTACGATCCTGCCAGGAATAATCGTTTGAGCCTCCAACCCTTGTAGGTTTATATGAGCGAGCCTTAAAATTGAAACCAGTTTACAGGCCCCAAATCATAGATAATTTAAACTAAATTCAACGTCGCTAGCAAAGGTGTACACTGCTGAAATGTAAATATTTGTACTTGTCATCATTATATGCTCAAGCCTCCATGCAACTTTAGTACGTAATGTGAATTACATCATTCAGAGAGTGTACATGGTCCTGATTCCTTCCTTTATTGGTTAGTGACCACAGCAGGCTTTGTCAAGTTAGTGAAGATGAGGTAATAAAGTAGGAAATCCAGCCTGACCACAGTGTTGCAGAAAATGAAAACGTAGCATAACAGTTAAGTTAGCTATGTCTAGTGCAAGCAGAGATGCATTAAGGCTTTGGGGGGCCTGGGGTGCTTAAGACATTGGGACAGTACTGTAGATTTCTCCATAGATGAAGCATTGAGTTATCCCTATTGAATGAGCATTCTACAAATACCAATAATTAAGTATAATTTAATTATGTTTTTTTAATATGTCTTGAAGTGATCTTATATTACGAAGCCTAGTATTAATCTTGACATACGCTTATGGTGAAGGCTGAAGACAGTGAGTGATCCTTGGGCGGGCGCTTGAGGATAAGTAAGTTGGAGAACCATAGATGGTGACAGGTGCGGGTGCGGGTGACAGCCCCTCCCCTCACCCTCAATAGCGCTCGTTCATGCCTCCATTCTGCTATACAGTTCTGATTATAATGAAAACTTAATGAGTGATAAAGATTGCTGGGACTCTTTTAAAAAGCCAAGTGGAGCCAAGTTTCAAAAATGTTAGAACAGAAACATTGGTGGGTAGGGGGGGCCTGCATTTTAAATTAAGGACAAGTTTTTACCTACCGCGTATTAGCTTGGCGTGGAAGGCGAGGGAGACGCTACAGGCGTGTTAGCCTAGGGCAGCCTGAACACTTAATCAGGCCCTGTACCTAACACTCCTAAATTTTTTAAATAAATCAGTAGACCCTGCCCCAGATCCATCTGACCATGCACCAATAGT
Organism: Mixophyes fleayi; assembly: GCF_038048845.1. NCBI lineage: Eukaryota > Metazoa > Chordata > Amphibia > Anura > Limnodynastidae > Mixophyes > Mixophyes fleayi. The sequence goes on along the minus strand of NC_134403.1, from coordinate 48,958,988 downwards.
ATAATCCATTCCAACTTCTGCCCTGCAAAATTCAGGAATCTTCGCATGATTTGTATCAAGCATGCAGTTGTTCTAATTTACCTTCTACTATAGGACTCAAATAATTGCACGTGGAACATCCCAATTTTTGAATATGTGATATCAACCTAAAAACCACACTTGCAAAAATAACTTGGTCACACGAGTGATATCCTTGTATTTAATCTTACAGACTCCTGGTACTCTGGGCCACACTACAGACCTGAACTGTTCACGGATATCAGGCTACATTTACAAAGCAGCCGTGACAGTCACAGTCAATGTATTTGACTCTGTAAAACTGAGAGTACGGCAGAATATAAGTGAGACGGTATCTTTTGTCTGGCTGCTGAGTCAGAACGGCACTTACTCTCACATCGCGCACACCGCGTGGAGCAGGTGAGGATGACTGACGTTCTGTCAATTATTTATTTCTTCTTTTATGATTGTTTTCGTATACTTCAAAATGTATTAAAGTTTAAACAAAGCCAATCTGACTGCAGAGAGTGCAACAGTCTCCAGGATATCCACAACCACCCCCATATTACCTAAATAAAGATAAATGGCAAATAAAGGGGGATCAGTCATATAGCTATTAGTAAACATTACACTGAGGAATTATCCTTGCCTTTAACAGTCTGATAAATAATACAGCTAACCAAACTAATACATGGGGGTAAATGTATCAAGCTGAGAGTTTTTCGGCGGGTTACTTAAGATACGTTACGATTTGAATAGAGGTGTATATATATACGTAGATACACATAACAGACTGAAGTATACACACATGCGTATATACAGTAATTTCACATCAGAACGCACATAACTTTTATTTTAACATCAAGCAAAATAACAACTGTTCACTATATAATAAATGCAAAAAAAAAAGCTTTTAGATGTAATCCATTTAAATTGTTTCTTTTTAGTTTCATAAATTATCTGACATTAAATAACTAAATAACTAACTCTTCAATGAGTACAGTGCACACAATGCATTTTGAATATAAATCTTAAATGTTCTGTGATAGCTCCTGGCACACAAATGAGCATTTTTTTAATCAAAGACTATGCTGTGTCCATCATCACTATCATCCTGCTCTGTAGCAGGTGTGATAGATACGACAGATAACAAGCGCACTTAAGATAAACGTAGGATTTGAATTGGCCACATCTGTGAAACACCCGTACTGCACATGTCATGTTGTACTCCGGCCCTTCCGCCTCTCAAGTCAAAAAGGGTCGTAAGTGTCAGATGTGTGCGGATATGAATTACCTGCAATTACGCTCATTAGCGGAATGTCCGTTTTTGGGCATACACAGTGCTGAATCATCCAAGATATGTTATGCAAATCAGGCCCAATATATTTTAAGGCTAATTTTTGATTGCAACTAACAACATCTGAAAACCATAATTACAATAATAATTGTTGTCTTCGATGTTGTTGCCATGTGCTGTCTGTGCGATAGTAATCACAGCAGTGTACTAACTCGTACCGTGTATGACTATAGAAGGACCCACTCCCATATTGCATATTTGCCAACATTGGCAAGATTGCCTCCAGGAGATCGGGGGTGAGGTGAGCATGTGGGGGCGGGGCTCCTTGAATTGCGTTATCTGGTCTCCTCCTATTACAACAGGGGGTGGGGCCACGATGACGCACGATTCATGCTATAAGCCCTGCCCTCCCCCGTCGCTTAACATATCAAATTGCCGGGAACCCGGCGGTTGCTCTGTTCTCCCGGGAATCCACGTGGACTCCCAGAAATTCGGGAGTCTCCCGGACATTAAAGGAGAGTAGGCAACTATGCCATATTGTGCACTAAGATGTAGAGAACTTTATACACAAGAGTGATTTTGGGATAGGACATTCTGAATTCAGAGAAAGCTCCGTTACACCTTCTAGTTAATACATGTACGTTTCTCCTAGGATATGGTACAGTACTATTCTGTTTAACAGTCCACCTTTCCACTATATAGACAATGTAATAATACAAGTATCTCTTTAAAATAAGAAACCGCTAACCAAGTTCCTAAATGCCCTTTGTGCAATGTTCCTTAATCTTACGGAAGTGATTCACATTGGGAAAGTGAAGTGAAATTCTCACATCATTCAAACTAATATAGAAAACAAAGATATCAAAAGAAAACTAAATACTATTTAAATATGTAACTTGTCAGTTAATTACCTGGCTAAAAGCACTAAGGACACGATCTGAATTTGGAGTAACAGAAACATTAAACAATATTTAACAGTCCTAGGGCAGTGCTAGCCCCAAATACAGATTAGTACACACTGTTGGGATATTTTTCTGCAGCTATTGGGGGTAATCATGAATTAGAGACCACCCTATAATAACCCTGCCCCACTTCTGGCTTGTGTCAGACAATTTATCTTGTGAAAAACAGTCCTGGTATTTTTATGTGCATATTGTATGTATATATGGGTGTGCTGAGTATGAGCAAAGGTTTTTATGTTGCCTGATCACAGTAGAATAGTGACTGACATTAATAAAATGTATTTTTTTTTCTCCAGAAGCTTCATCTATTTGCATCTGGAAAGAGTCACTGAAAAGCAAGCTGGAAATTACAAGCTGTTGATACAAAATGAAAACTCCAGCTACTCCATACATTTTGAAGTGGAAGTAAGAAGTGAGTAAGTCAACAGTGAATCAGGAGCATGTAAGAGCCCATAGGGTATGTTAACTAAACTGCGGGATTGAAAAAGTGGAGATGTTGCCTATAGCAACCAATCAGATTCTAGCTGTCATTTTGTAGAATGGACTAAACAAATGAAAGCTAGAATCTGATTGGTTGCTATAGGCATCATCCCCACTTTTTCAAACCCACAGTTAAGTAAATATACCCCCATGCCGGAATGCTAGGGATGTGCTGTGGTGTATTTTATTTAAAACTTTATTGCTTGCGGCAGTGGTGGAAGTGGACATTTAGAAGTGGCTGTAGGAAAATGTAAGTGAATGGAATTTGATAGTGTTACAATGAAGGCAGTGGGAGAAGTGGCGGTATGGTATAACACTGCATACACCCTGGTATATCCTGGTCTGCGGTCAACAGAGCAGTTCTAAGCAAGTCCGTCACCATGAAGACAGGGGCTGTCACTGCTTGTAGGATAGAGCTGTCTGGCACCTGGGGCATATTTATAGATTATGCTGCCTTAGCCCATTATAAAAAAAACAAATTTGCTCTCCAACCCTTTTAACGATACCCATTACGCTCCCACAGTCAACTCTCAATTTTAAGCCCTGTCCCAAGATTGGACACATTCTTAATATTAAAATAGTTATAAAGTATCTAAATAAAATAGAATGTATTGATTGATTATTAATTTCTTCTTACAAACAGCATAACTGATTCATTTAAACAAGTCAGCCTCTAAGTGACATTTGTCCTTTTGCCCCATGTAGTGCCCAGGGAGTGCTACCACTTAGTCTCGGTGCTGATTAACAATCTAGTATGTCACAGATAATGCCTATCTAGATCTAATACACCGATAAAAATGGCCATCAAGTTAGAATATGCCAATAATCCATACAGCAAGATATAATATGCCAGAGATAATACTCAGTAAAATGTACAATGCCAATGATAATCCTTTGCAAGATGCAATATGAAAATCATACTACCCAGCGTGATCTAATGTGCCAACGATGATGCCCATAATATGCTAATAAGACTTAGCAAGATATAATTGTCCAATAAAAATGAACACCAAAGTGTAATAAACCAGTGATAATTACAAGCCAAATTTAATATGTCAGTGATGATGTCTGTCAAAATGCAATATGCCACAGATAATACCCAACCAATAACATGTAATATATCATTAGTAATACCCAATTCTAAGATGCCATTGATAATGGTCAGTATGATGTAAATAAATAGCAATAGCCAGTAACATACCCGTTTGTAGGAGTGATGCCCAGTAAGATGCCAATTAGTGGTAATACCCAGTAAAATGCCTAGTATTACCAGTAACAGCCAGTATTATGATAATCCATAGCTGTGATAACCATGCCCATTAGAAGCAGTATTTTCCAGTAATGTACCCATTATTGGTAATGGCAGTAATATGCACAGAGGCCAGTAATAATACTAGTCGTCACCCCTGCACCATGGCCTCTTTCTCCTGATGGGATGTGAGAGTGCTTACGTCTGGCTTCTAACTGGTCACCACCAAGCTCCATGGCGGCTCTTCATTCAGCTCTCGTATTCCTGGAAAGAGGGGGTGGAGAAATAACAATAAAAAAACAAAATCTTGAACCTTCCCCAGGACTCATAGAACTTCAGACAGATATAGAAACTCAGGACAGTCCTGGGACATTGAGGACCATTGACATGTATATAAAAATCATACATGCAAATAAAACCCACTTAGTATTCCCACCTGGCCACAGGAGAGCCTTAGGTTTGCCCTGTCAGCTTGCAATCTCAGGATGCACTTGTGGGGATTTTGCTTTGATAGGGGTGGTGATAACGTAAAAGCATGTATTATATTAGGAAGCTCTTTCAAAACTGTTCTTAGCGTTGCCATAGGTTGAAGGAAGAAGGGTTTGATCTCCAATTGCCCATCTCAACTGAAGTTTCTGAAGGTATTTTCTATCTCTGGCTCAGCAGTTAGGAAAGGTAATCAAGACCCATAGAAACGGCATCTAACCAAATGTCTAGCAATCTAAAAATGGTGCTGAACTACCAGGGCAATACAGCTATCCTGCCCACTGCCACTAAGAGCATCTTCTCTAGTCAAAGGAGGACATGCAAGAAGGCCATGCTGGTACAAATGGCAGCAGGGTGGCTTTGTGGTTAGCATTGCTGACACACAGTGCTGGCATCATGGGTTCAAATTCTACCAAGGTCTTATCAGTGTGAAGTATGTTCTCCATGTGTTTGAGTGGTTTTCCTCCGGGTGCACCGGTTTCCTCCCACACTCCAAAAACATGGTATATTATTTGTCTTCAAAATGGACCCGTGTGTATGTATAAATAAACAATAATAATAATAATAATAACAATAAAATGGTCCTCTAGTACTTTCTAGCCTTCAGTGGGGAAGCACTTTCCCTCTTCATTGGCTGAGACCTATACTGAACCATACCGAACTCTATAGACCTATCATAAACCTCAGCAGAGACTTTACTGGACAAATAAAAAAAAAGGTAGCTACACGAATACATAGCAATCAAAACAACAGCCGGTGTGAGTGGGGTACGTAAAGAATAGAATACAATATTGACGTATATACAAAGTGGTTTCTCTTATCCAGGAATTCTGTCAGTGATTCATTCGCCAATAGGTCCAGTCTCACCACATTCTCCTGTTATCTCTTGCTCCTGGTTCAATCTTACATAGGTTATAATTTGTCATTTCTTGGCCGGGAAACAATTTTCTGAACAGCATTGAAAATTGTACTTGTTGGGAAACTTTGCTTTGTGAAAAGTATTGAGTTACACATATATGTGTGTGATGAACCTGCAAATTCTAATGTGTTTAATATTTTGTTTCAGGCAAACCAAGAAGACCATATTTTAAAGTATCAAAGAAGAATATCATCTGTATATCTGCAGGGTCCCCGGCACCTGCAGTGCATTGGGAATTGTGCCAATCTCCCGGTACCTGGTGTGATAAGATGTTACTGTATGTCATGGATTATATATTACAGATACATATTATATTCATTAAATCAGACCTTAACAGTGGTTTTCAGATATGTTGGAGAAGTTAGGGAATAACCAGGCTCAATCGCTTGTGATGTATTTATGTATTATGGATTAAGACAATAACTAAATAACTAAATATACTGAATGGGGTTAAAACTGGTCATCACATTCTTCCCTCCCTTCCACAATCGCACCCCTTGCTGCAGCTTAATGATATATATTGATTGTAATAGGTATAGAGGAGTGCTGCCGTTATGCCAGTGGGTGGATATTAATATACAGAGTGCTAAGAAAATAAATCTCCGCCTCCTTTGAGTGCAATGGCCACCATTTAAAGGGGTAGATTGATCAAACCTTCTGAAAAGAAAAAGTAAAGGTGTTGCCCATAGCAACCATTCAGATTCTAGTTATCGTGTATCGAGCACATTCTACAAAATGATAGCTAGAATCTGATTGGCTGCTATGGGCAACACCTCCACTTTTTCTTTTTAGAGGCTTTGATAAATCTACCTCTAAGACAGTATTAGTAATAACGGCCTGTGTGATGTGCAGGTACCCTGTACATAGAAAGCTTTGTATTTCTTGTTTTTTAAGTTGAATGATTAATATGTTCTTTTTGTTGAGTGTAGTTTAGACTTGGGATGGAAATGGGGCCAAGCACGGTTTTACCATACAGGAGCATAAATAACGTTTCCACCTTTTTGCCTACTTATTGCAGCTCTCAGTTGAATCAAACAAATGTCCTTGATATATAAAGTATATTTAATAAAAAGGTCATTTTAAGAGGCTTTTATACTTTTAGACTCTTCACGTTTACATTTAAAGGTCGTGCATCCCAGGTGTAATAAAGATCCCTCCTTTGGTACCTTAATGTTAATGTATTTTAGGGTCTCCAGAAGACTGTAGAAAGCCACTAGGAAGCTGTAAAACTGTGCTATATGTAGTGATGTTAATATTGCCCAGTGGACACTGGGCAATATTAAGTTCAACTAATAACCTTTAAGGATGGTTAGCCACTGGTGCATGAATGCTGTGTCTGACTTGGGTTTAATACGCAAGTGCAAAGCAGCTTAGAATAGAACCCAGTGTATTCAATGTGCTCACACCTATTGTATTCACACTTACATCTGCTCACAACTGTTTACTGACACTGATTTATTGGACGCTGCTTGTTCCATTTTTAATGCATTTAAAGCATGTTAAAGCGCTTTATTAAGTCCATTCATATCTATGGGAACACATTGTGTACATACCCACTTGGGGATAACACAAGTGGTTTAACCAGTTTTTTGCTGCGTGTTTCCCATTGATTTATTTGGCTCATTCATTCTTATAGTCCAGGCATGGCTAACCTTTGGCACTCCAGGTGTTGTGAAACTGCAAGCCCCAGCATGCTTTGCCAATATATAGCAGCTTATTGCTGGAAGGGTATGCTGGGGGGCTTGTAGTTTCACAACACCTGGAGTACCACAGGTTAGCCAAGCCTTATAGTCTATTCATTTCAATGGAGTTGTGCACCACATGTAGAAGCCCAATTGAAATGAATGGGCAATTGAAATAAAAGGAAAAAACTCATGTGTCTGGTACCAATCAAAAATGCATCAGGGCATATTAACCATCACTATACCTATGTATTTATATATTTCTCATTACTTCTGTTTATTTTTTCTCACCTATTTTACCGATGAAAGAAAAAAACTGGGTGAGTCACCTCCCTTTGTCCAAGCTCTACTGTCTCATTTGATAAATACAGTCCCCGATTTCTTACAGGTGTCAAAGAGAGTCTTCTGCTACTTACTCTGAGACAGATGCTTACGGGATTGTGCATGTGCGGCATGAACTGAAAACAAGTTGCCTCATGGGAAATTTTATTCAATGTTGTGCAGCTAATGCCGTTGGTACAGAGTGCAGCCAGCTTTATACAATAGGTAATACTCCAGTTTGTTATATTTTTAATAATGTCATGTTGTTTTCACTGCTGATATGTTGCAATTTTGGTTTCAACTATATTAAGCACTGTATATCTGACACATTTGTATCAGATACGTATAACTAGAAACGTACAGACACTAATACAATCTATGCTTCATATTATAAGTATTTTCAATTTATAATAAAGTTAAATCCTATGCTTTCTGATATGTGTCAGTTTTACCATTTAACTGGAGTTATCTCTTTTTTCTTGCATATCAATATTGTTTATGTATAACAGGGAAAGTGCAACAACTCTGAAATGTATAAGTGTAGTAGAGTACATATATTAAATGGAAACTATCACAGGGGTAAATGAAAACATTTCCCCCATTACACACTACATTTGTCAAATGCCTCACTGCATTTTGTGAGCAAGGCATAGCCTGCATAGATTATACAGACAGGCATATACATATCAAATACACATATAAAATGTGTGATATAAATTTGTATTTTGATTCTTAATTCTTAGTTACCAGTGTTTTAGTATTCCCAAAAACTTGCCACCAAAACAAATATTGCCTTGTTATAGGCATAGCCTTGGATGAGCGGGGTTCTTCAGGCACCGTTAATCCCCTAAATACAAGTATTAATTTAATCAGGGATCTTCTACATAGGTCTAACACTGTTTAGATATAGCCAGGACATAGCGGTATATTTTTTAAACTGTGGGTATGAAAAGGTGGAGATGTTGCCTATAGCAACCAATCCAATTCTAGTTATCATTTATTTAGTACATTCTACAAAATAATAGCTAGAATCTGATTGGTTGCTATAGGCAACATCTCCACTTTTTCGAACCCACAGTTTAGTAAATAAAACTTATAGTGTTTCAAATGGAAGATTCCAAATGTAAATCTACAGGAGAATATATTTCGTGAATGGAACTGTTGCTGCATTTTCATGGGTCTAACTCTGCCTTTACTCATTGGCAAACATCATATTGCATATAGGCTGAAAATAAACACAGAACTTTATAAATGGCAAATGCACATGACAACTAAAATATATATTTTTAGCCCCCTGTTCACTGGCAGTGGGGTGTATGTGCATCTAGCTGTGGATCAATCTCTCAAGCTAACTCCGTTCTCTCCATGTCAGGGTCTGATGAGTTTAAAGTGAACAGATACCCCTGTATATGCCAGTTTAGTAACTAGGTAATAGCACCATGGGCAACACACCATCACGCGGGTTTTAATAAATGAAGAGTTTATTTACATCTCTTTTCTCTCTTGCACCTTTCTCTGTACATAAATAGGCAGTGACACACACAGGTGGTCTCAAGAGCTGACATTCTCTCTACTACATGACTTTCACTCTGCCTCTAGTCCATACACTGCCAGCCTTTGTATGCCTTCTGTTTTGCACATAAGTTAAATACTGACTGTTTTTTCATGTAGCACACAAATATCAACTTTAAATTTCAGTGTACAAATAAGCTATCAAGTATTTGTGTGCTACATGAAAAACATCAGTATTTAACTTATGTGCAAAACAGAATACTAATTTGCACTCCTTGCATTGTAACATGGTTTTGTCCAGGAGACTAAAATAAGTTAAATAAGTTAAGTTAAGATCCTTAATGAATCAGGCCCCTAGTTATCCTTTATTTAGTACATTCTACAAAACGAGAGCTAGAATCTGATTGGTTGCTATAGGCAACATCTTCACTTTTTCAAACCCGCAGTTTAGTAAATATACCCCTTAGACTTTTGAGCTTGACATGCCTGCACTTGACTGTCAGCACACTCAACACTCAGAGCCACCCTTTTAGAACACAGACTCACTCTGCACTTGAGTGAGATTTCTGCAAAGACTGTCATGGTCATGTCTAGCGTGAGCGACATAACCTTGACCCTGAACACATGCTATCTTCGCTATCCCACAAGCCCCTGGACTGACAAAGGATTTTTATTTAGGGATCAGGTCAAGCGCCTCTTTATTTAAATCCTATCATCCCACCAGACTATTTTTCACTCCCTGGGGTTGGTACCTCCTAATCCATGGGACATCATCTGCACTAATGTATTAAACGGCATTACACATATATTTTGCTTGCAGTGATTCCAGTTTTTGTTTTATGCATGTACATTTGTATTCTTTTATTTTTGGTTTAGCCCATGTTATTCATCCACTAATACAGCCAAAACCATAGATGATGGAATAGTGGACAATGCAGTGAATATTCATGTTACTTAATTGACACTTTTTTCATAATGTCCAACAGCTGCATAGCAGCATAGCCTTCAATTACAGCAGACACAGTAATCTATTATTTCTCACATATTTTATTTACATCTTTACACTGTGTATTTCCTTTGTAGCCAATTCTATAAGGAAAGACCAAAACTCATGTTGTTCTTAAATTCCTTTGTTTTCAAGATCTGTTGTCTGAAAGTTCTCAGCCTGAAATATTCCTTAAGATTGGAGAACCCTTTGTTATACGGTGTTGGGCCATGTACAACACATACAAGTTTAATATTCATTTGAATATTGAAAGTAAAAGCAAGGTAAGATGTGTTTTAAGTAGAGCTATGGAAGCATTGATATGTATTCTTAGCATCTGTTCTTTTTACTATTTAATCCTGGTAGCTCCAGGTTCCATTTCTGTCAAAGGTTTCATTTAAGAGAAAAAAACCTTAACATTCCAGTATGTTGTATTTTCAAATTTATTGGTACCTATAATAAAGAAAAAATGAGGATAGCACCTCTAGTTTAATACCTTTATACTAATTGCCAGAAGGGTGGCACCGTAACCAATATATAGTTGAAATAAGTTTGTCTGTGATAGGTCCCTTGCAGTGCAGCCAAGTCTATACCTCCTTGAGGACGTCCCTGGTGATTACCAGGGTGCGTTAGACTCCATGGGCCTGAGTCATTAAGGAAAGTAAGGAAAAAAAAAGGAGTAAATTTTCTCCGGAACAAACCATGTTACAATGCAAGGGGTGCAAATTAGTTTATTACTTTGTACATAAGTTAAATACTGGCTGTTTTTTCATGCAGCACACAAATACTTGATAGCTTTATTTTTACATTGAAATGTAAAGTTGATCTAGGACATGTCCTATCCCGACTATAAATCTGTCTCCTCATTTTAAATTTACCTCCCCCTCCAATGCAACGTGGTTTTGCCCAGGTGCAAAGTGAATCCTTTTTTATGCTTTGCTCTCCTTAATGACTCAGGCCCCATATCTCCTTGTTCAGTTGCGTCGATATCAGCAAGTCGCTCCATCCAGTATCCGGTCCTTGACAGATACTACCACTAGGGGCACTGTTTGAGAGTTGCTCTGGGTCCTATAAGACCCAGATGTTCTTCTCCTTATAGGGAAACACTGGTGTTTACATCACCGGCATCATTCATTCAGAACCTCCCATCACTCTGTCTGTGTGTTGAAGAAACCACCAGGTGTCCAGTCACTCACTTTGTCTAAGTGACCTTGGTTTCTCCTGACTGATACTGTTAATCATTGGCTGGAAGCAGTGGGGGTCCAATGTATATTTGACATTTGCTGTGCTAAAAGGGATAATAATTTGTAATGTATTGTTATTGACTTCTCTGCTGCATATATTACATTTGTTACTAACCTATTTACATGTGAGCTACAGAATTCATTCATCATGTATGGACTCAATTTGACAAGATAGTATTCTCAAAATGCAAATATCCGCTGAATGTAGCTGACAGGTCTAAACCTAGCAGCTCTATACAAAATCACCAATGTTGATTTTGTTTTCCTATTAATATATGTATTTTCTTTGTACAATGATTTCCCTACCTCTAGTTCCTACCAATATCTATAGCTTGAGGTAACTATCTGATTATAGATACCCCTGACTTCAGTATCATACCTTTAAATTGTCAGATAATGCTATATTACTTATTTACACATTCATTTTCAATGTAGATGGAGTACAATGAAGAAAGCTGTTACCAACTTGATGGTAGTATGGTGAGAGTGGTGTATGCATCATCTCCGGCGATGGAAAGCGGAATCAGCGGCAGTGTCACTTGTCTCTCATCCATTCATCCAAACAAATCAGTAAAGGTTACTATTTTAGGTAGGGACATTTGCTATTTTTAATAGAAATTATTTTATAATATTTGTATATACTTGGTGCTTTTATAACCTTTGTAATGTGTAACATGAAAATAGTGCCAAATATATATATTGAGCCCTAGATGGCATAATACAACAACCTCAACTTTCCCTTCGTGGCCAGCACGTTGCAAGAGCTGCTGATATGTTTTATAGTTTTGAGCTGCATATATATATATATGTTTTAGAAGTTACCGTACAGCTCCATACTCTATATCAGGGGTTGGCAAACCCTTGCACCATGCCAGCCGTGGCACGCCATCCACTTTAGTCTGGCATGCTGAGCTTCGCTGCTGTTTAGCTAAAGCTGCCGAAAATGGCTGAAACAGAGCTGCCACGCATGCACAGCAGCTCCGTTGCTGTCATCTTCAGCTGCTTTAGTGAAGCAGCTCCCGTTGAACAAAGTATGCTGAGTGCAGGTAAGTATGAGGGAGAAGAGGGACTGGGGGCACAGCTATGAGGGAGAAGATGAACTGAGGGCACAACTATGAGGGAGAAGAGGAACTGGGGGCACAGCTATGAGGGAGAAGAGGAACTGAGGGCACCACTATGAGGGAAAAGAGGAACTGAGGGCACAGCTATGAGGGAGAAGATGAACTGGGGGCACAGCTATGAGGGAGAAAAGGAATTGGGGGCTCAGCTATGAGGGAGAAGAGGAACTGAGGGCACAGCTATGAGGGAGAAGAGGAACTGAGGGTACAGCTATGAGGGAGAAGAGGAGCTGGCGGCACAGCTATGAGAGAGAAGAGGAACTGGGGGCTCAGCTATGAGGGAGAAAAGGAATTGGGGGCTCAGCTATGAGGGAGAAGAGGAACTGAGGGCACAGCTATGAGGGAGAAGAGGAACTGAGGGCACAGCTATGAGGGAGAAGAGGGACTGGGGGCACAGCTATGAGGAAGAAGATGAACTAAGGGCACAGCTATGAGGGAGAAGAGGAACTGAGAGCACAGCTATGAGGGAGAAGATGAACTGGGGGCACAGCTATGAGGGAGAAAAGGAATTGGGGGCACAGCTATGAGGGAGAAGAGGAACTGGGGGCACAGCTATGAGGAGAAGAGGAACTGGCGGCACAGCTATGAGAGAGAAGAGGAACTGGGGGATCAGCTATGAGGGAGAAGATGAACTGAGGGCACAGCTATGAGGGAGAAGATGAACTGAGGGCACAGCTATGAGGGAGAAGAGAAACTGAGGGCACAGCTATGAGGGAGAAGAGTAACTGAGGGCACAGCTATGAGGGAGAAGAGGAACTGAGGGCACAGCTATGAGGGAGAAGAGGAACTGGGGGCACAGCTATGAGAGAGAAGAGGAACTGGGGGCACAGCTATGAGGCAGAAGATGAACGGGGGGCACAGCTATGAGAGAGAAGAGGAACTGAGGGCACAGCTATGAGGGAGAAGAGGGACTGGGGGCACAGCTATGAGGAAGAAGATGAACTAAGGGCACAGCTATGAGGGAGAAGATGAACTGGGGGCACAGCTATGAGGGAGAAAAGGAATTGGGGGCTCAGCTATGAGGGAGAAGAGGAACTGAGGGCACAGCTATGAGGGAGAAGAGGAACTGAGGGCACAGCTATGAGGGAGAAGAGGGACTGGGGGCACAGCTATGAGGAAGAAGATGAACTAAGGGCACAGCTATGAGGGAGAAGAGGAACTGAGAGCACAGCTATGAGGGAGAAGATGAACTGGGGGCACAGCTATGAGGGAGAAAAGGAATTGGGGGCACAGCTATGAGGGAGAAGAGGAACAGCTATGAGGAGAAGAGGAACTGGCGGCACAGCTATGAGAGAGAAGAGGAACTGGGGGCTCAGCTATGAGGGAGAAGAGGAACTGAGGGCACAGCTATGAGGGAGAAGATGAACTGAGGGCACAGCTATGAGGGAGAAGAGGAACTGAGGGCACAGCTATGAGGGAGAAGAGGAACTGAGGGCACAGCTATGAGGGAGAAGAGGAACTGGGGGCACAGCTATGAGAGAGAAGAGGAACTGGGGGCACAGCTATGAGGCAGAAGATGAACGGGGGGCACAGCTATGAGAGAGAAGAGGAACTGAGGGCACAGCTATGAGGGAGAAGAGGGACTGGGGGCACAGCTATGAGGAAGAAGATGAACTAAGGGCACAGCTATGAGGGAGAAGATGAACTGGCGGCACAGCTATGAGAGAGAAGAGGAACTGGGGGCTCAGCTATGAGGGAGAAGAGGAACTGAGGGCACAGCTATGAGGGAGAAGATGAACTGAGGGCACAGCTATGAGGGAGAAGAGGAACTGAGGGCACAGCTATGAGGGAGAAGAGTAACTGAGGGCACAGCTATGAGGGAGAAGAGGAACTGAGGGCACAGCTATGAGGGAGAAGAGGAACTGGGGGCACAGCTATGAGAGAGAAGAGGAACTGGGGGCACAGCTATGAGGCAGAAGATGAACGGGGGGCACAGCTATGAGAGAGAAGAGGAACTGAGGGCACAGCTATGAGGGAGAAGAGGGACTGGGGGCACAGCTATGAGAGAGAAGAGGAACTGGGGGCACAGCTATGAGGCAGAAGATGAACGGGGGGCACAGCTATGAGAGAGAAGAGGAACTGGGGGCACAGCTATGAGGAGAAGAGGAACTGAGGGCACAGCTATGAGGGAGAAGATGAACTGGGGGCACAGCTATGAGGGAGAAGAGGAACTGAGGGCACAGCTATGAGGGAGAAGAGGAACTGAGGGCACAGCTATGAGGGAGAAGAGGAACTGAGGGCACAGCTATGAGGGAGAAGAGAAACAGGGCACAGCTATGAGGGAGAAGAGGAACTGGGGGCACAGCTATGAGAGAGAAGAGGAACTGGGGGCACAGCTATGAGGCAGAAGATGAACGGGGGGCACTGCTATGAGGGAGAAGAGGAACTGAGGGCACAGCTATGAGGGAGAAGAGGGACTGGGGGCACAGCTATGAGGGAGAAGATGAACTGAGGGCACAGCTATGAGGGAGAAGATGAACTGGGGGCACAGCTATGAGGGAGAAAAGGAATTGGGGGCACAGCTATGAGGGAGAAGAGGAACTGAGGGTACAGCTATGAGGGAGAAGAGGAACTGGGGGCACAGCTATGAGGGAGAAAAGGAATTGGGGGCACAGCTATGAGGGAGAAGAGGAACTGGGGGCACAGCTATGAGGAGAAGAGGAACTGAGGGTACAGCTATGAGGGAGAAGAGGAACTGGGGGCACAGCTATGAGAGAGAAGAGGAACTGGGGGCACAGCTATGAGAGAGAAGAGGGGCTTGGGGCAGAGCTATGAGGGAGAAGAGTAACTGGGGGTACAGCTATGAGGGATACCAGGAACTTGGGACAGAACTATGACACATAGTATGAACTGGGGGCACAACTATGAGGCATTATATGAATTGGGGACACATCTGTGTTGCATAAAACTGGGGGGGGGGGGCACAGTTTTGAGGCATAATATGATCTGGGGCAAAACTATGTGGCATAATATTAACTGGGGGCACTATTGTGTGGCATAGCATGAACGTTTATTTGTTGGTCTCATTACTATTAATATTATTGTCCTGATATTAGCATGATAAAATAAAAATAACTAATATATATATATATATATATATATATATATATATATATATATATATATATATATATGTACACACAGTAGTCAAAGTGGAAATGTAGAAGTGGTGGTATAGAAAATGTGGGTGAATATAATTTAATAGTTTTACAATCAAAGAAGTGGCAATATGGCATGCCACCGTATACCAGCACACTTCGACACACCTGGGATTGGAAGGAATTTTGCCGGCGCACCGATAGAAAAAGGTTGCCGACCCCTGCCCTATATAATAATGTATATAGTGATGGATTTCCACATTGACATTTAATATCATTATGATTGACACTATGCATTATCCATATACTTTACACTATGCATTATAGCATGTAAATGGTGTATTTACAAAGGTTAGTATCATAAAAATCATTAGACTTAAATTCAGGTCATGTGTTTTATTATATATCACTATGTGCGTGGACTGCTAATTTTTTTTAATTCAAATTGTAAAATTTGAAGAAGTAAAACTAGGTAATGAAAAGCTTTGTTCCATTTTTTTCTTAAAGTGAATTGGCACAAATAACATAGCGATCTATCAGATATTTGCTTTCTTTGTCTACCTTGCACTTGACAGGTGAAAGCTGGGTTTTTTCCACTTTTGGGTAAGATTACTAAGTAGTCCCCGCTGTTTTAATAATATCGACACACCCTTATACCTCCCAACAATCCCAATTTAGGCAGAACAGTCCCGATTTGAGGGCTTTGTCCCTCCATCCAACTTTGGTGGAAAATTTGGGAGGTATGTTTCATTCACTTTGCACGGCAGATCGTTGGTAAATGGTTGTCGTGCGCAATGAAGGTGTTTGGAGGAGAGAGGACACTTCGAAAGCGCTAGGCATGCCTTGGGGGTGTGGCCACACCTCCTTTGTTGCGTGGTCATGTCCCCATAATAGTGTGGTAGCGCCCCCCCCCCCCATCCTTTCCCGATACCAGATTTCCAAATGTTGGGCGATATGCACCCTTATGTTTAAGAGGAACCAGTGACATCACTGATGTAAGAAGTCACTATGTGATGTCACTTGTTCCCAGTAAGTAGGCTGTGTTCTCATGAATGTTGATTGGTTCAGCTCACAAAAAAATCACTGTACTTTGGTGGCTGGTGAACTTTAAATATTACAAAGCTGCAACAGTGGTGATAACATTGCACTGTTCTTCTTTCCTTCCTAGACAAAGGATTTATTGAAATGAATACGTCAAGTGAACAATATGACATTGACAGAAAGGAGGATTTGTGTTTTGTTGTACAGTTTAAAGCATACCCAGCCGGCAGGTGTGCATGGATCCACCAGAGTAACACTTTTCCATGTGCTTTTCTCATGGATGAAAATGGAGAAAGGTATAAACACTGTGGTTTTCTACATATCACTGTTATTACAGTATTTGGTGATATTTTGTGTATTTTTAGTCGGGTCAATTTTACACAAGTTGAGTGTTGATTGACAGCCATCTGGATTTCAATACTGTTGTTTTCTAATAATAGGGATGAGTAAAATAATTTGTCAAAGTTTGACATGTGTCACCATGAGAGAGATACACTATTATTTTTTTGGTTAGCATGACCGTTTCCTGCCTTTATAATTGTCATAAAGCATTGTCTTCAGAGAACAATGACATAATGAAATTGGTACACATTACAAACATCCACGACATTCTCTGCTGACCACCAACTTCAACCTGGGAACGGTTGTATTTCTACGCACCACATACTTTCATTTGTTGAGTAACGTTTCCTTTCTAAAGAACTTTATCTCTTTACCCTGAGAACAAATTTCCTTGAGCAGCAGCTTCCGCCAGAAAGAGTACATGTCTGAGGGTTTCGTTCAGGGTTTCATGTGTGACCGCTTCCCATATCTGTTCTGCATATTCTCATCATAAATTATTTAAAAAGTTAACTATATGTTTCTCATTTCTTGAACAGCACGTCCAGGTACTGCAATCATAATCATGTACCCGGAGAGTATTTATTCTACTTAGAAAATGACGATGTTCAGCTCAACAAAACCTTCACCTTGAATATACTTCGTGAGTTCCTGTCAATGTTGTATGTGTATAGATGCAATATTTCCAAAAGAGATTTCCAGTTAATATCTGGAGCTGAAATTCTAATGCTCTAGATATTAATTAATTTGAAACTGAGTTTTAACTGTACTTTGTCCTACTATCCTATTTCATGACTCTGCAAAAACTCAATTGCTATATCTCCTGTACTTTATTATCTCTATTCAACACTTACACCCACTCTCCCACATGTCTCCCCACATCATTACTCCATACTACATGCCCAAGCCTATCCCCTCTATTTGCTGTTGCTTCCACCTCCACCACATGTCTCCTTGTCCCCCCTGGAGAGCCAATCCCGACAACCTTATTCCCATCCTTCCCCTGTCCTGACCACTCTCAAATGCAAGCTCTGTCTGCAATAAGCTCACTCCCATTCATGACAACTTCCTCTTCCATTCATTTGGTCTCCTGGCCCTTACAGAAACATGGATCTCCCACTCTGATACTGCTTTCCCCGCTGCCCTCTCCAACGTGGGTCTCTCCTTCTCCCACTCTCCCCGCCCTGGGAACTGCCAAGAAGGTGGTGTAAGTTTCCTACTGTCTTCTGCCTTCATTGTTATCACTCCTGAACCCTCCCTCTCCTTCTCCTCCTTTAAAATTCACACCATCCACCTATTCTCCCCTCTCCACCTTCGTGTTGTGTCATCTATTGTCACCCTGGATCTTCCTCACAACTTCTAGATAACTTTGCCTCCTGGCTTTTCCATTTACTCTCTTCTGATCTTATTATCAGTGATTTTGACATCCCTCCCAACTCTCCTATTACTACTGCTGCCTCTAAACTCCTAAACCCCACTTCCTCCTATGGCCTCTCCCAATAGACAACTTCCGCCACCCACAGTGTTGGTCACTCCCTGGAGCTATCTGGTCCCATCTCTGTGACAATTCCAACTTCTCCAATTCTGTCTTACCCCTCTCTGACCACAATCTGCTTTTATTTAGCCTCTCTTTACTCCTTGCCCCCCCTCCCACTCACAAACAGCGTCCCATTAACAGCATTGACCCCATCATATTTGCGTCCTCCCTCAAACCTCCTCCTCGCTTCCATTTCTTCCCTAACATGCCCCAACACCACTGTCTCTCTTTACAACTCAACACTCTCTGTTGCACTTTATACTGCGGCCCCAGCACCTCTGTTCGTCTCCGTCAATCTAAACCCCAATTCTGGCACTCCCCTGTTACTCATCTCCTCCAAAAGAGCTCCCGCTCCTCTAAACACCAATAGAGGAAATCCCGCACCATTGCTGACTTCACTCACTTTAAATTCATCCTTTCCTCCTACTATTCAGACCTCTCTTGCCAAACAAGGATAAGATAGTCTAATTTCGGGTGGCAGCAAATCCCAGAAATGGGAGCAGCTCAGGAAAAGACAGCAAGACAGCAAGGCGAGCATGGGAAGCACTACAGTAAAGAGAGACAAAGAAAGCAATATATTGTGGGCAACTAGATATCCATGTATAATGTCAAGTACATTTCTATGGTACAAAGCTGTAATTATATTCCTTGATGGATCTAATTGGAGGCACACTACAGCACTCCACTTCCCCCGTTATGGTTCATAAGATTGAAATAGATCTGGAAATATGACACTCAGCTATGTGAGCGCAAGTCATGTGACTTCCTTTCTTTCCCTCTAAAGAACAGAACAGCTGATGATGGAGAAGACCTGGGTGTTTTTCCATTAGGTCTGAAGCGATGTTTAAATAATAATTTTTAATTTTAGGATAATTTGTCCTTTAATGGGTTCTTTCCAACCTTGGCTGAACTGGTGTTGAAATATTGTCCTGGTATGGTTCGGATGCAGGCTAATGTCTTAGATAGAAATGGCAACCACTTAGTACAAAGTACGGGTTAGTTACTATGGTTTGGAGATCAGTGAAAACTGTTCTGTGGACTTTTCACCACATTCCGTTTTTGGCTGTTGAGTTTTGCAACTTTCCCCGCCATAATTTGGCCTTTAATTTTCTGCACAGAATTCCCCATACAATGTTTTGTTCCGTCCACAATTCCCAGCTCTGTCCAGGTCTGAATAAGTGGAGCTACAGAATTTGCTGGTGCTATATAAATAAATGTTGATGATCATGTACACAAACTTTTTAATTTATATGTTATAAATTTAATTGCCATGAAGCATAATTTAAACGGGAGGGACACTTCCCTACATGCATTCCAAAAAAAATATTTTGTTTTATCTTTCCTACAAGTTCAGCAAATCCTAGTCTATGGTCTAGGGCAGTGGTTCCCAAACTTTTTTCAGCTTGCAGCACCCTTACAGTCTCCATACTTTTTTACAAGGCACCCCTCCAAAATAATTACCAAGCAGTCCTGTTGGGTCAAAATAACGTAATAAGTATTTACGTCAGGACAGAAATACTTAGTAAGTTGTTTTGCAAAAATAATACACATAAATCCAAAGGAAAATAATATTTATATTTCTGTCAAAGAATAATTTACAGCTAATATTCAAAGGAATAAGATCAAACAAAATAAAACAACTACATGTACAAAATCATCACACTGCACCCTTTCATCCTCACACTGTGTGCCCCTTCATCTTCACACTGTGTGCCCTCCTTCATCTACGCACTCTGCCCCGTCCTTCCTCCACGCACTCTGCCCCCTCCTTCCTCCACACCCTCTGAGCCCTCCTTCATCCACACACTCTGTGCCCTCCTTCATCCTCACACTCTGTGCCCTCCTTCGTCCACACACTCTGTGCCCTCCTTCATGCACACACTCTATGCCCTCCTTCATCCACACACTCTGTGCCCTCCTTCATCCACACACTCTGCGCCCTCCTTCATCCACACACTGTGCCCTCCTTCATCCACACACTCTGTGCTCTCCTTCATCCACACACTCTGTGCCCTCCTTCACCCACACACTGTGTGCCCTCCTTCATCCACACACTCTGTGCTCTTCTTCATCCACACACTCTGTGCTCTCCTTCATCCACACACTCTATGCCCTCCTTCATCCACACACTCTGTGCCCTCCTTCATCCACACACTCTGCGCCCTCCTTCATCCACACACTGTGCCCTCCTTCATCCACACACTCTGTGCTCTCCTTCATCCACACACTCTGTGCCCTCCTTCACCCACACACTGTGTGCCCTCCTTCATCCACACACTCTGTGCTCTTCTTCATCCACACACTCTGTGCTCTCCTTCATCCACACACTGTGTGCCCTCCTTCATCCACACACTGTGTGCCCTCCTTCATCCACACACTCTGTGCTCTTCTTCATCCACACACTCTGTGCCCTCCTTCATCCACACACTGTGTGCCCTCCTTCATCCACACTCTGTGACCCCTTCATCCACACACTCTGTGCCCTCCTTCATCCACACACTCTGTGCCCTCCTTCATCCACACACTCTGTGCCCTCCTTCGTCCACACACTGTGTGCCCCCTTCATCCACACACTGTGTGCTCTCCTTCATCCACACACTGTGTGCCCTCCTTCATCCACACTCTGTGACCCCTTCATCCACACACTCTGTGCCCTCCTTCATCCACACACTCTGTGCCCCCTTCATCCACACACTGTGTGCCCCCTTCATCCACACACTCTGTGCTCTCCTTCATCCACACACTGTGTGCCCCCTTCATCCACACACTCTGTGCTCTCCTTCATCCACACACTGTGTGCCCCCTTCATCCACACACTCTGTGCTCTCCTTCATCCACACACTCTGTGCTCTCCTTCATCCACACACTCTGTGCCCCCTTCATCCACACACTCTGTGTCCTCCTTCATCCACACACTCTGTGCTCTCCTTCATCCACACACTGTGTGCCCTCCTTCATCCACACACTCTGTGCCCTCCTTCATCCACACACTCTGTGCCCCCTTCATCCACACACTCTGTGTCCTCCTTCATCCACACACTCTGTGCTCTCCTTCATCCACACACTCTGTGCTCTCCTTCATCCACACACTGTGTGCCCTCCTTCATCCACACACTCTGTGCCCTCCTTCATCCACACACTCTGTGCCCCCTTCATCCACACACTCTGTGTCCTCCTTCATCCACACACTCTGTGCCCTCCTTCATCCACACACTCTGTGCTCTCCTTCATCCACACACTGTGTGCCCTCCTTCATCCACACACTGTGTGCCCCCTTCATCCACACACTCTGTGCCCCCCTTCATCCACACACTGTGTGCCCCCTTCATCCACACACTCTGTGCTCTCCTTCATCCACACACTCTGTGCCCTCCTTCATCCACACACTCTGTGCCCTCCTTCATCCACACACTCTGTGCTCTCCTTCATCCACACACTGTGTGCTCTCCTTCATCCACACACTCTGTGCTCTCCTTCATCCACACACTCTGTGCCCCCCTTCATCCACACACTGTGTGCCCCCTTCATCCACACACTCTGTGCTCTCCTTCATCCACACACTCTGTGCTCTCCTTCATCCACACACTGTGTGCTCTCCTTCATCCACACACTCTGTGCTCTCCTTCATCCACACACTGTGTGCCCCCTTCATCCACACACTCTGTGCTCTCCTTCATCCACACACTGTGTGCCCCCTTCATCCACACACTCTGTGCTCTCCTTCATCCACACACTCTGTGCTCTCCTTCATCCACACACTCTGTGCCCTCCTTCGTCCACACACTGTGTGCCCTCCTTCATCCACACTCTGTGACCCCTTCATCCACACACTCTGTGCCCTCCTTCATCCACACACTCTGCGCCCCCTTCATCCACACACTCTGTGCCCTCCTTCGTCCACACACTGTGTGCCCTCCTTCATCCACACACTCTGTGCTCTCCTTCATCCACACACTGTGTGCCCCCTTCATCCACACACTCTGTGCTCTCCTTCATCCACACACTGTGTGCCCCCTTCATCCACACACTCTGTGCTCTCCTTCATCCACACACTGTGTGCCCCCTTCATCCACACACTCTGTGCTCTCCTTCATCCACACACTCTGTGCTCTCCTTCATCCACACACTCTGCGCCCTCCTTCATCCACACACTCTGAGCCCTCCTTCATCCACACACTGTGTGCCCTCCTTCATCCACACACTGTGTGCCCCCTTCATCCACACACTGTGTGCCCTCCTTCATCCACACACTCTGCGCCCTCCTTCATCCACACACTGTGTGCCCCCTTCATCCACACACTCTGCGCCCTCCTTCATTCTTTTGCCCCATTGCGGTTTCCTATCACTATTTCCCCTCCGTTTCTTTACTTACCATACTTGGCCTTCTTTATTCTATTTCTTCTGTCTTTTCTTTTGTCTGTTTAACAATCCGGTGACGCCTGGGACCCAGCATCTATTGGTAAGTTTTTTTTGTTTTGTTTTTTCCTGGCCACGGCACCCCTGGGAGCCGCAGCGCACATTTTGGGAACCGCTGGCCTAGGGACTACTAAAGTCTCAATATGCAATTACAAATACAAATCATTAGCAGACCTCTAATTACAAACATTTCACTAGTTCGGATGCTCATCATCGTTCTCACCTGCCCCCGGCCACCCGCAAATGCAACCACTTTTTCAGCTGTATCTGCGACGACATCCCTGTCTGAATCCGTATGCAATTGCTCGAGCGAGCCCTTACTGTACATTATCTACATTAGAACTCTCCTTCCCTCCCCCCATCACACCTACAGACGTAAGTGCCTAATAGGTTTGAATAGCTGCAGGGTGTGTTCAGTGTAAATAGTGCCGAAAAAGTGAAGAGATGCTAAGCAAATGGGCGTATGTCTCACTCTGAATCAGGCCTACTACTGTGTAGGGGAGGAATGTTTCCAGCTTTCATGTAAGAAAAATGTACCCTTTAATATATTTTCTTTCAATACAAGATTTATATACCTCTTCACAAGTGTATATATTCATATATATTTTTATTGATAGAAACGCCTCAGGTGCAATGTAAAATGCTTAGCTCGAAGAGAGTCTCCTGCAACTCACAAGGTTATCCATCATCAACCTGGCTGTGGCTGAGAAGTGCCGGTGAATCTCTTAAGTAAGTTTCTCTAAGTGTGATTAAACAGTTAGATATTAGTTATTACATGGACCTTTTACTAATGAGGTTATTTACTAAAAGTTGCACAGAAAAAATCACAGAGGGAATTACGTACGGATCTCTGGAAAGAACTACCGACGTGTGGATAGCCACTGCCTCACTGGATATAAACACCACGGCAGAAACATACGCCATCTGCGGCTGCGCCATCAATTCTGCTGGAATGGCCTGTGCAGAAACCCTATTACATGCATATGGTATGTTTATCACACGGTTATTACTCTGTATATCATATCTGTCTTTAAAAAGCATATAAAGACACATTTTGACGTGAATATATATCAAAGGCTGTGTGTTACTGAGTTAAATAATATGCATGAAATAACTAGTGTTTACACTTAAGGAAATATGTCCACCCTGCTTTCTTTCACTTCTCTGTGACTGGTTACTATGTTAGGAGGGAGGTGCTTCTCTATTTAGGCAGGCAGAGTTGGAGTGACAGCTTTGTAGTCTTGCTAAGCATAAAGGCACTGTGTGGATTGGCTGATTCATACACAGGGGCAGGGACAGTAATATGCCTGTAGAATCAGGTTTTTTGAGCTGTATGAGATCCCAGAGATCCCATCAGGTCACTGTCCTGGAGATGTGGGAGGAGCTTCATCTGTCTGTAATAAGATATAGAGGTAATATGGGTGGTGGAAGTGGAGGAGTACATGGAGGTATGCCATACCGCCACTTCTCCTACTGCCTTCATTGTAACCTATCACATTCCATTCACTTATATTCCTATTAGATCTTTTATACCGTCACTTCTAAATTTCCACTGGGTACAACTTTACTTTTTAACAGAGCTGCAGTGGAATGTCAGGTTCACACTGAATATGTACTTTACTTCCATGGTTCAGATATGAAAAGTTCAAGTTTGGAGTGTATTATAATTTCATGGCAGGGACTAGCCTTTATGTTGAAGTAAACCAAAATAACATGTTGAAATGTTGGTAGAGGGGAGAACTATACTAAATACATATAGCAAAAAGAAAGAAAAGCGAATAACTATACTAATAGTAATTACTCCCATCGAGGGATTTGTAAATCATAACGGATGAGCAGATGTCATAACAATATTTAATAAGAAATATAATAAACAGTCCCAACAACAGCATTAAAAATTGATATCAACTTGCTAATAAAAGGTATCATATTTTATTAACAAATAAAATAAACAATTCACCGCTAAGCTTTAAGAACAATACATATGGTCTGACAGACAAAATTGCAGTAAAGATCAAGAACTTTAAACTTTGTTCTGATCATTTCCAACACTAAAACCTTTTAAATTAGCCAGTAATTATTTGTGCATATTCTGTCTTACACCCAGAGCTAATTAGTTTATAATATACTTGGTGCCACTAGTAGTCTCTTAATTAGGAACAGTGTGTGCGTTCCATAGAATGTCAGCAGGTCAATTGTAGCGGAGAAAAGAAGTTGAGCTGTCCAAAATATAAGATCACTGTTTAGCGGTAATCTGTGCTTCAAAGTCTTTCCACTCTGTCACCAGACGTGCAGGGACAAAATTCTATTTTCTGTCTGAATGGTGTTAGCGAGAGGGTAAAAATAGTACAAATGAGTAATAGTCCGAAATTACCTTGATGTATTTCATCAAAGGCATAATAATAATAATAATATGATTATTATTTTAATTATTAAGTGTAATAATTATAAACACTACCTATTTAATTCATTTACAATCCATAAATATTTAAATCTCTTATCTGAAATGCAAAGGCGGCAATTCAAATCAATTCACAACATCACCAATTACTACACCCAGGGGAGGGCTGGCAAATTTTAGCCTGGGGGGGGGGGCAAGACTCAACTCAGCAGCCTATTTTAAAGGAAAAATAATACAAGTGGCCCAGTGACCCAGCCCAAGGTAGCCAACTACGGGACATTTACCTCCCCAGCCCAGCCTGCTCTTGCTACACAATCGACAGTATATCAGAAACAACTTAAAACAAATATATCTAGATTAGAGACAAGGTTTAATAGGTTAATAAAAGTTAGTATATTTTATGAACTACCTCATAGTTCTGACTTTGTTTATGCCGCTTCATTCGCAGTCCATCAGCAATTTATTATTATACTTATGTTATGAAGAAAAAACTTTAGTCAGTGACTAAACTAAATATATTTTTCAGACACATAGGCCCAAAATATTTATCTCCCCCCTAGTAGGGGTAGTGTAAAGGTTAACTATTGGACAAACCGCAGGGGGACCTGTAAATTAGTCCTAGCAGGTCTTATTTAGTAACAAAATGCAACTAGTTGCAAAGGACTGTGATGATGATGATGATGAAAGGACTAGATGCTTCTTTTCCGAATGTAAAATTCTATGTTCTATGTTTCTAGAATAAATTGGGCTTAGCTGAGACTTACCTATTATTTGATGAAATGATGCCTTTTAGAGACATTTAATAAAACA
Source organism: Mixophyes fleayi (assembly GCF_038048845.1). NCBI lineage: Eukaryota > Metazoa > Chordata > Amphibia > Anura > Limnodynastidae > Mixophyes > Mixophyes fleayi. The sequence goes on along the minus strand of NC_134403.1, from coordinate 48,933,094 downwards.
GCAGGTGCTTTAGCAATTACACATTGAGGTTAATGGGTAACGCTGCCTGTAAGGATTAGTCGGTATAACCACCGTTGTCAGGAAACACCTTGGCCTTTGAATGGTGATGTAAAGGTTCCTTGTTGTGTTTCTTTATCTGTTATATTATAGATAAAATCAACCATCATATTTGTTTTGCAGCACAAAATAATTTTATTGTCCTGATTGCGATTGGAGTCTGCGTCCTCAGTATTGCTCTTTTATTCGCATTGGTTCTAAGCAAGTACAAAAAGGTAACACCTATTCTTTCAGGTTGTTATTAAGGACACTTTTCCATGCCTCGAGTTTATCATATTTTTTACTATTTCTATTCTGTTTTTGTAAAGAAATACAAATATGAAAGTCAGCTACGAATGATACAGTACATGGAGTCTTCGGATAATGAATACATCTATATTGATTTCAGCGTTTTGGAGTATGATTTAAAAAAATGGGAGTTCCCAAGAAAGAATCTGGAGTTTGGTGAGACTCAGATGACCATAGTGTAAGATGTGTACACAAAGAACACTCAGAGACTAATCTTATACTCTGTACACTTTAGGGGATACTATTGGATCCGGGGCATTTGGAAACGTGGTCACTGCTACAGCATATGGGATTAGCAAACCGGGGGTGTTCCTGCAGGTAGCAGTCAAAATGCTCAAAGGTAGGTGAAGAATAATGAATTGTGTTCAGGTAGGATTCAGTCATTAACACAGTCAATCAGAAGCATATAGTAAATTTTGAAAAAAGTTGAAAACATACTCAGACAATTTAATGGTTGATGAACATTCTGTTTGGTTAGTTCTAGAATGTAGACGAACAAGCAAAAAAAAAAAAATTAGGTGTGCACCAGCCAGTTATATCTAATCATTCTGCCCATAAACTAAATTAGACTTGATTACAGTTACATTTTCTCATCAGAAGCCAGAATACATCTCATAGAGAGATCCAAATTGTATTACATAATGTGCAAAATTGATATAAGGTAAATACAGGGAGCGGGGCTGAGCTGTATCTGTCAATTGTAACTACTGTAAATTGAATGCCATATTGTAATCAGATTGTGCCTAATTGACAGAAACAGATACAAAGTTGTTACGACTTTGCCTATTCTTTGAATCTAGCAGCAGTACCTAATACCGCAAGAGGTGCTGCTGTTCTGTTCCTGAACTTTTCAACATGCCTGAAGGAGTTAATCGCCTTGCCTGATGCCTAATTAGAACTGCACCTGTCGCACTGCTTCAAATACCTGTCTCAAGCTGTGCTCTGTGAAGTTCATCCGTTTATTCCTGACTGCTGCTGGTTTCCCCTTGTTTCTGTGTTTGCTCCATTGCTGCTTGATCTTCTGTTGTGACCCTTGGCTTGATTCCTGGACCAGCTAGTTTGAATGTTGCCCTGACCTTTGGCTTGACTTTTGGACTTTGCTTATTTGCTTGTGACACTGATCTCTGCCTGGCTATTTGGATTCTGTTAACCTGATCTCTGCTTGATCCCTGGACTGCTTTCCTGGACAGCCGTGTGCCTCCTGGACAGTCACTATTTGAAACCTTTTATTTTCCGTGGATTTGAGTTATCCTTGTTTATGTATTTGCCTGAATAAAGACATTTTGCTTTATACTTCTATTGCTGCTTCGTGAATGCATTAGGAATCATATCAAAAATATAATACATCAAGCTTTGAATCACCATGCTATCATTTAATTGCTGAGAACGTATAGCAGTCATTCAGAAATTAGATGCAGACGGTCCGATTTTTAAGGCCAATATGCCAATCGCGATCGTAACCAGCTTTGGTGAGAGAGGAGAATAAAGCAGGAAGCGCTGGTGCATCTCCTTACTGCAGGCGCAAACAGAAGTGAGAATGGGGCTATTGGAACCAATGGGTTCCTTCCTCGTGCCCGTCTACATGTTGTTACCAGTAAAATCTGGATTTTTTGATGCCAGTAAGTAACTGGCCTAATATCAGCAGATCAAAATTAGCTTGTAATCCTTCATTGCTCAAATAAAGGTTATAGTAAAGTTCCCAGTTGAACCAGGTATATTGGGAAATTGCCATAAGAGAATGTTTTCACCATCGGTGAAAGTGAATTGTCCAGCAAGAGTTCCAGCCTTAAAAACATGGGGGTAATTTAAATAGAATATACTTCAAGATTCCTAGTCATCCGTTACCGTTATTTATAGTGAAGTGTGGGGAAGCTCACGGTTATGTGTAGGAGTGCTTGTAACGCCTGCGATCCTCAACCTATCTTACTATCTCTTCAGTTTTGTGAATGATTATATATAGCTTGAGGAGAATGTATTTAGTTCTAAATAACTTCACTACAAATAACAATAACAGAGGATTTAGAATTAGGATTTACATAGTAACATAGTTGATGAGGTTGAAAAAAGACAAGTTCACCCTATTTTGGATCTCCTGTGCGGTGGTAATTGTTTTCACAATTACCACAAATTCGACAACAAGGAGGCCTACCAATAAAACTCGAATGTAGCAAAACCCGATTTCAATTTAAACAGACTTACCTTAAAACTGACGGTGCAGATCTCCGATGGTTCCAGCAGGCTGACCGCAATTTATTCCGAATGAACATGTGTTCAGCAGTAGATTTTGACTTCATCGCGACCTTGATCAATGTTAATTTAAAGCGGCAATGTCGGGACCGTGCAGGTTTTAAGTGTTTAAACACTTAACCCGACATTGCCGCTATAAATTAACATTTATACAGGTCACGATGAAGTCACAATGTACCGCCGGACACCTGACCTTTCAGAAGAACTTACGGTCAGCCCGCTGGTACCATCGGAGATCTGCACCATCGGTTTTAAGATAAGTCGGTTTAAATTGAAATCAGGTTTTGCTACATTCGGGTTTTATTTGTAGGCCTCCTCGTTGTCGAATTTAGAAGCATCGTTCAACTGGACCCAACCCCCTCTGTGATCCCTCTCTTATATTTGAAATTGATTCAGATGAAGCAGCCGTCAATTTGTTTCAATCGGGAAAAATCCCTCCTGACCCAATATTTCAGTCCTATTTCTCCCTGGATCCCTTATTTTAATTAACGGTCCTTACCCTGGATACCATTTTTCGCTAAAAAATTGTCTAACCCTTTCTTAAACATATCTATTGAATCTGCCATCACACCCTTCTCTGGCAATGAATTCCATATCTTGACTGCCCTTACTGTAAAGAACCCCTTCCTTTGCTGGTTGCAAAACTTCCTCTCCTCTAACCTTATGGGGTGACTGCGTGTCCTGTGTATAGTCCTTGGGGTGAAAAGTTCCCATGAAAGTTCTCTGTATTAACCCTTAATGTATTTGTACATAGTAACCAGATCCCCTCTTAGACAAAAATGTTTCCGCGACTGTTAGATAATTCACCTCCATCCCAGTCATGCATGTATGCGAAATTCCAGATCTCTCACACACCACAAGTTTATGACAGGTTTCTTTGCTCTTGTTAAAAAAAAACAAAAAAAAAAACACAATAAAATAATACTGAACTCTTACATAATAAATTTATAAAAAGTTTAATTTATTAGTCACAATCTACTGTTCGGGAATTAAAGGGACAATACAGCTCCTACTTTGAGATATAAGAATATTATAAATCACCTTGGATTTCTGGGCCCTATTTCTAAAAACACTCAGGGCTAGATTTACTAAGCTGCGGGTTTGAAAAAGTGGAGATGTTGCCTATAGCAACCAATCAGATTCTAGCTGTCATTTTGTAGAAGGTACTAAATAAATGACAGCTAGAATCTGATTGGTTGCTATAGGCAACATCCCCACTTTTTCAAACCCGCAGCTTAGTAAATTTAGCCCTCAGTCTGCAGAACTCCTGAGAACTCAGCAGAACCTTCAAATATCTTTATATTTCAGTAGACAATGTATTGTCCCATATATAAAATAATGTCTTATTTTCTCCTGATTATTATTATTATGATTTCAGAAAACCCGGGTGCTTCAGAAAAAGAAGCTTTAATGTCAGAACTAAAGATGATGACTCAGATTGGGCACCATGAAAATATAGTCAATTTGTTGGGAGCATGTACTACATCAGGTAAGTGACCCTCTTTTCCTCATCTTGTTTAAATATATTCACTACCAGACTGTAACAGCAAACTCAGGCACAATACAAAGAAATGAATGGCCGACAAGCTAAATTAAAAAAATATCATGTTTGTGCCAGCTCGCTCATGACAGATCATGTATGTGCCAGCTCGCTCATGACAGATCATGTATGTGCCAGCTCGCTCATGACAGATCATGTATGTGCCAGCTCGCTCATGACAGATCATGTATGTGCCAGCTCGCTCATGACAGATCATGTATGTGTCAGCTCGCTCATGACAGATCATGTATGTGTCAGCTCATTCATGACAGATCATGTATGTGCCAGCTCGCTCATGACAGATCATGTATGTCCCAGCTCGCTCAAGACAGATCATGTATGTGCCAGCTCGCTCAAGACAGATTATGTATGTGCCAGCTCGCTCATGACAGATCATGTATGTGCCAGCTCGCTCATGACAGATCATGTGTCAGGCCGTAGGCCTATTGAGGACTACAATGAAGCAGAACACTAACCGGTATTAGCACTACTGAACTAGCAAGTACGCAGTCTAACGTACCCCTGGTGTTCGCCAGGGACCCCCGAAAGGAGGTTTGGACTTCGCTGCACAGGGCACGCAGGTCACGGTCCTACTAGCCAGTTGCCGGTGTAGTGTAGAAGGGTCAGACGGTCCGGGTCAAGCCAATCAGGAATGCAAGGTACAAGGGAGAATTCAGAGGAATAGTCAACAAGCCAAGGTCGCAGGAACAATATGGGTCACACAGATAGAAGGGATGGTCGCCAAGCCGGGTCACAACGGTAGAGCAGGAACACTGGGAGAAAGATCTAGGAAGCTGAGCAGGAAGAACCAGGAACACTAGGTGCAGAACCTGTTACTCTGGTACCCTAATGGCGCCAGAGCCAGGTTTAAATAGAGCAGGATAGGCAGTGATTGGAGGAGCCAGGAGGCGGCACTCTGGAGTGATGGTAGCGTCCCCTAGCCTAGCAATGGGACAGAGCAGGGCGCATGCGCCCGACAGGCAGCTGAAGCGAAAGCCGCAGCGCGTCTGTTGCTAGGCAACAGAGCGGTACGGCCCGGAAGACAGGCGTCCGTCCCCGTCTGACAGGGGATCAGCGGGGACGGCGCCTGACATCATGTTTGTGCCAACTCGCTCATGACACATCATGTGTGTGCCAGCTCGCTCATGACAGATAACGTTTGTGCCAGCGCGCTCATGACAGATCGTGTTTGTGCCAGCTCGCTCACGACAGGTCATGTATGTGCCAGCTCGCTCACGACAGGTCATGTATGTGCCAGCTCGCTCACGACAGGTCATGTTTGAGCCAGTTTGGCCATCGAACTGTGGTATTCGGCTCTCCCTTTGCAGTTGAATGGCAATCCCCTGCTGATCCATACATATGGCGAATGCAGCTCACTGGGAATTCAAACGTAATTTTTGTATGAATCCTTCTGGCAAGTGCCAGACTTCACACATGGTCAGGCCGTGCTATGATTGATACATTTTGGTGTTTTTTACTTGTCAAATGCGAACCTTAAGAGTGAACCTTGAATGGCAAACTTCGATTTAGAAAACTATAAATACTTTTTAATTCAATATATTATTTAAATATGTAAAATATTGACAATTTCAATGTAATTGGTGAACCTCACAAGCGAACACATACTTTAAAAACACAAATTTGAATCAGCGTCTATGCAGCCATTGAACTGTTGAAATTCCATTGAATATCAAACCAGTTCCCAATTTTTATATTGCTAGTTTTCCATCTGGTCGCTAGTTATTCTCCATGCTGTACCACCAGATCTTTCTCTTTCTCTGCAGTACCAGGCAACAGATTCTGGAAACACAATTCACGCCTCATTAAACTGCTAAATCTCCCGACATTGTCTCTGGACTTAGGACTCTCTCTCCTTGCTGTCCTTTGAGCATGCACAATTCCCTGGCCAACCTCACCACTTTGGACCATCTGTCCATTTTCTCTCCCCTCAGGCACCTTGGAAAAACAAGGCGGCTTTCACAGTAATGATTGGTTGTGTGTGTGAATGCACCAGCAGCCATATTTAGTGAGGGTAGACTAATATACAAAAGTAGCCATATTTAGTGAGGATAGACTAACATACAACAGCAGTCATATTTAGTGAGTGTAGACTGACATAAAACAGTAGCCATATTTAGTCAGGGTAGACTAACATACAACAGTATCCATATTTAGTGAGGGTAGACTAACATACAACAGTAGCCATATTTAGTGATGATAGACTAATATACAAACGTAGCCATATTTAGTGAGGGTAGACTAATATACAACAGCAGCATTTAGTGAGGTTAGACTAACAAAGAACAGCAGTCATATTTAGTGAGTGTAGACTAACATACAACAGTAGCCATATTTAGTGAGGGTAGACTAACATACAACAGCAGCCATATTTAGTGAGGGTAGACTAACATACAACAGCAGCCATATTTAGTGAGGGTAGACTAACATACAACAGCAGCCATATTTAGTGAGGGTAGACTAACATACAACAGCAGCCATATTTAGTGAGGGTAGACTAACATACAACAGCAGCCATATTTAGTGAGGGTAGACTAACATACAACAGCAGCCATATTTAGTGATGATAGACTAATATACAAACGTAGCCATATTTAGTGAGGGTAGACTAATATACAACAGCAGCATTTAGTGAGGTTAGACTAACAAAGAACAGCAGTCATATTTAGTGAGTGTAGACTAACATACAACAGTAGCCATATTTAGTGAGGGTAGACTAACATACAACAGCAGCCATATTTAGTGAGGGTAGACTAACATACAACAGCAGCCATATTTAGTGAGGGTAGACTAACATACAACAGCAGCCATATTTAGTGAGGGTAGACTAACATACAACAGCAGCCATATTTAGTGAGGGTAGACTAACATACAACAGCAGCCATATTTAGTGAGGGTAGACTAACATACAACAGCAGCCATCTACATGGTTAGAGTGAAACAACAGTTTATTTGTGAAAATTTAAAGTCTCTCAGGTGAACCACCATCTCCTGCTTCACATTTAAGCAAATATACAGTGTGTCATAGGGGCTAGTGTTACCTAACATGTTGCTTTTCTAAAATATTCACCTGTGCTGCATCGTATGTCTCTTTAGTTGCTGTAACTTGTAGGGAACAATATATTTACTTTTATTCCCATATTTTTTTCAGGCCCAATATACCTAATTTTTGAATACTGTCGCCATGGTGATCTTCTCAATTATTTGAAAACGAACCGAGAGATGTTCCACAAAACATGGTCAGATGTTATTGAAGACAATAACTTCATTTTTTACCATAATAGCAACCAAGATGAGAAATTCAGGTATTATACTTATCTCAGTGATATCTCCACAATGTAGTGCTTGAAAAGGTTTAGACAGGTGCAGACCTGTAGGGGTTGTAGCTGTGATCAAGCAGGGAAATTTTCTTTTACCCTATTAGCATCTTTAGCTTAATCTCTTCTTCAAGCGGACTGTTCAGAAAGATACTATGTTTATTTCTTTAATAATAAAATAATAAAAAATAGCAAAGGGCCTAATTCATTAAGGAAAGTATAAAAAAAATGAGAAAGTTCTGGACAAAACCATGTTACAATGCAAGGGGTGCAAATTACTTTTCTATTTTGCACATAAGTTAAATACTGTCTGTTTTTCATGTAGCACACAAATATCAACTTTAAATTTCAGTGTACAAGTCAAGTATTTGTGTGCTACATGAAAAAACAGACAGTATTTAACTTATGTGCAAAATAGAAAACTAATTGCACCCCTTGCATTGTAACATGGTTTAGTCCAGGAGACTACTTACTCAATTTTTTTACTTAACTTTCCTTAATGAATCAGGCCCAATATGTCAGGAGATCCTGAGATCCTGAGTCCAGTTGAACATTGCTGTCTCCACACCTATGTGTACTCACTCGCAGTGTTCACCATTTTTGTGAGGGGAGAGGGTTGCCCAATAAACAACTAGAGGAGGGGGCTGGCAGTGGAGATAGCAGGTCACTGTTTGCATGGTCTCTACAGCCCTGAGTTGAGTGATTGGCATAAGACAAAGGGAATGGAATCTTGACATTATTATTATCAGTGATGAAGTGGGCTGATATTTGGTGATAAGCTATACTGCCACTTCTCATGCCTTTATTATAAAACTATCAAATTCCAGTCACTTACATTTTCCATACTGTCACTTCTAAATTTCGACCACTGATTATTATAATATGTGTAGCAAATTTTTGTTTAGTATCTCTTTGCAGCTGCTAAGATATACTAAACTATGCTTAGATACTTTTTATCATTAACCTTATTCTATCTGAATCAGTTGACTAATTTCATGTTAGGGGCTTATCTGTGTTATTTGGGTTATATTGTTAAATGAGAAATAAATGACTTAAGACACGATTAAATCAGTTCACCCTCAGCGCTGATCTTTTTTAAGTATAATAGTTTTTGATTTATCAGGGTTGGCAGTTTCCCCGCTAAGATTAGCAGCAGGGCTGTACTTTCGGATTGTTTTATTTAAAATTCCTGGTATTGTTTTGAACATTTCTATCGTGCCTCAATTACCTTCCTTTTAGCTCCTACTAATTTCTTAGGTAATAGTATTGTTGGGGGGGGGGCATTTTAATTGGTAATCAGCAGCCATCCAAGGTGTTTGTAAGTGAGGGTGGTAAGTCCATTGTAACAAGAATAATTACAATAATTCTTGGCTATTCCATTTCTATATATAATCAGATAATCAATAAGGAATCACAGTGATCACTAGTTACCACATTCTGTCACGGTATGTAGGGTTATCAGCATCAAAGTCTCTTTTATATAAGTTCTAATATTTTGATACATTTTGGTGTAAATGTGTTTGACTTCCCTTGGTTTTGGCATAATGAACCTATCTGTCCCTTTTACACTCCAACAGAGACAGAGCTGTGACAACAGTCAGCAACTGCTCCTATACCTGGATAAATACTACCCAGGAACATGATAAGAATCCGCATCACTGGGTCCTGTCTCCTGAGATCCTAAAAACTAAAGGTATAAAATATGTAACTCAAGAGAACAGATTTTTAAAAATAACCTTTTTATTCTATATATGAAGCGTAAAACACTGTATATGTTGCCTCATAGAAAAAAAATATACACTATATATGTAAATGTTCCCATAACTTGATAGTTGAGATGTGTTGGCTGTGTCGGTGAGTACAAGCTATCGCTCTCAGTTATCTGCCGGTGTCTTCCTGAAATATCCTTCAATGAGGTTACTGACAGGAAGCCGGCTGTGTGAGGGGAATCTCTTCTATGGGTGTACAAAGAGCACACAGCACTGAAGCTGCTCAGTGATGTACACAAGGGGTCTGATTCATTAAGGAACTTAAATTAAGAAGTTTCTTATTTAAGTCTCCTGGACTAAACCATGTTACAATGCAAGGGGTGAAAATTAGTTTTCTGTTTTGCAACACAGGTGAATCAGGCCCATGGTCACTGCAGTGTACTTAATGCCTCTGTGATGTCACTGGTGTCTAATGGACGGGTAGGTTGGTTTCTTATCAGTATCGGTTCAACATACAAACTGGCTGCCTCTGTGAGGCAGCAGATCCAGAAAGTTGTCCAATATAGTTAAGAAGTAATTTTTTCTCGCCTTTATCACATGATGTATGGCCCCAAAATGAATGAGTGAATTACTATCGGGCATGGTGGAAAATGCGGATGGAAACTGACCACTGTTGGACCTGTGCGTGTGATCACCTTCTGACTGCATTAAGAGACTGCAATGAAACCAGTAATCCGGCTACTCGACCATGTGCATAAAAGTCTGTGGGGTAGATTTACTAAAGCTTCTATAAAGGAAAAGTGGAGGTGTTGCTCATAGCAACCAATTAGATTATAGCTATCATTTTGTAGAATGTACCATATAAATGATAGCTAGAATCTGATTGGTTGCTATGGACAACACCTCCACTTTTCCTTCTTAGAAGATTTAGTAAATCTACCCCTGTATCTCTTCCAGTTTTACTGGGGGATTTGAGGAAGGGATGCACGTGATGGATACATGTCTTCTTTTTTTTCACTATAACTAGAAAAAAAAAAATAGGAAATGGGTATACTTAAAAATATTTATTTTTTAAAGGGGAAATTTAATAAAGACAATTTCACCAGCTTTGGCTTAGTTGTGTCCACATTTAACAAAACAGATTATGTAAAAAAAAAAAATTGACAATTTTTGACCCCCTAACTCGATTTCAGGAACATACTGATCCACTAATCTGAGGTACATAGACTTTAAACCCTTTAGAACTCAGACGTCTGTTCTAGAGGGATTCTAAAAACCAGTGATGTTAAAGTTAGAACATTTTGAATGAGATATACAATCATGAGCTCTTCTTTCATGTGACTTCTTAAAATAAATTGTTTGAATTTTCCTTTGCCAAAGAAATGAAGTACCAAAACATCAGGAAGTATGATGAGGAGGATCTGAACATCCTCACCTTTGAAGATCTGCTCTATTTCTCGTATCAAGTGGCGAAAGGAATGGAATTTCTTGAATCAAAGATGGTGAGTTTAGACTGCTCTTGACAGACAGAATTGTTCTTGAACTTGTGACCCATTGAATTGTTATTAGAACTGTCCCCGTCTTTGGTAATGGACACTGCTCTGCTTTTTATAGCATTGCTTAAAATAGACAGAACTGGTACTGTGGTGTAATTAAGAATTTATTATGAAAACAAATCATGGAAGCGCTGGAAAAAGGAGTTCACCCTCTATGTCAATCTCATAGTACAGTGTTTCTCAGCTCCAGTCCTCAGGACCCACTAACAGTGCAGGATTGCCGGTGACCAGTGAAATAATTATACCACCTGCTACACTGTGTCAGTCAGTAATGAATACACCTGTGCTCCAGCAAGGAGATATGGAAAACATGTACTGCTAGGGGGTCCTGAGGACTGTCATAGTAGCTTCCATTAATGAGAACTGCAAAATAAAACTGCTTCATTAGAGGATTGGAGAGAAGGGCAGAGACGTTTCTCAGACTCGACGTGCAGCAACGGCTTCTGGCAGCCTCACGTTATCCAGGCATTTGCTAAATACTGTGACCTGAAATAGAAAGAGAATAGAAAGATACAAGGACGTTGGGAAATATTGTTACATATGTCACAGTCAGAAAAGTGTGTGGAATCAGAGACATCTTAGAGAGAGATTTCTTAGACCTGGTTCTAGAGACATGTCTTCAAATATGCAAAGCTTCTGAGATGATTGAAGGGCCATCTGATCAGATGCTCAACAATAGCAGGTGCTGGGGGTACGGTGACTACAGGGTCTGGAGGTGAGGCTTCCTGCTCCCCCCGTAGACCTCGCTCTGCACTCAATGTCTTCTTCTGAGCAGTACATATGCATTGGGTGCATGAGCTGGACCGGGCATGCTCGGAGGAAGCCCTCCCCCAACTCTGCTCTATTGAGAACACAGAGTGGGCCATGGTGATGTGAATCGCCGGGGTCCCATCCAAATTATGCTATGGGGCCCAGCAATGCACTCTTGTATCTAATGACATTTTACATAAGAAAAATGGTAAAGATAAACTGAAGCCCTCTGATATCTTGTATACTGTAAATATTTTGGTATAGTCAGACATCAGAACTTGTGGTAATCATTTCTCAGCTCAGTGTAGACTGAGAAGCTTTGAGGCAATCACTAATGTAAGAATTGCAGGCTTTATATGCCAGACATATCACAGTACTAAAACAGAAAGCACAGACTGGGCAAGTAGCCACAGAAACGTAACACACAATGACACAGGATAATAATGAGTCTAAGCTCACTTTTATGGCAAGGCTTTAGGTCGTTTAGCTTTCCAGACCATACAGCTCCAGTATGCAGATTTTAAAGGTGATGGTTGCTTGTATGGCAAATATAAACCAGGGGCTAGATTTACTAAGCTGCGGGTTTGAAAAAGTGGGGATGTTGCCTATAGCAACCAATCAGATTCTAGCTGTCATTTAGTAGAAGGTACTAAATAAATGACAGCTAGAATCTGATTGGTTGCTATAGGCAACATCCCCACTTTTTCAAACCCGCAGTTTAGTAAATCTAGCCCTAGGAGTCTATTCCATCATAGAAGAACCCACCAGAATATCGCGAAAGGGAGTGCTGGTATCTTTGAGGCAATTATTCTCATTATTAGAGATTTCAATAAGTGTTTTGCAACCAAGCACCAGAAATTAAAACATATCAAAGCAGGGAGACTGCAGATGACTCAGGGTGATGACGCCACTCCGTTATGTTTACAAGTACAACTTGTGGTCTATTCATATACCTTCATTTACATGTAGACTTCCTCTGTACTGAGGTGCTGCAGGCCAAGTCCGTAAACAACGCACACAAATAGACTGCAGTTAGGTGAGTGCTGGGGAAGGTTAGGGGGAGGTAAATCCATCTGGGCAGTAGTTTAGGTTTATATATTACAGTCTCTTCTGTTATACATGGACAGGTCTTGAAATAATTCATTCTCTTACTCCTATTCCTCCACTGGTCGCAGGTAATTCCACAGCACTATATAAAAGGGTCTCACCACAAATAAATGCACCTCCTAGAAAATAGCCCGTTGTCTCTTAGCTGTAGAAATATACAATTATTTTATAGACGAGCTCTGCCCCCCATGGTGGTGACATATTAGTACAGAAGAGATTGGCCATCTGTGTTACTGCAAAAATAATAAACCAAATCCTTTATCCTACACAATATATGACCCTTGGATTTGCCTGTGTGTTTTAGGAAAATGACCTAAATCATAACTAAATTGTTGCAATTCATTTCTTGAATAGATTGAAATCTGAATATTTGAACTTTAAAGAGCTTGGTCTAAGATTGAGAAGCCGGCAACCGAATAAATGTTACCTAATTCCACATAGGGGTTACTGTTATAGTAATGCAGTTTTGGTTCTTATGGACGTGTGGATAGAGAGAAACATATTGAAATGCAGTAAGCAGTGGAGGCAAGGACACTAGTTGGATGGTTCTACCACAAGGGGGTGGGAGCTGTCACTGATCTGCCAGAGGAGGGGGGCACCTACTTACCCCATCCATTCACCTGTGTTGAATCTTATATTTATTTTCCTAGACTTTGATAGAGTAACTGATGATGATGATGACGGCTGGTATTGTTAGGGAAGGTAATAGTGCTGTTCTCTGCTAAGGCAGAGAAAATAGGGAACACCGTGAGGTGGGTGAGGGGAAAACATTAAATTGTCAATAGAATTTTGACATCTTGAATACAAATTAAATATACATAAAAGTAGTGCTAGCTTAAACAGTCCAACAGGAGAAAAAATACCATTCACACAATGATTACAGTAAAAAGACAAAATATTTGCAGGTGATATACTGTACAAAACACCAAGGAACTGCCCAACTGTCCCCTCCCAAAATAAAAATACCATTCATGTCTGACTATACCACCATTAAACTAGAGGCTACCTGCTCTTTCTACATGCGGAGCCTGGCACTGTGCCACCTGCTCCCTTCCAAATCACTGAGACCTGTACCCCTGCATTAGTCCTATGATGACCACGCTGGAATCACAGTGGGAGTAGAGGAGGTACAGGGGTGGAAGAGAGGAATTTCGCCCCCACGTACCTCCATGTACCTCCTCTACTCATGCTGCGAGTAACTAGTGCGTTTATTATAGTCAGTGCGGAAGAAAATGTCAGATGATTAGGGGGCGATTCAATGAAAAGCGTTGTGCAGCGGAGTGCTGCCGGAATGGTCACATAGGCACACACGTAGGCACTGCCGGAATGGTCACATAGGCACACACGTAGGCACTGCCGGAATGGTCACATAGGCACACACGTAGGCACTGCCGGAATGGTCACATAGGCACACACGTAGGCACTGCCGGAATGGTCACATAGGCACACACGTAGGCACTGCCGGAATGGTCACATAGGCACACACGTAGGCACTGCCGGAATGGTCACATAGGCACACACGTAGGCACTGCCGGAATGGTCACATAGGCACACACGTAGGCACTGCCGGAATGGTCACATAGGCACACACGTAGGCACTCCCGGAATGGTCACATAGGCACACACGTAGGCACTGCCGGAATGGTCACATAGGCACACACGTAGGCACAACACGGTTAAGCAACATTAAAGATTTCTCCTTGTACTCCATGGGGGTACGCAGGAAAATCTGCAATGTTGAGGTACCTGTAAATGTACATAGTCAGACATTGCGGTGATGTCCGACGGCGCATTGCCATGTGTCGGCACCATAGTTTGCATATTACCATATAATTCCTCCTGCAGTGACTTCATGAGGAATGCAAGCACTGAGGCCCCCGTGAGAGAGGATGACAACTTTGTCTCTGCCTCCCCTATGTATCTGCTTCCCCGGGGCTGGCGCTACCTTTATGAGTATCTAGGCGGTCGCCTGGAGCACTACTGATTAAAGGATTCCTAAAAGATAATGGGGCCTATTTAAGAATTAGTGTTATAGAAGTTTTGGACACTTACCGTAATTCCAACGCAAGTTGGAGTATCCCGCATATTTATGAATGTTACATCGCAGCAGATACCGTGGATATCTGCTGTTTTGCATTCTGTTTCATTTTTGGGAGCAGTCGCCATTCAATAGTATGGTGAATGCTCCCTAACGCAATCTAACCAGTTCCGAAAAAGAGGTTTTTTGGGAAATTTGTTATGCTAATGTACGAAGCTGGCGTACATCATTTTAAATGAAGACTACACTTCATTTTTCATTTATGTCCAACTCTTCGGAGCAGAGCTGAACAGCGCATGTGGGAAGGGATCATGTGATCCCTCCCTGTCACATAATCTCATTTCTTCATTCACTGCTGGAGGGTTCCTGTGCGCAGGCTCAAGATTTTCGTGCTACACATGCGCAATTTCATTGTAAAGAGAAACGAAGAAGACACGGAGGAGATTTGCAGACGAGCGCATTACGAAGAGGCGTGATAAGTATTTTTCTTTTATCACAGAAACAGCAGTTTATCGGAACTGCTGTTCCTGTGTTGGATTTTTAATAAATTTGAGAAATAGTTCAATCCTTATCCATGCCATAAGGATTGATAACTAGTTTTCATTTTTGACGAATACTGATAAATGTGCCCCAATTTCACGCATCCAGTGTTTTAAGTGCTTCGGTGGCGCCCCCCACATGGAGCTGCCGGCTGCTACGCCTCAATGCCAGTGATGCGCCACATTCCCAGTCTAAGGAGCAAAAGATGCCGCCCACATCTCCTGGCTGCTAAGTAGCAGAGGGGGCAGGGGGGCAATGCCCAAGGAAGGAGGACATTCCCTAGAGCGTCCACGGCACTTGCGCCAGCCCTGCTGCTTCCCAAGGTGTAATGGTCACCCCCCGGTGAAAGGCTGTATTCAGCAGCGGGGTTACATTTACTAGTTTTAAAAATATGCTGCCAAAAAGTAACGACTTTTAAACCAAACGTCTCTGGCATATTGTGTCTCCTTCAGTTACTCAGCCATAAGAGCCTTTCTGAGCACATGTTGTTTTCAAAATAAGTCTGTTTCTGTTTAATGTCGCTCTAAATTGGGCGCTATGAAGGAGTTTTACCAACATGTTGAGAAGGTGGGAGGTACGTACGCTGCTAGACGTAACTAGACACATGATGGGACACAGGGCTGATAGTACAACACTGCTTGGAGCTACTAGAGCATATCACTAATTACGATTATTTTGCAGTGCATTCACAGGGACCTTGCAGCCAGAAACATCCTTGTAACCGACGAAAAAGTGGCCAAAATATGTGACTTTGGACTGGCCAGAGATATCGTGAACGATTCAAACTATGTGGTTAAGGGCAACGTAAGTTTACATTTCCATTCATTTATATATTATCTATGGTAAGTTAAGAAATGAAATCTCTCTCTTTATATATAATAAATGTTGTGCGTTGATTTCTAACCTTTTGTGGGACTACCTGGGATTGTGAGTCATTTAGAGTGGGTGGGCACTGCTGTTACTAAGAGGTGCAGGGGAGTGCAGGATAATTTATTCCTTGCACACCTCATCATAGCCCACTCACAATCCCTGCACCCTGTCTATCGAAAGTAAAAGATTAATAAGAATATAATAGGAAAACCATAGTTGTATTTGTGTGAAAGCATCATTCCTATGCTATATATAAATTTATTATTTACTATTTATAAAATAAAAATATATTTATTCCAATTGTTCAAACGAACACACTTGTGACCTTAAAACAATAATCTTGTGCAGACTAAGGAAGTCATTCATGGATAAACCCACCAGGAATTAATGCTCTGATCATAAAGGCATAAAATGCTTCTTAATTAGTTAAGATTTCTTTAAGGAACACATAGGCAAGCCGAGGGGGTTTTTCCTAGTGCCTGGACCCCCCCCCCTCCAAGCCTGAGGCACTGTATAATTGAGGTGGCTGGACCCTGCCCCCGCTTCACACGGCTCTGCTTGAAAAGGGAGAGTTGCGTGCACCTAACAGTAGTGCATGCAGCATTGCCCATGTATATTATAAGGATAGGAAGAGATGGAGAGCAGCCAAGCACTGTCTAATATTATAGCCATGCCCGCAAGCTGGTCACACACACAGGTGGCGTGGTGTGGAAACCCCCCTTTACAAATCCTGCGTTTGCCCCTGGAACACAAGAGCTCCCTTGATATTGCCCAATGACATGTTTTGAAAAGAACACTCAGGACTAAACCGTTTTTTGGTTTCTGTAATAAACAAATCAGCAGCGCCATCTAGAGGCTGCATGCAGGTACTAAAGCAGTTTTATTTGTAATTTTTGTTTAGCAACTCTTCATTGATGTTTTTATTTATAACTCAGCGAATATTAATCATATGACTGAAAATGTTCAGCAGACATATGTGGATTAAGTTATATTCCAGCATGATCACATTTTACTTTTTTCTGTTTGTTCTAGGCCCGGCTCCCAGTTAAATGGATGTCTCCAGAGAGTATATTTGAAGGGATATATACCACCAGAAGTGATGTATGGTCATACGGCGTATTACTTTGGGAGATATTTTCTCTTGGTATGATATACTGCACTACAAATGTTTTCCTTAAAAATATATTCCATTTATAGATATAGTTCTTAATACTTTAATTTTCTTCATTTAGGAGTAAATCCGTATCCAGGCATGTTGGTCAATGCAAAGTTTTACAAACTCTTACAAAGTGGGTATAAAATGGACCAACCGTTCTACGCCACTGATGAAATGTAAGTGTACGAGACGTCTAAACATAACACAATGTCATAGATTACAATATCCTGACTACTGTGCTCTATTGTAATAAAAATGATAGTAAAAATAATAATACATTTTTGTAATATGTAACAAAATACACAGGAATACACATTTCTCGAGGCTCAATTATGAGGCTGCAAAATTGAGGTCTTTCTGCACCCGTGATTGTGATGTTATGTGCCTATGTTTGTGTATATCACCCAACCGTCCTGCCCTGAGGTCTCACCATCCCGATCGGGACAGCTTTATAGCTTATATAGTAGCATATATATTAGAGAGGAGCGGTTTGGATTTGGAGAAACCCGACGGATCAGAGTTTTGGGGTTTTGAGTGAAACAGAGCCATGAATCAGTTTCCGACGACAATTTCAGATTTCAAAACGAGGAAAAGCGTAGTTTTCGGGAAATTATCGATGCAAAACTTGCAGGAGTTTTGGATTGATGTCTTTTTATACATTAACATTTTTATTGTTCTTTTTCTCTTTTTATTTTTAAATAAATGCCTAACATTTTATACATACACAAGTACATGTGATATATTTCATATATAGTTTAACACACTAACAGCTGTGCGCCAGAATCCCATTTATCGTAATGTGTGTAGATGGAGATATGATGGATGATGAGTCACTAAGTGATGGAATTAGAGAACTGCACCCTTGTGGTGTCTTACGGTTTGGACTTGCCAGCAGAGTATTTATTCTCTCCTTTCTGCTGTAGCTGTAGACTCTAGAATCGGTTGCCTAATCTGCAATGATGGGATGGAACCGTTTAAACATTCTAGAACTGTTATTCTTATCTTTTATTTATAAGGTGCCACAAAAGGTCCGCAGCATCGTACATGAACTTTACAGTAGTCACAGACAGCAACGATCCACCATAATACATTACACAATACGTTATTAAACTAAACATAATTATACAAAGACCAGACATCTACTGATTTACAGATTACACACAGGTAACATGGTAATGCAGATGACGTTATTTACTGGACAGTGAGTAAGATTGATGGTAATGTCCAAGGTGACTTAGGCCTGTGCTCAGGAAACTAGGACTTAGGATGGACTAGGGAAGCAGAGGGTAATGGAAGAGTAGAAGGAGAGCACAGGTAAAGCGGGCGTTGCTTTTGAGAGCTTACTGTACATCCTTAAGGGAAGTCATAAGTGGGGTGGCATCATGTGGGGGGAGTGGAGGTGATAGCAGAGGCAAAGGAGTTAGGACATACTTGCCAACTCTCCCGGAATGTCCTGGAGCAGACAAGTCTCCCGCATCCCGCAATTCCCTGGCCAAAATAGCGCAATTTGCGGTGAATTGTGTCATTTTGGCCCCGTCCCCGCAACAAAACGTCATTTCCGTCGCGGGGGTGGGGCCAAAATGATGCGATTGGACGTGCCACGCCCATTCCCACCCTCTAGTAGTCACGCCCCTCTCCCGGACTGCACTGCCTGAAAGTAGGCAAGTATGAGCTAGGAGGGCTGATAGGCTTGAAAGTCACTCTTTTGTGAAAAGAATAAAAATAAAATAAACAGCTACCAATCATATACTTTCTTTAATTGTCCAACTTGTGCTAGATAGACACTATTACCCACCGGCTGCCGTGCTTCAGTGTGAATGTTCTGATGTCTAATCTGCAGTAATTCAGCAGAATGTTCCTCCTGACTGTACATGCCAGATGGGTACCATGCCCGCTGTGATTGTTTTTGTGCAGAAGTGTCAGCCCTGCTGAGCGGAGCTCCAGACATGTAATCAGTGAGCAGTCTCAGCCCTGTTAATCAGTTGTAATTCTGTAGACTTAATGCTCACCCTCAGTCATGCCTACTGCTTGCTTCACATACATTTTTAAGATCTGTTTTCTTCACAGATATTTCCTGATGCAGTCCTGCTGGGCCTTTGATTGTAAGAAAAGACCGTCTTTTTCACAACTGGTTTCTTTCTTAGGATATCAGATCTCAAATACAGAAGCTCTGGTATGTATCATGCATTGAGAAGTATATTGTAATGTTTCTGTTGTTACAGTCACCATGCAGGTGGCAAAATCGCAGTTTTATTGCTTGTCATTTAAAGGACAACTCAAGCACAAATTCTATATATGAAGTATGAAGGTACAGACTTACC
The DNA here is from genome assembly GCF_038048845.1 of Mixophyes fleayi. Lineage (NCBI taxonomy): Eukaryota > Metazoa > Chordata > Amphibia > Anura > Limnodynastidae > Mixophyes > Mixophyes fleayi. The sequence continues at coordinate 48,913,580 of NC_134403.1, read as the reverse complement.
TGGACTACAAGTCCCAGCATGCCCTGGCAGCTATTGACAGGTTATCTACTGGCAAAGCATGCTGGGACTTGTATTTTCACAACATCTGGACAGCCACAGGTTGGCCAGGTATGGTTTAGAGGCTCTCATAATATGTCTCTTCATTCACTCAAATTAAATAAAAATAAAAAAAAAGAGAAAACAGCTTAAAAGAGAGCTTATTTTAGTGTACATTTGGTACAAAAATCAATGTTAGTAAACTAGAATGGTAAACTGTGCCATTCCATCACTGAATCTGGGATGTTATTTAGATATGCCAGGTATAGGTAAACTGAAGATTGCCAAATTTTCCTTGACATGGCATGAGAGGAAAGAATGTATTGGGTTTTAAAAAGAAAAAAAAAGGTAACCTTTACATATTCCTCCTCCACCTTCCATCAGCTAGGTCACTCCCAGAAATCGTAGTCATATACAAAGGGAATCTGAAAGAGGTCAAAAAGCTCAAATGATAAAGCATGGTAATATTTTTATGTATAAATCTACCTGTGTAGATTGAGTATTTCTATCTGTTAGGATACTAACAAGCCAATCAAACAATATGTGGCTTCTTTACTACGCAGCTATAGTGATTTAAGATAGATAAACACCTCAACACTATGCGCTTTTGCAAATGTTGCTTTTAATCATTAGAACTCGCAGCAACTTGGACTGATTTAACAGTTCTAAAAGGTAAAGTCTTATAAATTCCCAACAGCTTTACTTGATTGTTAAGTGCATTATTTATTTAATATCCATTTTTACATTCTTGCAGTGGTTGGACATCTAAATAGATTCTAATCGGCCTTCTCCCCCAGAGAAGGCAACTTGTAACTATCAGGCCCTCCTCTTATTCCGGGTCTCTCTACAGCCTCTTAATGCTGTGAAGTTGGGGATACTTACTTTTCCATTGCATATAAAGATTATAGGTTAAAGGTTAATGTTTATGTTGACTTATTTTAATACTTTCCCATTTTAACTTAGGTGAAGGCATCGGATGCTGTTTAAGATATTTAAAGAGAGCCACACACGGCGCCTGATTACCAAACAACCAGACGTGTGACCAGACGACCTGCACATGTGGAGGGCCCCATGAATTGTGCTTGAGAGCTGACTCTATGAATACACCACCACTATTAGTGGTAGTCCACATTTTCCAGAGGACAGCAGACAGAAGTGATCTTGGGGCCACACTACAACGCTGGGTCTATTTGATTGAAAATGACCAATGCCTAAACCTATATGGTGACCAATGTGTATCAGCTACAATGTAAACCTACACATACTATCGTTTTTAGCACCTGTACTTCTTCTAAGAATCACGTATTAACAAGAACAAACAGAATACTATGTACAATATTTTTTATCACTATATTTTTACATTTTATGTATTAGTTGAGTTGAACTTTTTAAGTATTTGATTTTTGCTACTTGTAGTTAAATTGTTAAAAAAAAATGATAATTATCGATTTTATGTTTTTATTACTGTATATTTTTTTCTTGTGACGGTTTTGTATAAATTGTTAATCAGTTTAGTCAACCAACTAAGGGAGAGATTAGGAGAGTTCTTACCTTGTCCGGTTTTCGGATTTGGACTCAGCTGTAAGAGGAACGGAGGAGCTCTATAGCTTAGATAAGTGGAACCTTAGTTACGTATTTTACTAGGTGGTAGTGCAGCTTTAATATTATCTATTATCTATATCATACTTGCCAACATTTCCGTTTGGGCTTCCGGGAGATGCAGGCGGGGAGGTGGGCGTGCAGGTGACGTAATGACGCAAAATGCGTCATTTTACAGCGAGGGCGGGGCCAAACGCTGCGATTCCGGGTGAATCACGGCGTTTGACCCAAATTCTGCCCACTTCACTAGGAAGTGGGCAGATCAGGGAGATTTCCACATTCTCCCGGGAGTCTGGGAGACTTGCGCGAAATGCAGGAGACTCCCGGACATTCCGGGAGAGTTGGCAAGTATGATCTATATTTTCATACAACCACAAAGCACATGTGTGAGTGGTATATAGACAGGCCCGGCGCTCCCATTAGGCAAGGTTAGGCACTTGCCTAGGGCGCCGGGCTTTGGAGGGTGCCTGGAGGGCACAGAACTGGAAATTAATTTTAAAACTGTGCGGCGACTGCTGACCATACCTGTCACGGCCGCCGCACAGCATGCAGATGCACGGGGGAGGGGGGAGAGGCTACTGCTCACCACCGCCGCCTCTCTGCTCCATCTCCTCCCCTCCACTCACTAGTGTCAGTGAGTGGAGGGGAGGAGACGGAGCAGAGAGGCGGCAGTGGTGAGACAAGGTAAGAAAAGACGGGGTGAGGGGGAGGAGGGCGCCGATTTTTGCGGGGGGGGGGGGGGGGGAGAGGGCGCCGATTTTGCCTAGGGCGCCATGGACCCTAGCACCGGCCCTGTATATAGATGTTAATAAGTGTGAAACAGGCCAGAACCTATAATACTTGTACAAAGCATCTCTCATTTCTATTAGACATATACCACAAACTTGTGTGACATCACTTATTGGTCCATGATATTGTTCCATAACTGTATATGGAAGCCTATATAGGAGGATCACCTTATACAAAATCCGTACTCTCCCTATTTTATAATGACAAAGTGCTCTTTGCTAAGAGGGAGGGAGATTTATAAACCACAAACGCCGTAGATGCGTCTAGAATGTAAGAGGTGGCTTTTTACCTTGCACCGATAAATGTCATAAAATTGTTGTTTGTTTTTTGTCTTTGGTCAACAATGTAAAATGTAAATGAATCTATTGCTATAGATTGTGTATTGCACTGAACCTCATAAGCTATTGAGTATTTACATCACAAATCACAGGCATGTGGTGTATTTAAAAAGCATTATTTTATTCATTGATGAACTGTATTTTAGAATTGTTATCATTAGAATTCTCCTCTTGGTTTATTCTTACTCTATGACATGTCTATATTTTATGAAAAATAAAAAAAAACTCAGTTTTTTTAACATCAAAAAATAATTCACAACGCACCAAATTATCGCACATAGGTAAACTTTATCAGCCTGATTCAATAGGGAAAGGAAAGCAAAAATATGAGTAAGTTTGAACCTTGGCTAAACCATGTTGCAATGCAAGGGGTGCGAATGAGTTTATTATTTTGCAAATAAGTTAAATACTGGCTGTTTTTTCATGTAGCACACACATACTTGGTGGTCTCAAGAAGGCTAGTAACGCTTGTAATATCTGTATAGACGGATCCACTGAATACAAAAGATAGCTGTTACCGGATGTCACACCATGTTTAAAAATACTTTATATATGTGATAAAGTAAATAATATATTTTCAGCATTCTAGACGCTTTGTTGAAATTTAAATTATGTTTTTGTTTTATTTTATTTTTAAATAAAACTGAAATCTAGATTTAAAGTCGATCTGTCAACTACACATACTAAAGACAGCCATTTTGTGGGTGGAATTAATATTCAGTCCATCTCATGCTTCAGTGATGTCACTAGTTCCTTATGAATAGATTGGCTGAATATTGGATAAGCCAACAAAATGGCTGCCTCCACTATGTGTAGTCAATGGGTCCACTGTAGCTGTGGTAGCCAATGTGCTACATTTAGCACAGTATATTAGAACAACATGGAACAACCATTTTGCTTGATTATTTTTATGTAAGTTTTTGTATTAAATAATAAAATACATTGGACAGGTGGCAGGCAAATTGAAGTAGAAAACACCGGACTGCACGCATGTAACCATCAGGGGGTATATTTATTAAACTGTGGGTTTGAAAAAGTGGAGATGTTGCCTATAGCAACCAATCAGATTCTAGTTATCATTTATTTAGTACAGGCTACAAAATGACAGCTAGAATATAATTGGTTGCTGTAGGCAACATCTCCACTTTTTTAAACCCACAGTTTAGTTAATATACCCCTAGGACTGTGGCGGATGGGACTGCTACCAGGACTAACATCACCAGAGGCCCAAAATAAGCTCTTCTGTGTTATCTTCCACCATTGTGTACTATTCTCTACATATTGCTACGTTATAATGTCCTGTACCCAAAGGTGTTTGTGGCACATTTCATTAGGGTGCCCACCTTTAATTCATTCAGAAATCATTAACCCCTCATCCTCCATCAATCATTAACCCCCGTTCATAATCAGACGTGTGGTGATCCTCACATAACACTAGTTTTAGCAGACGGATTGCCTGCAGCACATGTGAAGGTAGACAGCGCTCTGCCTTGTTGGCTCTATTACCAGAGACATTATTTTACTGGAGGGACCATTCGATCGGAGGTGTAAGTGTGATTCTAAGAGGCACCGACAGTGAGCTGATACCATCTACAGCCGCCTTTGGGGAGAGCTGATCGGTATATTAATATCCTACTGATTGTGACCATCACCTCTTGTTATGTATATGCATCAGCTGGTTTACCATCTGCACTATTTTATAAGGGTCAATTTCGCTTAATCTAAGTGTTAAATCTTATTGTCATCTTGCTGGTATCTCTAGAAGAGGAAATTCCTGATCGTTGTTTGTATGTCTCCATTTATAAGTTTACAACGCAATCATTAATAAGTTGACAGCATTCTTCACACGGCTCGTATAGCCTGCAGCTCCGTTCTGCATCATCGTTATACGGAGACTTACCAGCTCAACTGGCCTTTGTCCATTATATATATATATATATATATATATATATATATATACATATATATATATATACACACACACTCCTGGCATGGTGTTATTTTATTATATAATTTAAGAGAGGAAATATGTTGATTGTAGCAATAACTTTTACTGTTATAATGTTAGTTCATATTGTTTTGAAATATCAATAAAAGTACATGTATATATCTTTTGATATCTGTGTTGACGTTACATTTGTGAATAGGTTGCACAATGTTTCTTTTTGTACTGGATGACGGTCAGCAGAGCAGGGAAAGTTGAATGTAATAATTCAGTGGGGGTCCAGATATGACAGAACGTTTCACCCCGTGCACATATACCACAAGGTACAATGTGCGAGTACAATTATCTCAGCAAACCGGTAAATGTACAGCTCAGTAGGATGGCATGAAAGAGCAGCCGTGGAACAAGAATAGGCACAATGGAGGCAAATGAGACCCAGGGGGTATATTTAATAAACTGCGGGTTTGAAAAAGTGGAGATGTTGCCTACGGCGACCAATCAGATTCTAGCTGTCATTTATTTAGTACATGCTACAAAATGAGAGCTAGAATCTGATTGGTTGCTATAGGCAACACCTCCACTTTTTCAAACCAGCAGTTTAGTAAACATACCCCCCAGAGTGTGCTGCCCAGTCATACATGACTTTTCTTTCAATATACCTGGTTTCCCTGGTGTCTCACTTTTGTACACATTGCAGACAGCCAGACACTGATTTATCGGTGACAATATTGAATAACTTACTTATAATATATAGCTGAATAGAAAATTGAAATGTCACTTCAGTGTTTTATTGAATGTTTGGCAAAATTGTTCTCCAGTGTAAAAAAAATTATATAATGAAGCGTACAGATTTGTTTTATTTATAATGGCATGGCTCAATATATATTTAATAAACTTAATACCACAGATTAATTTCTTCCACGCACAAACCTCTCAACAGGCATAACACTATCTCTTACCATCTAATAAATAAAAACACCGACAACTTCTGCTTTGGCTAAATAGGTCACAGTTTATTAATATGTATAAACCTGGTGGCGGCGAGAGCACTTGCCGTCAGCTAACCACTAAAAGCTAAACCAGACAGTGTACGACCAATAGGTCTACCACTGGTACCAGGACCTAGTCCCTTACGATTGGCCGGTGCTAAATCTGGCGTAATAGTGACCACATCACTTCTGGGCTCACGATGAAGTGCCGTACAATGCAGGACAAAGGGTCCCCGCACAGGGTAACCAAGAACCAGGGTACTTCAAAGTATGTGGTGGTATTAGCCAATCAGCAATAACACCGTACGCCCTGGTTTGCCGACTGCAAGAGCATCGGGGATACTTGAACATACTGATGACATCCCCGCACTGGGGATACTTGAACATACTGATGACATCCCCGCACCGGGAATACTTGAACATACTGATGACATCCCCGCCCCGGGAATACTTGAACATACTGATGACATACCCGCACCGTGGATACTTGAACATACTGATGACATCCCCACACCGGGGATACTTGAACCTGCTGATGACATCCCCTCACGGGGATACTTGAACATACTGATGACATCCCCACATCGGGGATACTTGAACATACTGATGACATCCCCGCACTGGGGATACTTGAACATACTGATGACATCCCCGCACCGGGAATACTTGAACATACTGATGACATCCCCGCCCCGGGAATACTTGAACATACTGATGACATCCCCGCACCGTGGATACTTGAACATACTGATGACATCCCTGCATCGGGGATACTTGAACATGCTGATGACATCCCCTCACGGGGATACTTGAACATACTGATGACATCCCTGCACCGGGGATACTTGAACATATTGATGACATCCCCACACCGGGGGTACTTGAACATACTGATGACATCCCCACACCGGGGGTACTTGAACATACTGATGACATCCTCGCACCGGGGATACTTGAACATACTGATGACATCCCCGCACCGTGGATACTTGAACATGCTGATGACATCCCTGCACCGGGGATACTTGAACATATTGATGACATTCCCACACTGGGGGTACTTGAACATACTGATGACATCCCTGCACCGGGGATACTTGAACATATTGATGACATTCCCACACTGGGGGTACTTGAACATACTAATGACATCCCAGCACCGGGGATACTTGAACATACTGATGACATCCCCGCACCGTGGATACTTGAACATACTGATGACATCCCCGCACCGGGGATACTTGAACATACTGATGACATCCCTGCACTGGGGATACTTGAACATACTGATGACATCCCCGCACCGGGGATACTTGAACATACTGATGACATCCCCGCACCGGGGATACTTGAACATACTGATGACATCCCTGCACCGGGGATACTTGAACATACTGATGACATCCCCGCACCGTGGATACTTGAACATACTGATGACATCCCTGCACCGGGGATACTTGAACATACTGATGACATCCCCTCACCGTGGATACTTGAACATACTGATGACATCCCTGCACCGGGGATACTTGAACATACTGATGACATCCCCTCACCGTGGATACTTGAACATACCGATGACATCCCCGCACCGGGGATACTTGAACATATTGATGACATCCCCACACCGGGGGTACTTGAACATACTGATGACATCCCTGCACCGGGGATACTTGAACATATTGATGACATCCCCACATCGGGGATACTTGAACATACTGATGACATCCCCACATCGGGGATACTTGAACATACTGATGACATCTCCGCACCGGGATACTTGAACATACTGATGACATCCCCGCACCGGGATACTTGAACATACTGATGACATCCCCGCATCGGGGATACTTGAACATACTGATGACATCCCCGCACCAGGGATACTTGAACATACTGATGACATCCCCGCACCGTGGATACTTGAACATACTGATGACATCCCAGCACCGTGGATACTTGAACATACTGATGACATCCCCACATCGGGGATACTTGAACATACTGATGACATCCCCGCACCGGGGATACTTGAACATATTGATGACATCCCCGCACCGGGGATACTTGAACATACTGATGACATCCCCACATCGGGGATACTTGAACATACTGATGACATCCCCACATCGGGGATACTTGAACATACTGATGACATCCCCGCACCAGGGATACTTGAACATACTGATGACATCCCCGCACCGTGGATACTTGAACATACTGATGACATCCCCGCACCGGGGATACTTGAACATACTGATGACATCCCCGCACCAGGGATACTTGAACATACTGATGACATCCCCGCACCGGGGATACTTGAACATACTGATGACATCCCCGCACCCGGGATACTTGAACATACTGATGACATCCCCACATCGGGGATACTTGAACATACTGATGACATCCCCGCACCGGGGATACTTGAACATACTGATGACATCCCCGCATCGGGGATACTTGAACATACTGATGACATCCCCACACCGGGGATACTTGAACATACTGATGACATCCCCGCACCGGGGATACTTGAACATACTGATGACATCCCCGCACCGGGGATACTTGAACATACTGATGACATCCCCGCATCGGGGATACTTGAACATACTGATGACATCCCCACACCGGGGATACTTGAACATACTGATGACATCCCCGCACCGGGGATACTTGAACATACTGATGACATCCCCGCATCGGGGATACTTGAACATACTGATGACATCCCCACATCGGGGATACTTGAACATACTGATGACATCCCCGCACCGGGGATACTTGAACATACTGATGACATCCCCGCACCGGGGATACTTGAACATACTGATGACATCCCCGCATCGGGGATACTTGAACATACTGATGACATCCCCACACCGGGGATACTTGAACATACTGATGACATCCCCGCACCGTGGATACTTGAACATACTGATGACATCCCCGCACCGTGGATACTTGAACATACTGATGACATCCCCGCACCGTGGATACTTGAACATATTGATGACATCCCCACATCGGGGATGCTTGAACATACTGATGACATCCCCGCACCCGGGATACTTGAACATACTGATGACATCCCCGCACCGGGGATACTTGAACATATTGATGACATCCCCGCACCCGGGATACTCGTAGAAACTGATCATGTCCCCGCACCGGGGTTCATCTGATCCGATGACCTCTGCCCAGCTGACCCATCTGGAACTGAGAAGTGGACAAGCCAACTGGATAATCGCAACCATCATGTGTCAAGTCAGTATTGTGACCCCAACATCTCGCTGTTAAAGCAGTCCTGACATATGGCCAGGAGGCATCTAGCTACCATAACGGAAAATCCGTCGTAATCTGTGGCCGATCCAAAATAAATGAAGGTGTCACAGTGATATGGGACCAAGCTGATAATGGCCAAATACTACATGAATTACGCCACATAACATTTGAGGCAAGGAGGGGTATAGCCCCAGAACAAATTTTGACAGCCCATTTTTTCAAGCCGCAGCGGTAGCTGCCCCAATCCTATTTGAAAGGGTGCTGAGTTTCTTTCAGTTAATGCTATAATATCGATGGCTGGTGAAACAGTTGTTCCCAGCTGTAGCCTAGTCAGGGAAGAATATTCAAAAAGGCGCACCCCTAAAGCTACAGGCTATATACTCCATACCAAAGCAACTGGACATATGATCAGGTTGACATGTACAGTGATGGATACTAATGCTCGTTACCAAAATGGTACTTCTGGAGCCTCAGAACGATAGTCATACATCAAGCGTCTCTGATCTAGTGTCATACAGGAAGACGGGGCTGCAGGTGATTCCAGACTGTAACATTTCCTTCAAGTTTATTTCAACACAATAACTAGTCATGGGGGTGCTACCACCTTGACGGGAAATACAGGATAAGCCTCCAATGATCTCAATGACACCGTCTAGAATATTGGTATAATATGCCCTAAGTATTAAAGGGCTTGTGAGTAACAAGAGGTGTATAATGTCTATATAACATGAAAGAGCCTGATAGATGGTATTACAACTAATGCAAGCACCTCATTCTAGTGGTATTACACTATGTCCTATCTAAATTATTAACAAGTGCAAAGTGTGGTGAGGAAAGGGGCTGAACGTGGGCATGATCACAATGTGACACTTTGTCGGATGGTTCTGCACCTATGCCCTCAAACTACAAATGGCGATGGATACTCATGGCTGATATAACAACCTGCATATTTACTGGATAGAGCTGACATGAACACTCAAAATTGCAAAATATCGTAAACCACGAGTCTCTAGATTGTGGGACACAAGTTCGTAAATGGACGAAAAAGGAAATTTGAGTGGGCCACAGGGGGCAGGGGCGAAAAAAGGAGCTATATAGAATTCTCCCATAAATATGGGAATTAATAAATAATATATCTCAGTGACACTGTACAGCAACTACGATGATCCAGTATACTGGCATTGCAAGAAAGCAGCGACACAATGGGTGTCAGGTAGGTCATATAAACCCGCCATACTCTAAACATGCGTATACTAACTCAAATTTAAAATTGCATAAGCACCAGGGTATACAGATACAACAATAGAGGCACTGCAAAAGCAACACAGATGGCTCATTGGACCCAATGTCCGGATCTAAAGTAATAACCAGGGGAAGAGGTATAATAGCACACCTATATTAGGTGCCCATCGACACATAGGTAGGTCAGCCCTACCTATGTGTCGATGGGCACCTAATATAGGTGTGCTATTATACAGCCAAAATTTGAGTGTATCATAAACTCCCCTATGTATGAAGAGTGGGTAATGGCATTTAAATATGACATAAAATGTGTAGTGTAGGAACATGTAGAAGCTGCGTCATACTCACGGCAGAGGCGCTGTAAGTCATGTATCCCGTCGCTCCTGTACGTCTTGCTGCCCGCCGTTGGTTATCAGCCCATCGTTCTACTCGGACACCTGGGAGGCTCCTGTGTGCCTTTGATAAACTTCTCCGTCCCGTAGCAACTGTGTTACTGAAGGGGGAAACATGCAGGTCCGGATTAACCATAGGGCTAACTGGGCTACAGCCCAGGGGCCTATGGCATCCAGGGGGCCCTTGAAAGTGCTCAGCAGCAGTATTGATTGGCTGGGGGCGCCCCCGGCGCGATCAGTGCTGCTGAGAACTTTCACTGCGGTCCTTCCCCGGCGAGCTGTAGTCTCCTTACTGAGGAGATCTCGTGAGTCTCACTCTCACGAGATCTCCTCAGTAAAGAGCGTAGGATAAATAGGGACTTGGGGTGTATACTGCTGCACCATGCACCGCAGGGAGTGGTTATTATGTTGTTAGAGCGTACTTAGGTTCAGCTGATGAGGAATTTGCTTTTATTTATTTTTATTGTTTTCTCAATTTTTTTTTTTTTTTTTAAGTTATTGGTTTATTTATTGCAATTAATTGAATGTACACTTAAAGGTTCTTGGAGCAGGGGTTGTAAATGTAAGCATTCGTTTAAAGTGGACCATGTTAAATGAGGAACTAAAAACTTTAAATGTAGGTTAGTGGGGCACCAAAAATGAATAAAATTCACCATTTTTAATTCCTTTTGTGCAGCCTGGCCATTATACTACTAAATTGTTATAGCATCAGAAATGACTAGTGACACAGGCAGGAGACTGGGGGGCTGCCTGTACTACCTATGCTGGCTCAGCGAGAGAAGCAAGGGAATGGGGAATGCAGATTTTGCAGCAGACTAGACATGATGAAGGGGGAGGGGGCCTGGTGAATTCACTCTAAACCCCCGTTCATAGGCTGATGAACAGGGGGTGGACGTTGCCCGGGTCCCTTATGTGCCTGGGACCCGGCTCATTAGAACTCCTATGGTGGCTCAAAATAAAAAACAAAACTAAGTTTCTCCCCCATAGCAGTCTGACAAGGACAGCAGCTAAAGGAGGGGTGGGGAAGAGACTGAAGGGGACTTGTAACGAACCATGTATGGGGGGGGGGTAGCATTTCAGGCAGGCTATGGCAGCAGAGGGAGAAGCAGTAAAAAAGGGAAACACTGAGGTAAAATTTATAAAGATGAAAAAGAGGAAAAAGGAAAGAATATAGGTAGGAGGGAGGTGGTGACTGGAAAAATTGGAAACTAAAGAAAAAGCAGGGGAGAGGGGAGAGGGGAGAGGAGAGAAGTAAGTGATAAAAGATAAAGCAAGAGCTAAGGAATAGATAAAGAATCAGAAAACAATATGTTTAGCAAAATATACAGAAGTTTATTAAATATACAGCTACTCAGCAGCTCGTCTGTTCACACTGGATCTCAGTGTGGACATTTCTGAGGTAAAATTACTGGTAAAACAGGGAAAAGGCAGCAGAGAAAGATAAAGTAAAAATGCTTCAGAGGGGGGGGGGGGGGATCCATGAGGGAGAGAGATGGGAATATGTGTGAGGTAAGGAGCACAGGGACACAGGAATGTAAAGTGAGGAACAAGTACAGTAAGGACAGATATGAGGTAAATTATGTCTGAAAAGAGACGATGGGGTATATTTACTAAACTGTGGGTTTGAAAAAGTGGAGATGTTGCCTATAGCAACCAATCAGATTCTAGCTGTCATTTTGTAGAATGCACTAAATAAATCTGACTAGTTGCTATAGGCAACATCTCCACTTTTCCAAAGCCGCAGTTTAGTAAATCTAGCCCAATATCAGCAAAAACAGTTTAAATACAGCTCAAAGACAGTAATGGTATCAAACTGCAGCTACTCAGCAGACACAGCCACTCAGCCTGATGTCTGCCATGGAAGAGGACCCAGCATCCATTGCGTGAGAATATCTGGGGACACATTCCAAACACTCCCACAGGATTCTATTGGCTGGTGAGATATAACAACTTAACCCTTAATAGGTAAGTGCTTTATTCTTGAACATGTGGATAAGTTTAAGGTCGTTCGGCTTAATGTGCCTCACTTTACATTATGTTTCATGCGTGTCTACAATCTATGAGCCTGAGTCATTAAGGAGCGTATCTGCAGAGAGAAGGAAAGCCCCAGGCAAATCAGCTCTACTTCCGTAGTCAACAAGAAACAGATCTCAAGATACAGTCTTTGCTGAATACAGGTGTATTTAGTCTCTGCTCTATTACACAGAACACTACAGGATACATACCCGTCAGCTCCAGCAGCAGCCGCACAATACAGTGACTAGATAAATATCATACATGCACACTTTTAAGATTTCTCCCCCAGGAGATCCATGGGGTAGGAGGAGCGTGTGGTGACATTTCGCGTCACCATAGCCCCGCCCCCACGATAAAAAGTCAAAATTCACGGCATTGAATGGAGGGGGCGGAGCCTAATGACACGATTAAGCCCCGCACCCTCCATTCACTTCCGTGAATTTCGCCAAATTTCGAGAGTGTTGCCTACTCTTCCGGGAGTCCGTGAGGACTCCCATAAATTCGGGAGCCTCCCAGGAATTTCGGGAGAGTAGGCAGGTATGATAAATATAAAAAAAATATCACATCATTTTGGCCCGCCCCTAATCGATTGTCACAATTTTGACCAATTACAGCAGGGGTGGGGCTAAGATCACACAATATTTGCGCCATTAGGCCCCGCCCCCTGCCACTTATCTATTGCAGGAGCGAGAATTGGGAGGTCACCCGGAAATGCGGGAGTCTTCTGGACATTCCGGGGTAGTAGGCAACTATGCGTTAAAGAAAAAGAGCTAATGAATTTCTAGAGACTGAAGTGTCTTTAACATTTCTGTCTCCATTACTGAAGTCATGTTGTCTTACCTGTCAGTCTTTGATTAAATCTTGGTCTCCATGAAAATGGCCACCTCCATAGGCATCAATACATGGATATAGGACACAATTTCCTAACTGTGTCATCATGCCCCTATTTCAGGGAGTCTCCCTGACATTCAGTGAGAGTTGGCAAGTATGCCTAGAGCTGGTTGTAGTTAAATCAAGGGATCCCACGCTCACCTCCCCCCTCCCTCCCGATTTTGCTACTACCTCATTTCAAAAGCGACCCTGATAATATATGAAATTTACGCGTCCACATACGGTCGAGCAGTTAGTTGTTTTTAGGGAATTGGCAAGATGGCTGCATGCTCATAGATATCACGTTATCACATAAAATGCCTGCCTCCATTGTGTGCAGGCTGCAGGGACACTTTAGTAGGTATGTGGTGAAATTTACCCCTTGTGTTTCATGCTCAAAAGACTGAGAAGCCATTATTCTGCCTCAGGTGGTGTCTGAAAACAGTGCCCCCTTCTTGTCACTTCTATAAATGAACGTAAACATTTCTATATGAGTCGTGTTTAAGACAGATATTGTATTTTCTAAACAACATTAGATCTGCCAGCAAGGTAAACACCACAAATTTAGATTTATCCATTGTCTTTTTTTAATGTATCCCCATGTTTTTGCTGCCCATCAAGGGTAAAATTCAGCAATGGATGCATTATTATCATTATCACAGGAAACGCTTAAAATGTATAGATTTATTACAGAAAAAAACAATATAAATAATATAAAGTAGACACCGGTAGAAACATCTATAATGTAATAAATGTATTGTTACTTTTCCATTTGTTGTGCTCCTCTTTATCAATAAAGCACCGCTTGCTTAATATGACTCCATACATCAGAGGAGCTCAAACTCAGTGCTCAAGAGCTACCAACAGTTCATGTTTTCAGGATTTCTTTAATCCATGCACAGGTGAGTTAATCTATTTCCCTGGGTCAGTAATTATCCCACCTGTTTCTACAGACAGACATCCTGAAAACATGACCTGCTGGTAGCTTTTGAGGGCTTGGACACCTCTCTCACACGTTTTGATCTTGTGAGGGAATTCAGTTTGCACACATTTCATTTTATTGTAAATATTTAGTAATTGTGTTTGGAAAGATGTCATATAGATAATCAATAATTGTATCCTGAACTTTAGGGAAACTGCCAGCTCATCTATTAAATAATATAACAGACCTTAGAGAATATAGTTTAAAAGTATGTGGGAGTATTTAATTCAAAATGAAAACAGCTGAGTATATGGGAATTTATTTTTTAACCAAAATCTGGTGTGCAGTGGACTTCAGCTGGAAAGGTCCGTGACCTCACGGTTCAGTAACCAGGTGGAAATAAACATTAACTGAACATTTAAACCTGATTTCACTTGCTGGAGGTTTTACAGTCCTGTGTCCTTACTTCCACTAGCTGGGTCAGCAAGATGGATATAGAAACGATAAACTCCATGAATTATGAGCAATTCCTGGATGTGTTCGGGAACATCATAGAGAAATGTCTGCTTATCCCTGCTGCCGTCTGGTCCAAGAGGCCTTTTTCCAGTGTTCACGAGCTGGAACAGAGTGTATTCGAGTTTATTGAATCCCTGCCTTTATCTGGTAAGATCATGACCTTTCTTCTTTCCTCCATGCGTTTATTTAGGACCTTCTTTTACTGTCCGGTGGAGAGAGAATGAGTTTTCACTCTAGGCTCAAGTTAAAACATTTATGTGTAGTTTTGTTTTATGCTAATGGGCAGTATGTCTTTATAAATTACACACCTTGGGCCTGAGTCATTAAGGCAAAAAAGGAGTAAATGTTCTCTGGGACAAACCATGTTACAATTTAAGGGGTGCAAATTAGTTTATTATTTTGCACACAAGTTAAATACTGGCTGTTTTTTCATCTAGCACACAAATACTTGCTAGCTTTATTATTACACTGAAATTTAAAGTTGATCTAGGACATGTCCTACCCCAAGTATAAATTTGTCCCAACATTTTAAATTTACCTCCCCCTCCAATGCAACATGGTTTTGCCCAGGTGCAAATGTTACTCCTTTTTTATGCTTTACTCTCCTTAATGACTCAGGCCCCTTGAGTAAATTTGCAACTGGGCAAAACCATGTTGCATTGGAGGGGGAGGTAAATTTAAAATGTGGGAACAGATTTATAATTGGGGTAGGACATGTACTAGAACAATTTTTTAACTTTCAGTGTAAAAATAAAACCATCAAGTATTTGCATACTAGATGAAAAAACAGCCAGTATTTATCTTATGTGCAAAATAATAAACTAATGTGTACCCCTGGCATTGTAACATGGTTTGTCCCAGAGACAAACATTTGTTTCCTTAATGACTTTCTTTACTTTCCTTAATTACTCAGGCCCTGTATGTATGTATATGTGTGTGTGTGTGTGTATATGTGTATGTATGTGTGTATGTATATATATATATATATATATATTTATTAGTATTGTGTAAAGTTGGGAACACGCATATAGATACTTCTGCTAAGTGCCCCACCCAACTGCCACTTCATCTGCAAGAATAAAGTTTGAAGTTCATGGCATAAGTAGCTGACATTAACTTGTGGTGAGGGCTGGCATGTATAACTAGCACATGCATGCACACATTCAGACAAGAAAACAGTACTTGTTTTGTTGGTAGTGTTAGATACACTCTCTAGCAGAGTGTATCTAACAACAACAAAAACCATAGACAGGGAGTATAATTTACAATCAGAATCAGATGCCCAGTTATAGGTGTATAAGCCTTTGGACTCCCGCAACAGCTGCGCTATACAACATTTCTTAATAATGGTAATGATGATGTTGGTAACAAAAAAGTTGTCTAATATATCTATATCAAGACATTTAACTTTAATTGGCTGGGTACACATGGAGGCTTTTTATGCACCAAGGTGCGTTCAACTCCATAGGAATCCTGATGTAGAAAGAGTTTAATATTTTTTTTATTTTTTTTTAATGTAAATAAACTGGGTGAGGGAGGTTACCTGAGGATCATCGTTTGCCTGACAGCCTAGGGTGGTGTATTTTCTGTGCTTACAGATGGCAACCACGTAAGGTCCTGCCACTGTCAATTCCACTTATTCAGTTGAAAACACTGATAATAAAGTGTTAGTGGAGGGTTCCAGGGATCAGAGAAACAAAATCTGTGAAGTAAATGTGCAAAGCTGCGTATTTGTAATAGCCATATTTATTCCTGTGTCACCATAACAATCTACTTGTGTAACGTACTGGCTGCATCGTGCCTGTGATTGAGGGAAGATCCTTAGTGTGCACTCACCCTTAGGTTTAGTTTACCTGCATGAAAGCCTGAGGAAACCCTGCTCTGCCTTGTGGTGCAGCCACACACCGCATGCGGTATTTTGGCACAAATACACAACAAATTTCTCCCACATAGAATTGTCACTATTAATTCCTGTATGAAATCCTCATGAAAACTCATTGATCTGCCTGAAAATGCATTAATCTGCATGACAAAACATCACGTTTGCATCACCAATACATGTCTTATAAAGCATTGAAAATGCACCTGTCAATTACACACAGTGGAGGCAGACTGTCAGGAATCGTACAAAAACTTTAGGATTCAAAGTATCAGACCAATCTAACACTAACTATTGCGGAGGTGAGGAGTGTAAAGAAGGGTAGGTATTCACTGGGAGACACCCGCAAGGGGGTATAGGCTTAGCAGCTATCCCTCCATAGGTTGAGGCCATCAGTCAAGTATTGGATTTGATTGCTGGTTAGATAGAATCAGGAACTGATGCTATGGTATCATGCTTTGTGCTGTTGGCATCCTGGAGATCACAGGGAGGAAGTGTGGTGGGAGGGAATAAGGGGGTGTGGCGGGGCAAATTGCACAATTTTGGCTCTGCCCTAGGACAAAATCGTCATGTCGCACGGGCAGGGCCATAATGACGAAATTCACTGCAAATTGTGAAATTTTGGCTCCTGATAGGCAGGATGTGGGAGAGTTGCCTGCTCTTCTGGGAGTCCGGGAGACCTACCTGGAATTCAGGAGTCTCCCGGACATTCCTGGAGAGTTGGCAAGTATGTGGTATCTGCAGTAAATTATACACTATTGTGAATGCTCGAAGAAACCAAAGTGGTGCCTACATCTGCTAGAACATTTGTGGTGCCGGAAGGGAAGGAGAGTCCCAGCCCTGCCTGAACATAGGAGAGGAGGGTGTCCAACCCTGAGAAGCACAGTGGAGGGTCTGGTGCATGACACGGACACATGTGGACTAAGCCAATATTCAATCTATCAGTTTATTAGGAAGTTGTAACATCACTGATTCATTCTCATGGATATTGGTTCCTCAACAAAATAGTTGTCTCTGTTGTGGTTGTCGCATATACACTTTAATGAATATTATTGTTTATTTGTGTAGCACCACAATATTATTTGGCACTTTCCAGAGAATATTGAATCATTGACATCCGTCCCTGCCTCATTGGAGCTTTAATGAGTACGGGGTCAATAAATTTACCTGCATTTAGTAAAAATAAAAAAAAGATCACCCATCAGTAAGAAAAAAATGTAAAAAAGTTAGGTGCACTCCTGATACGAAAATACACAGGGGCATATGTCAGGAAATCCTTCTGCATTAAAACTATTACCGTTATTACGGTAATAGTTAGCAGGATTTCAGCTCAGGGAGCTGCAAGCTGAAATCCAGCGAGAAAATTACAGTATTAACGTAGTAGTATCTCGCATGATATAATTTGATACTATTATGTCTGTAATATGTACAAGGAACACTAGGTGTCACTCTAACTCTATTTAATGACTATAAAAACACAGACTATTTTTCAGTTGATGTTACTTGTACATTGCTTAAACCTGGCTAAATGAGGGGAAATTTGGGGCCACGTGTAGGGTTGGACGCAAGTCCATTTGCGTAGCGTAAGTTAGGAATTTCACTAGTGCGCATGCCAACAAATAAAGTCTTGCGTGTGAGTCCTGTATACAGGGTCCGTCACATCTTATTCATACCAGTGGCAGACCCTAGCAGCGCACTTCACACACCTTTAAATTGCTGCTGAGCCAATCAAAGTGGGGCGGAGCCAACCAGAGTATAGCATACATGGCAACTTTCAAAACTTCTCACCCGGGGGAGAAGTCATGTGACAGGGGGTAGGAGGGGACGTGGGGACATTGTTGCGTCACCATAGCCCCACCCCCACTATAAAATGCCGAAATTCAAGGCATTGAATAGTGGGGGCAGGGCTTAATTACAAGCCCCGCCTCCGCCATTCAATGACGTGAATTTCTGCAAATCCCAGAGGTTTGCCTACTCTTCTGGGAAAGTAGGCAAGTACGGAGTATAGATTGGGTGTGGTTCTGCTAAATCACACCCACCCTACAAACGAGTGTAGGTCCGTCCCTGGTGTATATAGCTCCTTACATTTATAGGGGCGTATTCAATTGTTAGCGTTAACGCTAACAAACGAGCACTCGAAAAATCTTAGCGTTAATACGGTAATTACTCGCGGAATTTCAGCTCGCTGCTCCCTGAAATTCCGTGAGTAAACTACTGTATTAACGCTTTTCGCGCGCAATAATACCGTATAAATGGTAATATTTTCCGAGCGCTCGTTTTTCAGCGTTAACGCTCACAATTGAATACGCCCCATAGAGGCAGATCGGAGGCTGATCACTGGGGGTTCTGTGGAGTCAGCAGATGATCTCGTATTAATGAGGCCAATGAGGTCAAAACCAACTGGTTTCATATGCGCACTCAAACAAGTGAATCCATTTTTTTGTATAGGTCATGTGACTTTTATGGTATTCTAAAAAAAAAGTATGTATTTGTTTAATGCTAAAACAGATTAAAAATGTATACTATGTATCTTTAGATCCAAGACCCCTCCCCATAGACTCAATATAAAAGAGAAGGGAAACAAGCTGTGTTTTTAAAACTGGAAAAAAAAATGAGAGAATACAATTCATGTATGCGGTTATAAATTTCATCATTAGATCACATCATCTGCTAATACAGTCCCATTTTTTTAAGAGTAAAAAATGATGAAAGACGTAGAAAACAAAACACCGATGAGTTTTAACCTGCCAGTATGCTTGATCAACTTCCGGGCCCTGCAGACAAAATTTTGGACCTGCAACTTCTTGGGGACCCCTTTCATAGCCACTGAATAGGGCGGGGCCACACCAGACAGGCCCAAGGCCAGGCTGGGGCCTGGTACTTAGTCCTTGCTCTCCCTCATCGCTGCGCCACTGGTCAACATTACAAAGTAGAGAGAGGTGGAAGATTAACACATTAAGTTCCCCCATTTCTCAGAACTTTTAGCTAAATATTTAGCTTACCCTGTGAAATATAAAATTATAATTACATCCGAGGGTTTTTTCATACTGTCACTTTAAATCGCTAACTAGAATGGGTGCTCCTAGGTACCTGACCTATTCAGTGCTGTGTATTTTGCCTTCACGCTTGTAAAGAATAAAATGCACAAATATATGTTCCACAACTTACAATAATAGAAGACATAAGTAGAATTATGAAAGAAAATCTGAATTAATTTAATGGTTTATCCTCTTTTGAACAATTCCCCCAACCACCCCCTCAGTGTATAGTTTGGTAGTGGTCTCTCTCCTGGGACTTCCACCCAAAACTAAGCATTCTGCCTTTATAATAAGGCTTTCACCTGTTAAATTATTTCTGCCATTGCATAAGTGTATGTAGTAGTGTCCCTCTAGTGCAGCTAGGTGGCGCTGTGCGCTCATCTTGCGCACAATGTCCGTGGTTCTCTGAAAGGGAACAGAATTCTGTGTCCCACTTTGCGTGAACAAGCTATAAATGGTCAACAAAAGCAGTTCAGACTTTCATTCAAATGCATTTTTCTAAGGAATGCAAAAAAGCTGAACAGTGCTCTATTGTACATGTGCAATTACATATCTCCTAACTGTCCTGATAATGCAAGACGGGCAGAGTGTTAGGAGGTCTCACCAGCTGCCCACCACGAAGAACTGCGACTGGTGCACGCAGCAATGCAAAGTTTTTAGGGGAGAGGTCACATCGCAGTTCCCATAGAGACTGCAGTGATCATCATTAAACAGGTTAAGGGGCACATTTATCATTATTCGGCAAAAGTGAGAAATAGTTATCAATCCTTATCGCATGGATAAGGATTGATCTATTTCTCAAATTTATTAAAAAGGGAACACAGAAACAGCAGTTCCGAAAAACTGCTGTTTCTGTGATAGAAAAAAAATCACACTTACCCCCCTCTTCGGACGCGCTGTCTCAGGATCTCCTCTTCTTCCTTCAATTGCGCATGTGCAGTGCACATGCGCACAAAGTCCCCACTCTGTCTCTGCAACTATCGTTGCAGAGAGAGCGCGCTGAGTGACAGGGAGGGATCATGTGATCCCTCCACACATGCGCTGTCCAGCTCTGCTCGTCGGAGCAGAGCTGACAGCAGTGGATTTGTTCAATTAGGATGATGTACGCCAGCTTCAGCATGACAAGTTCCCGAAAAAAAACATTTTTCGGGACTTGTTAGATTGCGGCCAGGAGCAGTCACCATTCTGTTGAATGGTGACTGCTCGCAAAAACGATCAGGAGTGCAAAGCAGCAGATATCCATGATATCTGCTGCAATGCACCTTTAATAAATTTGCAGAGGGCACATCGGGACTTTAATTCCACGGTAAGTGCACAATAGTGCACTACCGTGATTTGTTAAATATGCCCCTAAGGCTGGAGATATCTATTACTTCTCCTACTTTAACCCCTTGATAAATAAAAAGAAGAGCTGTGGCCATTCTCTGTAGAGAACAGCTGTTTATCTACAGATTTTTGGCTATCCGCAGCTTAGTACATAGACTACAAAATCCCGTTCAGAAAGAGCCTGTGAGTGAAATGACCTTTGCTACAGACAAAGGGGCACATTTATCATTCATCGGCAAAAGTGAGAAATAGTTATCAATCCTTATCGCATGGATAAGGATTGATCTATTTCTCAAATTTATTAAAAATGGAACACAGAAACAGCAGTTCCGAAAAACTGCTGTTTCTGTGATAAAAAAAAATCACACTTACCCCCCTCTTCGGGACGCGCTGTCTCTAGGATCTCCTCCACATCATCTTCGTTCCTCCTCTTCTTTCCATTGCGCATGTGCAGTTCCACAAAGATCCTGGTCTGTCTGCAATTCTGCGAGCGGTGAGTGACAGGGAGGGATCATGTGATCCCTCCACACATGCACTGTCCAGCTCTGCTCTTCGGAGCAGAGCTGACAGCATTGCGTTTTTTCATTTCTGGCATACATTAACATGACAAGTTCCCGAAAAAAAAATGTTTTTTCGGAACTTGTTAGATTGCAGCTGGGAGTAGTCGCCATACTGTTGAATGGTGACTGGTCCCAAAAACGAAGAGGAGTGCAAAGCAGCAGATATCCATGATATCTGCTGCGATGCACCCTTAATAAATTTGCGGAGGACACGGAGGCACCTTAATTACCCGATAAAAGCACTATCGTGCTTTCTTAAATATGCCCCAAAGATTGAAAACGCCAAAGCTTAAGTTTTTATCATGAATATATCACTTTGTAATGATCACTTAACCTATATTTCTATGTATATTTTATATCATAGTTGCTGATTGCCTTGGAATGTCAGAGAGTCTCAGATTATTAGGAGACCTCCTGCACTCCCTGAAGAGCAGGTTAAGCACCCAGATTGGTGCACTTTAGTCTGCAAAATGGGAGGAGACTCGCATCACATAATTATCACTTAGACCACACCCACTTGATGATGCAAATGATGTCATCGAGTCATGTCCTTATCTTCTTTTTATACCTGGCCCCAGGATCTCACGAAGGGCAGATATAAAAAATAGACCAGCATGATTTAGATTAAAAGCTCTAAAAGACAAGCCTCATCTTATTGCTGCCCTCCTTACATACAGTTTCAGTGTAGTGACACTAGAGGGCGCTCCTCTCAGAGGGTAACTAAGATCTGCTGAGATGGGAGGTGCAGTACAGTGAATGCATGAAACGAGTATTAAGATCTAGGGACACCCAATCGAATACGTCACATTCAGTACATGACATTCCACCCAATCTGGCCGATGGCCTTAGGCTAGTTACACACTGGAATCTTTTTTTTTTTCTTTTGTCCAATAATCGGGCAAATCAGCCGACATAAGACTGTTCGGTTGGAAGTCGGGTTAGTGTGTATAGAGACATGATGGTCAACAGTCGTTCCAAAGGGTCGATTGTCAGCTCATTTGGTTGGTCATACTGTCTAATATTTTCCGACCAATCGCCTAACTATCATGTAGTGTGTATGCACTCATGCTCACCATCTCCATAGAGTTTACAGAGTTGTGTTCTTTTCTAGTGATGAATGTCCCTAAATGCAGAGTGCTGTAGAATGAATAATTAATTTGTTTGTTCTGAGACAGAATGTTTTGTTTCAGAGCCACAGACTCTAACAAAATTTGTTAGGACATGTGTATAGCTATAGCAAGGCGTTTTAATCAGTGTGATAATAATGAATGAATATTGTGCTGTCATTCTCTGAAGACTAGAGGACCAGATCAAGAGCACAGATCTGAAGATAAATTGTGTCAGTGTGTATGAATGAATCGTCAGACTGATTGGACCTTCAGTCGTAGTTACGATCGTTTGAGATAATACATTGGTAGGAAAATTCTTCAGTGTGTACCTAGTCTTAAGTATTAAATCTCTGCTGTCCCTGCTCTATCACTCTAAGATAACTCAATCTGGGACTCCCAACCAAATGCTGAACTGGATGGAAGTTGCCAAAGTGGGGGCAGGGTTGACAGGTATTTCATTGCCCTGGCTAATTATATCCATTACTAACAATTGATTGCATCCTCCGCAATTATTCAATATTTTGTGGATTGATGCACAGAGACTTGATACACACAGCACAGATTAATTGTCCCCTATAAAGCAATACACATGCATTGGCAGAATTGGTGTTGGCTGCTGTGTCGGTGCCATTTCCAGTGCTCTGTTTGCACGTCTTCATATAGGGCAGTTACCTCTATTTGACGTCGGGTTAAGCTGCAGTCAGCAATCTGTTGACTGTACCTAATTCTCAGTGCAGCATGCCTGCTGGAGCAGAGACGTCTGCCCAACATTAATCCTGCAAAGGATAATTAAGGTAATTGACTTGAGCTGTAATTATATCACATATTCTCAAACATGGAAATCCTGGAGACATGACCTGTTTGTTTTACTTGAGAGGGTTAATAAACTGATCTGTCAGACTAGACATGTTGGTTGTTCACAAATAACCCGTGATTAACCTTTGTGCATGACGCAGTAAACCACTTAATGACTGTCTGCGTCCTATTTCACTGTTACTGTGAACTAAAGATTTGATCGCAGAGTTTACACCTTGCCGAGCGTACGCAGGACTTTCTCTTTACAACCGTGTTAAATCACCTGGGGAATGATGTACTAACATGCAGCACAACAGGGAGGAGGATAAATGGGTTTTGTTCTGTTTTTATTGCAACAACTGCTAGTTCTACAGAGGATCGTTATTGGCACCCACAACCGGACAGCACAGTGGTTAGTTTTGCTGCCTCATAGAGCTGGGCCAAGAGTTTGATCCCAACAAAGGCCCTATTTGTGTGGGGTTTGTATGTTCTCCCTGTGTTTGCGTGGCTTTCGGGTGCTCCGGTTTCCTTCCACAGGTCAATAATCTACTGGTAAGTTAACTGGCTGCCGACAGAGATAGGCCCTAGTGTGTGTGTGTGTGTGTGTGTGGGGCAGGGATGAAATATTCCCTGTACAGAGCTGTGTAATATGGTTATAAATACCTAATCAGTAATTATTGCAATGATTGAAGGGTGGGCATAATGGGACCGCCGAGAGGGGGGGGGGGGGGTGGGTACTAATTTCTCTGCCCGGGCATGTCGGGGCCGTTGCATCGGTGATTTTTTTTATTTTTTTTTGCGGCCGCTGGTAGGGGGAGTAGGCTAGTTTAAAAAAACATACTCGCCTGATCGCGGAGCCGGCATCCCTCCTCTCTGCTGCTCTGTGCTCCATTCAGACTGTCTGAATGCCGGGTGTGACATCATCATGTCATGCCCAGCATTCAGTCAGTCTGGAGCAATGGAGCACAGAGCAGCAGAGAAGACCAAGAAAGAAGAAAAGGTAAGTGAAGGTAGGAAAACGAGGGGGGGCACAGAGGGGTTAAAAATGAGGGGGGTATAGAGGGGTTAAAAACCGGGGCAGCATGGCACAGTGGGGTTAAAAAACAGGGGTCAGCATGGCACAGTGGGGTTAAAAAACAGGGGTCAGCATGGCACAGTGGGGTTAAAAAATGGTGGGCAGCATGGCACAGTAGGGTTAAAAAGGGGGGGAGGCATAGCACAGTGGGATTGAAAAAGGGGGGGGGAGCAGCATAGTATAGTGTGATGAAGGGGGCAAAAGCAGCATGGAGGGCACAGTGTGATCATAAGGCATGGCAATGATGAAGGGGCACATTATTGTAATATTGGAGCTGGAGGATTTAACGCCAGGGTTGTTTGGAATTATCTAAATGTAGCTATTTTTTTCCAAATAGGGCCCCCAGCATTCCAGGATCCAGACAAGCAGCAACTAAAGAAACATGCAGCAACAGGTGGTGAGAAGTGAGAAGAACAGGTAGGAGAGAGCAGGACAGTATGTGAAATGTTGTGATTCTAGTAGGGACAATGTCAATTTTTGGTGAGTGTTGTGCCCAATGTAAGGTGGAGGCCAAGACTGAACTCTGTGTACACACTGCATTTTTTCTATACTGCACTTTGGTGCTAGATGTCCTGAAAGTCAGGAATGCTTGGACATATGTGACGCTTGGACGAATTGAGAGCCTAGTGATTTTGATGTGTTTGCCACGCCCCAATGGCGCATTTTCCACACCCCCAAATGCATGATCACACCCCCGGATTTTTTTTTACCATACTCAACTATGCAGGGGCCCCATGAATTTGTTGTACCGGGGCCCTGAATTCCTCTTGGCAGCCTTGCTGACACTTACAATCTCACTGCTGCATTACTGCACTACTATAGCATAATCTTATCCACAAAGTCCACATCCGTTCCACCAGACCTGAAATTAGCGGCACTTGCTGCTTAGATGTCACTATTGTTCAATCAACGTTTCCCCATGCCGAACCTACGTTATTTCCACCCATCTCCAATTCCTTCTACAGTCAGTGACATTCCTTGTGTAACACTGATCACTTGTGCTTCCAGCAGAGGTAGAGGCATTACAGAGAGAAGATAGTTCCCCCTCTTCCCCATACCTCCACCTGTGCTGCCAGGTGCAGGTACCTGGTATCTACTAATGCAGTGCCTGCAGGAGGGAGGTGGTCCGTACCTCCACCTCTGCTGCCAGGTGCAGGTATCTACTAATGCAGTGCCTGCAGGAGGGAGGTGGTCCGTACCTCCACCTGTGCTGCCAGGTGCAGGTATCTGGTATCTACGAATGCAGTGCCTGCAGGAGGGAGGTGGTCCGTACCTCCACCTGTGGTGCCAGGTGCAGGTATCTGGTATCTACTAATGCAGTGCCTGCAGGAGGGAGGTGGTCTGTACCTCCACCTGTGGTGCCAGGTGCAGGTATCTGGTATCTACGAATGCAGTGCCTGCAGGAAGGAGGTGGCCCGTACCTCCACCTGTGGTGCCAGGTGCAGGTATCTACTAATGCAGTGCCTGCAGGAGGGAGGTGGTCCGTACCTCCACCTGTGCTGCCAGGTGCAGGTATCTGGTATCTACGAATGCAGTGCCTGCAGGAGGGAGGTGGTCCGTACCTCCACCTGTGGTGCCAGGTGCAGGTATCTACTAATGCAGTGCCTGCAGGAGGCAGGTGGTCCGTACCTCCACCTGTGGTGCCAGGTGCAGGTATCTGGTATCTACGAATGCAGTGCCTGCAGGAGGGAGGTGGTCCGTACCTCCACCTGTGGTGCCAGGTGCAGGTGCATGGTATCTACTAATGCAGTGACTGCAGGATGGAGGTGGCCCGTACCTCCACCTGTGCTACCAGGTGCAGGTATCTACTAATGCAGTGCCTGCAGGAGGGAGGTGGTCCGTACCTCCACCTGTGGTGCCAGGTACAGGTATCTACTAATGCAGTGCCTGTAGGAGGGAGGTGGTCCGTGTCACACCGTGCTCCCGCCTGCAATCATAGAAGCGATTAGGATTAGATGTATGTGCAGTAGGGGATGGACGGTCATCTAGGCAGCTTAGGTTCATGGAATGCCCCTCCTTAGTGTTACACCGTCTTAGTTACAGTCCTCCTTGTTGCAAACAGATGTTGTGGACCTGCAACAAGACATAAATTTCACTATTTGTATCAGTGGAAGGCAAAAGCACAATTATGGCACAGCAACACACTTATTATGGGTGAGATGCCACAGGAATTAATGATTGCCATTTGTATTTTTAAAGTGAAGTGCATAAGAAAAGTGAGTAGCCTAGCTCTGGAGCAAGAGGAGCCTGGCGTCATAAAACGGTATTTGTGCAGCGGGACCACAATTTTGAAGCCTTGTAGATGAGCCGTCCATCATCTTTTATCAGTGGAGAACCACAGAATATGTATTTCAGTTTGCACAATAGTACGTACTGGCCTGTTGAGATGAATACATAGGTGAACGGCCACATTCCGATTTTGGGAATTGCCCCCATAATATAGTGCTCTGTGCAATAGTTTGCAGGTCCAGCTGGAAATGTGTGAGGTGGAATGTGCCAAACTTACAAAGTTCTTCTTACTATTGCTATAAAAAGCAGGACATCTTGTGGGAGGACTTTGTGGCAGACCTTTGCACCCCCCCCCCCCCCCCTCCAGTTCCCATCAAAAGGAGCACATTTTTCCATACCCCACATTTGCCACCATGTTAATGAGCTAGGCTACTCGCTTCCCATACAAACAAGCAGATTAATACAAAAATAGACACGTGATGTCACAAAACTGCATTTCAACAAATATTGTTTGCAAAATCGACTTTATATACAATTGGATACATTTTCAACGGAGAGAGAGGAGAAAATACCACAGACGTTGCAATCCCAGTTTTTGGAAAGCCGATCGGATTCATAATGAACTATAGGGTCACACATTATAATAAACTTAACACACATTTTGTTTTCTAACAGCTTGACTAATACCTACTGGATGTTAAAGCTTCATTACAACCTATATAAGTTATTTCACAAAGGTTTCCCCTCCCCCCCCCCCCCCCCCCCCCCCTAGTCGGGACATCGTGAAGCAGGATTTTAACGTGCATGACTTTAGGTGGAATGTTGGCAAGCGCCCTGAATTCATTTGTCAGTTGAGTTCTATCATTCTTTGTTTTTCTCAAGCTAACTATCAGTAAGGCCATATCACCAAACGTGAGGTTGTGGTCCTCTAACTAATCATTTTACTGTGTGTTATAAATATACAAGATAATAGAAGCACTGATAAAAATTCATATAGTCAGACCTAGAGAGATATAGCTACAGATAACTAAGAAGATATAGATATGACGATAACTATATATTATCTTTACCATACTTGTTTGTCTATAGAGACGTCAGAAGAATCACAATTTATTTTTTTTCTTTTATTTATACAGTAAAGACCTATTATACAGCGGCTTACAATCAGAGAATGCTAATTCACTCATCAGTTCCTGCAGAACTTACAATCTAATTCCCTACGATAGACATACAAATATGAACGTACGCTAGGGGTAATTTAGTCAGAAGCTTCTAGCATAGGTGCCAGCTCTGCAGGTGATGTGGTGGCTTGAGCATGCCCAATATTTGAGCTGCCATATCCCCTAGTCTATCTATTTTTAGTAATGAGGCAATTGTATAATTCACCTAATATACTAAGGGCAAATTGCTTGTAATTCTCCACTTACTCAACCCAAAAACAATTGCCATACCTGTCGCAGCCACAGAATCATTGGTTTCTACATTGTGAGGTGTAGAGCAGAGGGGCACTATATAAATAGCTGATGAACCGGTGAGATGTGACATTCCCCATTCGTTTCGGACAGTGCATTTCAATGGGCAATAGTAAGTCCACAAAAAATGCATTACTGCTTGGAATGAATGGGGAGATTCTTTGTGATAGAGATATATTTTGTGCCCCTTGGAAATGCATTGCCTATTTACGTGAATGGGAAAATTTGCATGTCTGCTCAGCCCAAAATCGCATTAAAATGAATCGATTGGGGAATAAATTAATGGCTTATTCATGGCGTTTTTAACTTCTAAAAAAATTGCCCATTGAAGATCCACCCCATTGTGAGGCATTAATATACAGCACTGTGCTACCGTAACACCTACTTTAGCTACTAAATTTAAACATGAACAGCATAGATCACCTGCCGTAAGGTCTTATTTATACAAGCACTTGTGATGCAGCAAAGAGTCTGTTTGTTTACCTGTGTTGTGTTCTATTTGTTCTTGGGGGGGGGGGGGGGGGGATTCAATTCATTTTCCAGAAGAAATTATCTATACAAGATCAAAAAGGCTGATTTCCTTTCATAAATACCATGGTATAACCAATCTCTGAGTATTGTAACAGTATTGTGTCAATACTAAGGGGTATATTTACTAAACTGTTGGTTTGAAAAAGTGTAGTTGCCTATAGCAACCAATCAGATTCTAGTTATCATTTATTTAGTACATTCTACAAAATGACAGCTACAATCTGGTTGCTATAGGCAACATCTCCCCTTTTTCAAGCCCACAGTTAAGTAAATATATCCCTCAGTCTTGTTATTACGGTGTTTGTCGCCAATTGTAAAGCACTACGGAGTATGTTGGCACTATATCAATAAATGTTAATATGTACTGATCTACATGTAATAAATTATTTTAAAAATATATTTTCAGTGCTCAGCGCCACAATTAGAAGTAAAACTAAAAACCTAGAATATCATTTGTAATTCTAGACAAAAAGGTTATTTATAAACTGGGAAAGCTGTGTAAACAGAGCATAATTTTAGCAAAAAATCGCCGTACACATACATAGGTATATTACTTACTTTCTGGTATTTGGAAATGAAGTTGCTTTATGTCACTTGTAGGATTGAGGACTGAAATAGGAGCGAGAATGGCAGCAACACACTCTGACAAAAATCCCTTTGTAGATTCAATTAAACAGTGAGCAATTCTGACTATTATCCTCAGTGGATCAGAAGTAGATATAAAAAAGCTTATCAACAGCTCATAGTTATAACCTTTGATCCAGGATATAGAAATATTTAGATTTTAATCAATTGTCTATCACGAAGACCTTGACAAATCAACGTGACTCCAGGTCAACGTCTTTCTTTTTTTTTTTTTTACATTTAAATCTTTTTGCTGTCCATTTACTCCATCAATTACAGGAAGGTGTTGTCAGCAGGTTGAAAAACACAAATTAGCAATACACAAAAACAAGGACCTTCTTCTCCAAATAATCAGTAACAGATAAGGAAGAGGAGGAGCAGTGAGGAGGATCAGGAATAAAGGGAAAGTACCTTGCCACAAAAAGAGAGGAGGAGAATTGGGGAGGATGAAAGGGAAGAAGAGAAAAGAGGACATCCTGTAGGAGAGACCTTACTCCATATTCATGTACCCACTGTACTGTTTCACCCATGTAATTCCTGCCTAGTTTGTGTGCATCCAATTGGAAGAAGATGGGAAACTTGGTAGAGTAGAAACTACATTATAGAGAGCGGCCAACTCTCCTTAACGAAGTCCAACTTCTTCTCCCTTTTTTTTTTTTAATTTTATTGACAAATTTACAACATGTCATTAAGAGTAGCATACGGTATATAGATTAAAAAAAAAGTATTTAATTATCAATTAGCACAGAGATTTCAACATTAACTTTTCTAATACAATATTAAAAATACAAAATGTATATACTAATAAAACAACGTGTAAGTGCCGTCAACTGCAAACCTATTACTGAAATCAGTCAGTTTTAGTGATGAATATGAAGTCATAACAGAATCCTAACCATAAATAAGTGGGGATCAATGGGGTTTAACTTGTAGTAAGACCTGGAAATATGCAGATGAGGTTTGTAGGTTGTGCAAGTTCCAGGAATTTGAGTTTAAGGAATATGAATGTATCCTATTTACATCAGGCAAATAATGTGCACAGAGCCAGCTCACTTCTTTTCTGTATATTGGATGCAATTACCACTATCTGTTCCTACCCTCTGGGCCTGTTTAAAGATGCAAAAAAAAAATGAAAATTCAATCGCAACCATGTTCAGCAAATCTATACAATGGCAATTGTCCATAACTACCAACTGTATTATGTATAATGTGCTAAAAATACACCTGCTCAGCAGCGGTGTCCCTGGAAATTATTCTACATGTTTTCCGCTGAAATTACATAGATTTAGAGAAAGCAAAATTAATTCTGATATTAACTACTAATATAACACAATTAATCGATGGCAAAAATAAAAAGTTAAAACTAAACGTTGACCTATTAAATTTAGTTTATAATGGAAGAGATGAGAAACAGCCTTTGTAATATATCATGCATTTCGTCAATAGCTAATGATA